>NC_041003.1:35852702-36184732 GCF_004193775.1 Glycine soja
GATGGCCTCCTCATCGAACCCATCAGACCGGTTCCTCCTCTAGCCATACTCACATTCCTGGCCCTCTTCCAACACCAACGGATATCCTAGGAGTTGGCCGATAGCGTCGGCATCAAACGGGATCCACTGACCCCTTACCCAGGATCTATGTCACGCACGCCCTCCTCTGTTGGCCAAGCATTGACATAAATCAAGGACTATTTCTGGATCAAACTTGGCCATGGGAGTAACCAGTGATGCCCACCGCCGGGCGCCCTATTTTCCTCCTGGAAATCAGTATACTCGTCGTCCCTGAGCTGGACGCGTCGCTCCCGGAGAAACGACCAATCCCTTGATGGCTCGGAAGCGCTGCTGGTGTACAGCGCTCCTAAAGCGGTGGACTGTCATACTCCGGAGCGGAACTAGTTCCTTCGGCTGCCTTGTCCTTTCCTGGACCTCTTTGAGGCAAGCTTCCTCGGGGCCATTTCCTGCGAAGGCAAACCATTTGGAAAGTTAGTTTTACCCAGTGGGACACTTACTCTCTTAAAACAAAAATGGCATACAACCTCCTCCTCCATAAATCAAACATCAATGTAAATTTAGAGTAAGCTTATGCGCATATTTCCTTACGAACGTTCACATTGCACCAAGACATCCTATTAACTAAGAAAATGCACCCATATACAATCAAGGCAGCTTCGTTACCTTAGATTATTTACATGTACTTCCAAGGTGTATTTGTTACTTACATCACACACATCTCCTTGGCTAAATTTACATACATGCATACTCAAAGCATTTTGGGGTACCAAAAATTGCACATGTGCACATCTTGGTATTTCTAATACCTATACATACACAAACTTCATGATGAATATTGACTATCTACATAATAAAGTGCTACATTTCATGCTCTTTTCAAGTTTTTGCTACCTAAAGCCGCATGCAAATTCAAGTATATTTTCCTTTGCTGACTAAAATTGTATTAAAAGGTATATATTCTTTTTGTAATGTATTTTCTTTACATAACATGTAACATATTTATATATATTTTTTTGTGAGACATTTTGACTACCAAAGATTATATGTACATACATCCAAGTATTTTGCTATCATACCCAAAGTGTAAATTGCCAAAGGTATTTTGTTACCTATTCTAAACCAACACATTCATGACGAGCAAAATTCCTAAACATCTAGGCGTAGGGAAATTATTGTAGCGTGGCCCATAGCTGATTGCTGGCCAAAAAGGGTAACTTTACCCAATATGCACCTCTTCTTGTGTTCTTTTTGCATAAAATTTTAGTTCCTAGGCCTAGGATATATGTGGGGAAATTACTCTAGCCTTTTTCGGGAATGAATACATATTCCAAAAATAGAAAATGTGTACAAACCAAAATGCCCCATGGGTTGTTTCCTTACAAAAGTCACGCGCTAATGCCATTGAGGCATTTCACCGAACACTTGGTGGGCACGCGTTTAGGCGTCAATAGCAAGAGAACGGGGACAATGTGGCATGTCCCATTGTTCCAAAATGCATTATAGGCCTAGGGCCATCCCATACACACCCCTAATTCAACCTAATCAAGCAAGAAAACAAACCAAAATTGCCCCATATATTTGAGCACATTCCCACAATTTAGAGCACCAAAAGGAGATCAAAATACACCAATGAAAAGCTAGAAAGCTTAGGGATGGAGCACTTACTTGTTGGTGATGAACAAAAGCGCAAAACGGAATCAAAAAATGCGAAAAAGGATGACCCTAGGGCTGCAAACTCGTCAATCCCGTGGGTATGGTTTTTGAAGGGGGGAAAAGAAGTTTTTGAATGCAAAAACGTCCCCCCTTTCGTCATTCTTATAATTTGGTGCAGGGATGGCTCGCCCAGGCGAGCTAACTTGCACACTTTTTTTTTTTTTTTTGAGGAGAACATTAACCATGTCCCCTCCCTTCCCATGGATTAGCGTCTCGCCTAACTTGAACTTACTTAGGTTAGAATTAGGCGTTGATTACTTATTTTTTACCTTTTAAAACAAACAAATAGTAAAAGAAGACTGCAAAATAAAAAGGATACGGGGCTGCCTTGCAGCGACATTCTCTGTTTGTTTTGCGCAGAGAAGGGGCAACGATCGGTCGGTCGTGACCCCATCCCCACTTGCATCCGTCCTTAAGTACCTGCAAGTAATAAACAACCAGGTATGGCCAATCTTGATCGCGTCATTATCTTACCTTGATTGGTTTCTGCCGTTCGTGTTTTGTCTCTACCCCCGAAGGTAGCTCAAGATGATCCTGCCCCTGTTTTACCACAACAATATGCATGCGTATGCGTATGCGTATGCATGAATGTTTTCAAATGCAGCAAATTTAGGGAAAGTTGGTTCAGGTTTAATTCTAATTAAGCGCTTGGGGCATCCCATGAACTGAGCGGAAGGGCTCAGGTGATCACAAATTAACGCAAGGTTTGAAACTAACGTGAGGACTAAAGCCTCGAATCCACGTTCATTCCTTTGAAAGGTTGTAACGAGAGATACAACAGACAGGAAATCCCTGAGGGAAATCCAGAAAACGCATAAAGATAAAGAACATGCAGCGACATCCTTAATTGCCCCAGCTTCTAAGCATAATATTGTTTGACGACATCAGAGTTCACGGGTAAAGGTAGCTCTTCGCCATCCATGTTGGTAAGCACCAGGGCTCCTCCGGAAAAAGCCCTCTTCACAACAAAAGGCCCTTCGTAGTTCGGGGCCCATTTCCCTCGATGGTCCTTGACAACATGGGACATTTTCTTTAGCACAAGGTCTCCCTCATGGAACTTGCATAAGCGTACTTTCTTGTCGAATGCACTCTTCATTCTTTGCTGGTATAAGCGCCCATGACTCATGGCCGTTAAGCGCTTACCCTCAATGAGGTTGAGCTGATCGTAGCGTGTTTGAGCCCACTCTGATTCCTTTAATCCGGATTCTGCCAAGATCCTTAATGATGGGACTTCTACCTCAAACGGTAACACAGCCTCCATCCCATATACCAATGAGAACGGCGTTGCCCCAGTTGACGTTCGCACTGAAGTCCGGTAACCGTGTAACGCGAAGGGGAGCATCTCGTGCCAATCCTTGTATGACACGGTCATCTTTTGGATAATCTTTTTGATATTCTTATTGGCCGCTTCCACGGCTCCATTCATCTTTGGCCGGTAGGGCGTGGAATTGTGATGCTAGATTTTAAACTCCTCGCACATTTCCGCCATCATCTTATTATTCAGGTTGGTGCCGTTGTCTGTGATAATCTTCCTTGGCAAACCATATCGGCAGATGATCTCTTTCTTAATGAACCTGACCACCACATTCCTCGTGACATTGGTATATGAAGCCGCCTCGACCCACTTGGTGAAATAATCTATCGCCACGAGGATGAAGCGATGACCATTCGAGGCTTTGGGCTCAATGGCCCCGATGACATCTATTCCCCACATGGAGAAAGGCCAAGGGGCGGACATGACATTCAGAGGATGTGGTGGGGCATTGACATTATCTGCGAATGCTTGACATTTGTGGCACTTCCTCACATGGACACAACAATCACTTTCCATGGTAAGCCAGTAATAACCTGCTCTTAGGATCTTCCTGGCCATAGCGTGCCCGTTGGCGTGCATTCCAAACGAGCCCTCATGGACTTCCTCGATCATGTGATTTGCCTCCCTGGCATCCACACACCGCAGGAGTGTCATGTCGTGATTTCTCTTATACAGTATGCTTCCGCTCATGAAGAAACCGGCTGCCAACCTCCTCAATGTCCTATTATCGTTGTCGGCAATCTCTGGCGGGTATTCTTTGCTTACGACATATCGCTTGATGTCGAAATACCAAGGCTTTCCGTCCCGTTCCTCTTCCACTTGGCAACAATGCGCGGGTTTGCCACGACACCAAAATTCAATGTAGGGTAGATCCCCGTGCGGTGTTAGCTGGAACATAGACGCCAACGTAGCAAGTGCATCCGCCATTTGATTTTCCTCGCGGGGAACATGATGGAAGGAGATCTCATCGAAGGTCTTAGCCAATTCCTTGATATAGGCTTTGTAGGGTATCAGCTTGGGATCTCTAGTTTCCCATTCCCCTCTCAACTGATGGGTTACCAACGCTGAGTCGCCGTACACCTTGAGTAGTTTGACATTGGAGTCAATTGCTGCCTGGACGGCTAGGGCACATGCTTCATATTCGGCCATGTTGTTGGTGCAGTCGAATCCTAGCCTGGCTGTGAAAGGTACACATTGATTGTCCGGAGAGACCAACACTGCCCCAACGCCATGACCTAGAATGTTTGACGCTCCGTCAAACCATACAGTCCATTTGTCCCGATCTTCGTCCAATTTTTCCTCGAACAAGGCCATGATGTCTTCATCCGGGAATTCAGGATGCATGGGCTGGTAGTCGTTAAGAGGCTGTTGAGCCAAATAATCTGCTAAAGCGCTCCCTTTTATCGCCTTTTGGGTGACGTAGACTATATCAAACTCAGATAGCAGGACTTGCCACCGGGCGATTCGTCCCGTGAGAGCTGGCTTTTCAAAGATGTACTTAACTGGGTCCATTTTGGATATCAACCAGGTAGTATGGCTCAGCATGTACTGCCTTAGGCGATGGGATGCCCATACTAAAGCACAACACGTTCTTTCGAGCAAGGAGTAATTCATCTCACAGGTCGTGAACTTCTTACTTAGGTAGTAAACAACGCGCTCTTTCTTCCCGGATTCGTCATGTTGCCCCAGCATACACCCCATTGACTCGTCCAAGATTGTCATGTACAAAATGAGAGGCCTTCCAGGTACTGGTGGCATAAGCACGGGAGGATTCATTAGGCACTTTTTGATCCTTCCAAAAGCCTCTTGGCAATCCTCATTCCAGCGATCAGTTTGGTTTTTGCGCAAGAGTTTGAACAACGACTCACAAATGGCGGTGAGCTGCGATATGAATCTGGCAATATAATTCAAGCGCCCCAGGAAACCTCGGACTTGCCTCTCTGTACGGGGTTCTGGCATCTCAAGGATAGCCTTCACTTTTTCGGGGTCTACCTCTATCCCTTTCTGGCTTACAATGAAACCAAGCAATTTCCCTGATTTGACCCCAAAGGTACACTTAGCGGGGTTCAACCTTAATTGATATTTCTTAAGCCTTCCGAACAACTTTCGCAGGTTGACAAGGTGTTCTTCCTCGGATTTAGATTTAGCAATTATGTCGTCCACGTAGACCTCGATCTCTTGATGCATCATATCATGGAACAAAGCTACCATGGCCCGTTGATAAGTTGCCCCGGCATTCTTGAGTCCAAAGGACATCACCTTGTAACAGAACGTTCCCCACAGGGTGACGAAAGTAGTCTTTTCCATATCCTCGGGCGCCATCTTTATCTGATTGTAACCAGAGAAACCGTCCATGAAGGAAAATAAAGCGAAATTGGCCGTGTTATCTACGAGGATATCAATGTGTGGTAAAGGAAAATTGTCCTTGGGACTGGCCTGATTCAGGTCCCGATAATCCACACACATTCGTACCTTCCCATCTTTCTTAGGAATTGGTACAATGTTGGCAACCCATTCTGGATACCGAGCGACGGCCAGAAATCCAGCGTCAAATTGCTTCTTCACTTCTTCTTTTATTTTCAAGGAGGTTTCGGGCTTCATCCTTCTCAGTTTCTGTTTTACCGGGGAACACTCGGGATTTAGAGGTAATCGGTGCTGTACAATGTCAGAACTCAAACCGGGCATATCTTGGTATGACCAAGCAAAGATGTCTTGGTAGTCTTTTAGCAGGATTATTAATTCTTCACGGATAGGTGCGGTAATACCTGTACCTATCTTTACTTCCCTCTTTCCACTGCCAATTCCTAAGTCTACTAGCTCTGTTTCTTCTTGATGAGGCCCCATTTCTTGGTCCTCATGGGCGACCATTCTTTCTAGTTCTGGGGGAAGTCCCACATCCTCATTTCCTTCATCTTCCGTTTGATTCATTTCTTGCTCGAAATCGATAGGCGGGTCCCGGGTATTAGTACCTTCGGGGGACTCGTCATCGGATCTGCCGTTTCAGAAAAAGAAGTAAACATGCAAATGAATGAGAATGGGTAGAGACCAGGAACAGATGAAGAAAGATCCTTGTATTTATAAATTCAAAAAACAAAAGACACAAAGCCTTAACAAAGGGAAAAAACTCTAAAGCCTAGGCCCAACTATAGAGCTTTTTAAAACCGTAAAGGTTTACATTATGCTTGTTGCGTAAATGCCGGGGCGTTCCTCCACTCGCCAATTTCCCAGCGGGAAATCGGGAGGGCATGGTCGTACCAAATCCAAAGTATTCGGAACATCATCTTCGCATATCGCGAACACTTGACCTTTGTCTCCCAGACCTGCGCTTATAAAGCTTCTACTTATGTGGCAGGGCGGGCTTCCTTCACTTTCTTGTATCCAACGCGAGCTTTGACCACTGTTCTTCCTTCCAGCGATGCTTCTTTTCATGTCCGCCTGAGTGGGCTTATAGCCTAAACCATACTTCCCACGGTTTCCTTGAGCATTTATCAGGCTAGTTATGCCGCCGTTGTCTTTGCCTAAACCCATCCCGGGTTCATAACCGTTCCCCAACATAACTCGGGCCATCATTACCGCTGCATCGGATAGACAAGGCTGCCCAAAGAGGGAGTCCACAGAGGAAATGCTGACCACCTCAAAAGACTGGAAAGCAGTCTCTAACGATTCTTCTGCGGCTTCCACATAAGGCATGGAGGATGGGCAGCTTACCAAGATATCTTCCTCGCCTGACACGATGACCAAGTGCCCATCCACCACGAATTTCAGCTTTTGGTGGAGTGTAGAAGGCACAACTCCCACTGAGTGGATCCACGGGCGCCCCAACAGGCAGCTGTAGGGGGGGGTTAATATCCATTATTTGGAAGGTGACTTGACAGGTGTGAGGGCCTATTTGTACTGGGAGATCGATCTCTCCCCTAACCTCTCGGCGAGTGCCGTCGAAGGCCCGAACCACCATTGAACTTGGTTTTAAGTGGGAAGCATTGAATGGTAACTTTTCCAAAGTGCTTTTAGGCATCACGTTTAAACTGGAACCATTATCGATGAGCACCTTGGCTACGATATGGTCCATACACTTGACTGATACGTGTAAAGCCTTATTATGCCCTCTCCCCTCGGCGGGGATTTCTTCTTCGGCGAAGGCAAGATAGTTGTTGGCAGTGATATTGTTGACCAGCCCTCCGAAACCTTCTACCGAGATATCTTGGGCCACATGAGCCTCGTTCAGCACTTTTACTAGCAGAGCCCGATGAGGCTCGGAGCTCATAAGTAACTCCAACAGCGAGACCCTGGCCGGGGTTTTGTTGAGCTGTTCGATAACCTTGAATTCGCTCTGCTGAATTATCCGAAGGAACTCGCTGGCTTCCTCTAGCGACACCTCCTTTTTACCATCCTTTTTCTCCGGGGGGCCCTTTGCCGGAATATCTTTATTCGAAGCGTGGGGTGCTTCGCCATCTTGTTCCTCCACCACTTTTCCTTTTCCTTTGATGTCCGCGGGTTGGACTGGTAGGTCCGGAGGTGCGAACACACGACCACTACGGGTCACACCACTCAGTCCCGTGATATTTGTCACTTTAGCGGACAGCGAGCTGACGTCAGTGACTTCTTCTTCCTTCTCCCCCGGAGGTGTATATCTCCACGGGACCGCGTGGCTATTTTGGTACGGGAAAGGAACAGGTTTGGCTATTAAGGGGTGCCCGGGCTTTTGCGAAGCTGCGCTTTTAGTGAAGTATATCACCAGGGGTTTGGGCTTCGCAATACCGCTCCCCTCCGTAGATTGCATGCATATATGCTGCTCCTCTTTTCCTTCAATGCCGACTTCCAGTCGACCTTGATCTATCATCCGCTGTAACAATTCCTCTACTCCCAAACATGTCTCCATGTCATGCAGCTCGCCGGAGTGTAGCAGACAGGAATCCTCCTTACACCCATTATGGGGAATCACACCTCCTTTTTGTAGGGCCTCAAAGATAAACCTCCTAGGGGTTGCCACATCCCTTAAAGGTTTAGACCTGTGCGGCCTATCGGACTCAACTGCATTAACCGCTCCCCCTCCATGATTGGCGAGCGGGTTGGTTCTCACATTAGGCCGATCCTCTTGGAAAGTCAGCCATCCGGCATCCATTAAATGTTGGACCTTGTATTTAAGGGCCAAGCATTTTCGACGGAATGCCCCGGGACACCCCCATGGTACTTGCAAGTTGCGTTAGGGTCATACCACTTCGGGAAAGGGGGTTCGAGGACCCTTCCGGGAGTTACCACGGCCAAATGATTGGCGATGAGGGATGGCAAAAGATCTTCGTACGTCATTGGGAGTGGGGTGAACTCCGGAAATGGCCTCGGAGGGAAGTTCCTTGTCGTGTTGGAATTACCGGCCAGTCGAGTCGTGTTCGGAGTTGGAACTTGGGGAGCTTCCCTCTGGGTGGGTGCCTTAGGCTGCACGGGTGTTGAACTAGAGGCGTTCCCAGTATGAGCCGAGAAACTTGGGTGATGTTGCGCGTACTGATGGGTACCATGAGGTGTTTGCTGGGGTTTGACCCACGCGGGTGTTGAAGAGACGGCATGGGCATCTCCTTCCTTCCTTTTTGCCCCTGTTGCCCCGATTCTTTTGGCATTCGCATTTGTGGAGGAAACGTAATCAAACTTTCCTCTTTTCAATCCTACCTCGATTCTTTCCCCGGCAAACACTAGATCCGCAAAGCTGGACGGCATGTAACCTACTAGCTTCTCATAGTAGAACACTGGTAGAGTGTCTACCATCATGGTGATCATCTCTCTCTCAACCATGGGAGGAGCTACTTGTGCCGCCAAATCCCTCCATCGCTGCGCATATTCTTTAAAGGTTTCACCCTCTTTCTTGAACATATTCTGCAGTTGAGTACGGTCAGGAGCCATATCAGAATTGTACTGATACTGCCTTAGGAAGGCGGTAATCAGATCCTTCCAAGTACGGATACGGGAAGCTTCCAAATTAGTGTACCACACTACCGCGGCTCCGGCCAAGCTATCTTGAAAAAAGTGTATTAATAGCTTTTCATCTTTAGAGTGGGCGCCCATCTTACGGCAGTACATCTTGAGATGATTTTTGGGACAAGTCGTCCCTTTATATTTGTCGAAGTCCGGCACTTTGAACTTCGGGGGAATAACAACATCGGGTACTAAGCAAAGATCCGTCATGTCTGTGAACGGATAATCCCCAAATCCTTCCACGGCCCTCAATCTTTCCTCTAGGAGAACGAGCTTCCTCCTTTCTTCAGTTGCTGGAGGCGGCCCTTCCATGGACAAAACTATTGGTGGTGCTGCGATGTTAGGTTGAGGCAACGTGCCTGGTGCCGGCCCTTCGGGGATCGGGGGATAGAACTCGACATCCCTTCGAGCATAATCTTGAGGGTCTTTGTGGACTTCGTCGGGCTGCTGAGGAGGCTCTCTTTCATGGACGGGAGAAGCAATGTGGCCCGCATCTTCTTGCAAGACGAGTGGTGAATAATTGGGCGGCAATCCATAAGGGTAAGCCGCTCGGTTGTATCCCAGGTGAGGGCTGCCATCGTGCCCCAGTGTGTCCCTTCCCCATCCTACTATGTTTGAGGGAGGATGGTGCGCAGTTGCCAAGAGAGTCGGGTCTGCTTCGGCAGCCGAACTGACAGCGGCGACGGTGGCCGCGTTCTTCTCTATGAGCTGCTTCATACTTAACATGGCCTCCATCATGGAGGCCATTTGTTCTTTCAGAGCCGACATGTCGGCTTTCATCTGTTCCTGCATCTCCTCTTGATCACCCATCGTTCTAGATTTGGATCTGGTGCGATAGGGATCCCTTGCGGCGCGTTTAGTTATGGTGTTTTTTCCCTAAAAAACCAAACGTGAGGAGTGGGTAAAGAAAGAAAATGCATGCTGGAGATGAAATGTAGGAGTGATTTGATTTGCACAAGCTTTTTGGAGTAGAAACATGGGACCAACTCATTTTATTTCAAAAAGGAAGTCGTATCTAGTCAAGGTCTGAGAGACCATACAAGTTTCCTAACGATTTCTAATTATGTGGGCCATTAAGTCTATCATATGCTGACAATAGCCGAGAAGCCCATGAATCTCTTCGGGGGCGGAGTAGGTGTCTGCCATCGCCTTGGCCTTGGCTAACAATCGGGGAAGTTCTTGACTCCCGTTCAAGGTAAGAGCAAACCGATCCATCCACATGGTTGCCTCTTGGTGTAAAGAGTCGATCACCCTTCCTCTAGCCTCTTTTTCCGCGTATACTTGGGCATATTCGTCCGCAATCCTATGCTCGTGGGCCGCGGCAAGACCTAACTCTTCTTGGTACTTGGCGATGATAGCTAGCATGTTGGTCTCCGTCTCGCATAAACGCTGAGACAAGCTTCTTTTGGACCTTGAACAGGCAACTAACTCCTCTTTCAAAACCGTGCTATGTGCTCGCGACTGGTCCCTTTCTTCCCTTCGCAACTTGAGTTCACTATTGCTACCCCATAGAGCTCCGCGAAATTTGTTCCGGCCATACTCTTCCTTGTGAGCCCTCTTGGTCTCTTGTTCAAGGGCTCTTGCGGTAATTGCATTCTCTTCCCGTAACCCGGCACACTCCTTCCGAACGTGTGTAGCGGCCAACTTGAACTTTTCCTTGGCAAGTTTTGCCTTTCCTAACTCGCTTTTGAGAGCTTGGACTTCTTCGTCCTCTTCCGGTGCTTCAAAACTCTCTTCGCTGACGACTTTTAACTTGGCGAGCCAATCTAAACCTCGTATATGAACTTTCAGCCATTCGTGGTACCCACCAATGATGCCATTACGAATGCCTCTAAGCTCTTGATCTTTCCTTAACGGGGTTTCCCATGCCTTATGGATTCTTTGTATAGTCTTGGAATTTTGTGCGCCGAAATCCCTCACAAGGAAAGGAGACATGCTTTCTTCCGTCGGTGCTCCCCTTATGGGGTACCCTAGTTGTCTTATAGCGAGCGCGGGATTGTAGTTAATACAACCCCTCGTTCCTACCAGCGGAATGTTTGGGTATCTTCCACATGAGAAAAGGACTCCTTCTTTTCCTTCCTTCCATCGGGGGAACCAACTGATTGTTCTACCTCCTATCCCGGCCAAGAGCTGGTCCCAATCTATTCTCCTCTTTTCAGTACACGAGCGATGGCTCAGGAGCGGACATGGATGTCTTGTGTCTTGTTGGAACAAGTGCGAAACCAACCAAACATAGAGGGCGGGTAAGCAACAGATGATCCGTGCGCTACTCTTTTCGCACCTTCGGTCAAATGTGTCAAATAGATCTGCCAAGACAGTTACCACCGGACTTTCCTTGCTATGGTGGTAGGCAAGGAAAGTGTCGATTGCTGCTAGGTCCACCAAACCATCCACGTTTGGAAAGAGGACGACCCCAAAAATTAGCAAAGCTAACACATCCATAAACGGGACCCAGTCTCCTTGATTGGCCATACCCCTCGCCTTGTCTTCTAGGTACCTCTGTGGTAGGCCCGCTATGCCGTTCCGAGTCTGTTTTATGCGGTCCAAACCTCTTGCTGAATCCTTGACCACAGCTGCAATTCTGCTCAAAGAGGGGAGACACCCGGAGGAAAGATATGGTTTTCTCCCCCCGAGAGGACATCCTAGAATTTCCTCAAATTCTTCAATGGTTGGTACTAATTGGAAGTCTCCGAATGTGAAGCACCTCAAAGGCTGGTCGTAGTATTGGGTAAGTGATGCAATGGCTTCTATGGACACCTCTGCTATGGTCAACTCTAAGATCTTTCCGTAAGTCTTGCGGAAGGTTTGCATTTGGAGGGGTTCCATCAACCGCCCTAATTCCTTGATGCTGGTGGTATCTAGGCTTTTGACCTTGACTTGGTAGAACCTCTTGCCGGTTTGATTTGTTCCCATGCTTACTAAAGTGAGACAAAAGCTGGTGCAAATCAAAACTCCGATATCTCATGGGTGAGATGGATGAATGCATGATGGGATGCATATGACACAGATGCAATCTAGGAATGTGGGGGTCCGGGGAATTTGTCCCCTTCTTAGATACGACGTCTAGGGGTAGCAAAATGCCCCAACGCATGTTTTTAAGAAGGCGACACGGACCCTCCGTTGGTTTGTTTATAGAAGGGATCAAGACAGAACCCATATGTAATGCCCGTGCAAAAAACACAATGCGGGAATGTACATAGTATGAAAATATTCACTGAACATAAGCAAAAGGGTATATGATACTTATGCATGGCAGTTGTGAAAAATGGCACGCAACGTGTTCGCTCCGTGCCCCTATTTATGGGACCTATAAGGGAGAGAACTAACTAGGCTTTTAGCAATAATTCCCAAGGTAGTTATATCTCTCTTGATGGTTTCTAGAGGTATCGTCCCCTTTGAAGAACAAATCGCAGCAGTAGGGACTACTAGCAACAATAAGTTTCCAAAGAGAAAAGCTCTAGATGAGGGTTCACTGTAATCAAGCAAGTCGGAGACCTAGCATGATCACAGATTCACCTCCACTCCTTATGCTCCCATGAACCCGGGTATAGGGCCCTTTTTCACTCACAGTGTGTGCAAATAGTGTTGGTGTTTGTGTGCATCAAATGAATAAATATTTACTTCATGCATACATTTTAAAACGCACTAAAAGCAACAAAGAGTTTATATACATAAGAACATAATGAAGGAAAACCAACAAAGGGATATGTCACGGTAAAACATTGCACAAGATTAAATGGCCTAACTCTCTAAAAACAGGTCCCCAGTGGAGTCGCCAACTGTTGCAACCTACCCTTCGGCGGGAGGGCGACGCGTGACTCGCGGGATGCGTGTTCCACGAAAGGAATACGCGCGGAGTCGCCACCAACGTTTATTTGAGGAAAACGTCGGAAAAACCGAAAAAGACGCGATCTACGAACTTTTAAGTGAAAGGTTCGGGAGTTGTATTTACGCACGGGGAAGGTATTAGCACCCCACACGTCCGTCCCAAGGGACGGCAGCCTTTAATCGAATGTGCAAACATGACTTTGATTTTTTATGTTCCCTTTTTATGTCTCTATATCCTTTATACCCTTTTTATATTTTCTCTTTTTGTGGTCGACAAGGGTGTTTCCCTTTGCTCCTACGTATTCCTCAATTTGGGATGAGAAAATCAGACCTACGTAGTTCTTTCTTATCAAGCGATTCTTTTTTACTTAAGTGGTGATCATTTTAAGGCGTTGGACCTTAAAAATGATCCATTTTACTTAGTGAGAAATTGAAATGACAAACTTCAAAAGCCTATTTTTGTGGACGAGCTTGACTAGGCGAGTTGATTTTAGCCTTAGTTTCACGTTAGTTATTAATCAATTCGATTAAGAATGAGAAATCCCAAAGAGAAAACGTCCGATTGATTTTCCGCTTTATTTTACTAAAAGATGTTTTTTTTATTATTATATTATTTTTTACCTCTTTTTTTGATTTCCAACGTGGTTACGGCACGACCGAACGGTCGGAATTTATTTTAATCGAAGTTAACGGATAATACAATTCAAACGTTCGGTGGAAATTTATTTTATTTTTAAGTTAAGCGAGAAATGACTTAAGTAAAATGGCTTAAGCACGTCAAGAGGGGGTATAAAAAGTAAACAAAACGAGAATAAAAATGCACGAAACACAATGTGGACCACTACGGGTACATAGAATGAATCGAAAAGCTTGGTTCGAGGTACTTACCCGTTGAAGATCGAAGAACAATGAAGAACGGATGAAGAACGTCGAAGAACGGTTGAAACCTTTGCGAAATTCCTCACGGAAAACGTTACGGAAACGTTTCGGAAGCGCCTCGGCTTAGATTTTCTTCACGGAAACAATTTTTCCAAGCAAATTCGAAAGAGAGAGAAGTGCCTAAGGGGCTGAACCCTTTTCTTCTTCACTTCCTCCCCTATTTATAGCAAAATAGGGGAGGTGGTTGCCGCCCAGCTCGCCCAGGCGAGCCAGGTTGCTTCCTCCAGAAGCAACAGCCTTCTGGAAGAATATTCTGGAGGGCCCAAGTGGGCCTGGGTGCTATTTGCACCCCCATTTTTACTAAGTACACCCCTTCTGCTTTTTTTTGGTGATTCTTTTTCGTAAAGTTACGGAAACTTACGAATCTCGTAACGATACTTGTTTTCTTTCCGTAATGTTACGGAACCTTGCGGATTACATAATCATCCCCTTTTTGACTTACGGAATGTTACGGAACCTCACTTAATTATGCAACGATGCTTCCATTTGATTTCCGGTGTGTCACGGAAACTTACGGATTGTGCATCAATATTTTTTTGGGTTTTTCGGCATGTCCTGGAATTTCACAAATTGCCTAATGATGGGTACCAAGCACCTCACAAGGACCAAAGAAAGGTCGCATGTCATCAAGGAAAAGTCCCCGGACGAAATTAGGGTATGACATATATATATATATATATATATATATATATATATATATATATATATACACATACACACACACACACATACATACATACATAGATACACACATATTTTCCCCTAGCTATCCCTCTAATCTAGCTTATCTAATTAGATTAACATCATTAGATTTTAGTTAATTGCAGTGAACTTGTGGTCAATTTTGGCCAGCACCATATACCACTACTCTTATCATCGGTCAAAGTATCTAGTACCACTACCAGGTAAGAAAATCAGTGTCCTTTGATTATAAATAAAGCTGACAATTATGCAAACTGCAGATAAGTAAATACACAACATATGAATTTATGATAGCTAATTGATACAACATGTATCACAGTTCAAATTTTACATTCATAGCAGTGTAGCAGTTCAAATTAAATTGGCACGTAGCCAATGGAGGAAAAGAGTGAAGGTTACAATCATTACTCTACTGATGGTGGCGGTGTAATTGGGGCTGCAGGTTATATATTTTTATTTACATTTAAGTTTAACCCAAGGCTTACCTTCGTTGAAGGAGAAAAGACTGGCTGTGGCTTGGCTTCTACTGATGTTGGCGGTGTAACTGGAGTTACAGGCTCACTTGGTTGTTCTTCTTGCAAAGAAATAAAAAAACAAGAACAATGGTTGCCAAAGATTGTTCCTAAATGTTTGAGGAAACATACCAAATAATATTTCTACGTGTAACAAAAACACTATGCATGTATTCTATGAGAACTAAAATTTGTGTTGTGATTCACTACCTCAGCGCATTCATTTTGTAAGATATATTGAAATACCAGATAAAATTCTTCATTAATAACATTTTCCATCTTTATTAAAAAACAAATTTCCATCTAATGCTTCACTAATATAGGCTTAAGAGTCAAGATTGGTTCAAAAGAATCCCATTGCTGCAGAATTGAGATTCTACTAATAAAATAAATCCTATGTTACAACTCTCATTCATCAATCAACTATTTTCTTCATCTTCCAGGTCTTAGACCAATTTGAGAGAGGTTAAAAACTAAATGATAAACCCAATTAGTTTTGAAATTTATGAATATATATTGAGACTAGATTGAATTCTTTATATTTATTCTTATAATTTTGCGACATAAAGATTTTTCGTTTTTGTTCTATAATTTGAATTTTTATGCCTCAAAATTTTGATGCTTATGTAATTTTGAAATTAGAATTAGAATACAAAGGATTACTCATTATTATAATCCTCGAGGCACTTGTCTTCTGTTGAAAAGCTGTTTAGTTTGCTAATTGAGATTGTCTTAATATTTACTTGGGAAACTTAGGCTAAAATTTTCTATTTGGAGATTTCTGTGATAGAAGCTTAGCAAGGCCACTTTGCCAATAATTCTTGTTGCTCATTCTGGTTTTATAGATTTTAGATATGTGCAGGCCTATAAAAACTACTTTCTAAAATTTGTTGCAAGCTTAAACAAAATATGAACCTTCTCTCAATTAACCCTTTGTTCATTTAATTACTAAAATAGTTTACCATAGAACTATAGATCTGCCTAGAGAACAAGGCTCCCACCCACTAGGGTAGATATATGTAGTCTTACCCTCACAAGTGGGAAACTGTTTCCATGATTTGAACCAGTGACCTCCAGGTCACAAGGCAGCAACCTGATTGTTGTGCCAAGACTCACTCTCATAGAACTCCAAATTAAGAAGTCTGAACATACCATATGATTGATGAAAGAAAGGAACCAAAAGTACATAAATCCAAGGAACAAAGCTTAAGAGTTAAGAATTTTATGCAACTAGGTAACAATAATCAATTTTAATATGTTTTATCATTAAAATTATAATTATTAATCCAATAAATTACCAATCAATAATTACTTAATTCAAATTTTGCTCAAAAGTTTTATCATACTGGCTCTCACATAAACCAATAGTTTCCTAAGAGGTTGAAGCCAAAAATCTTCAAGATACAACACAAGACTATTTAATCTTTATAAAGCTATAGCAGTTCCAGAATCAAAGTCCAGCCTTTCTAATTGATACATGTGCAGCACAATGCCCACAAGAGAATTGCCAAAGAAGAAGCCATAGAAGCTATTGCATAATACCCACAAAGCCTAGAAAATCTTGACTTATTGAATGCCACAAGTGCATTGGTGGCACCCGAGAAGGAAAAGATTAGGAATATTATGAAGGCGTGGAATGTTCTCAGGCAACCCTTGAAGACTATGGTGGGAACTGGATTATAGTCTATGTACTCATAAGGAAGCTGAAGGAGGATGGTCATCACTATGAAGCAGATCCCCAAGACACACTCTAGAAGGGTGTAGTGGGGAATTGAGGCTAAAGTGGTTTGATAAATTGTTTTCTCCTTTAAAGTCATTGTTGTAAAGAAAGAAAGAATGCAATGGTGGCAGCAGAGGCTAGAGTAACATACAGCAGGCAAAATGACAATCTATGGTTTGCTATAATCTTAATCACTTATGTGGTGGCCACAATGTATCAATTGTACTGGGATTTTATCAAGGACTGGGGATTTCTTAATCCAAAATCCATAAATCCATGGCTTAGAAATGATCTAATTCTAAAGAATAAAAACATATACTATATGTCTATTGTAAGTTTTCTTTACCTCCTAATCTGAATGTCATAATCATAAGATTTTTATATAACTAAGTGATGTTGGACTGTAGGTCTTAAATATTGTCTTAAGAGTGACGTGGGTGGAGACTATCATGCACTTCAAAGTAGGGCCTGTTCATTCACAACTACTAGACTTTTTATTAGTTGCACTTGAGGTTATTCGGAGAGGGCATTGGAATTTCTACAAGTATATTTTATCATATTTTGAAGAGATGACTAAATTTTTTATCCTTTAGAATTTCCTTCTTGAATTAATCAGGACTTCAAAATGCCTATCTCATCCAATGTAACACAAACTATTTCACTATTTGTGTTTACCAATAAGCAAGTCCTATTAAAACCCCATACTTTTAGGTATTGGCTTGTTAAAACTCAATGTTTCTAATATACCCCTCACATGAAAATCATGAGTTTAAAGCATGGGCACAACACATGCCTACGTAAACTTTGGGTCAAAACAATAATGTCTCTACACTACTCACTAGAATCTAGGGTGACAATGAAAGAGCTCTAAGTCATAATAATTTTAGTTAGCACATTCTTTATACTCATTATTCTTCTTTATACTCATTATTTATATATTACTATGAATTAATAATACTTATTATTTCCATTGGCCTTCCTCTGAAAGATTACACCAGCTATAAATTGCGTGCACAATTTCTTAAAACCAAAATGTAAACTACACAAAACTTGAAAACATGGGCATTGCTAGTATGAAAATGAACGTAAATTATGGTGCAGCAATTCCTAAACTAAAATTAGTCAATAGTCATGTTAAAAAAGATTCAAAATAGCACAACCAAAGGAATTATTATAATAAATACAAAATCCTAAATCTTAACCTGATGCAATCCTACCCCCCAAGGGTATTGGATAGAAGACTCCAAGAGGCTTGGGCTAGAGCTACTAAAGAAGACCCTAGGGTTCTCATGAACCTTAGGGTAGATTTGATGGAAGCTTGCTTGTGGGGCTTCTATGGAGGCTGGATCTTTGAGCTTCAATGGGGTCCTTTAATGGTGATTTTCCACCATGGAGATGCAGCGGAAGACAAAGGAGAAGAGGTGAGAGGAGGCGCCATCCACTAGGGAATAAGCCATGGAAGAAGGAGCTTCACCACCAAGATGAGCCTTGGATAAGAAGCTTGGAAGGATGCTTCAATGGAGGAAAAGAAAGAGGGAGAGAAAGAGAGAGGGGGAGCACAGAATTGAAGGAATAAAAGAGGGAGAGAAGTGGAATTTTGAAGTATGTCTCACAAGACTCTCATTCATCAAAGTTACAACAAGTGTTACACATGTTTCTATTTATAGACTAGGTAGCTTCCTTGAGAAGCTTTCTTGAGAAAACATCCTTGAGAAGCTTCTTTGAGAAAACTTCCTTGAGAAGCTAGAGCTTAGCTACACACACCCCTCTAATAACTAAGCTCACCTCCTTGAGAAGCTTCCTTGAAAAGATTCCTAAAGAAGCTAGAGCTTAGCTACACACACCTCTCTAATAGCTAAGCTCACCTCCTTGAGATGAGAAGCTAGAACTTAGCTACACACCCCCTATAATAGCTAAGCTCAGCTCCATGACAAAATACATGAAAATACAAAAAAAGTCCCTACTACAAAGACTACTCAAAATGCCTCGAAATACAAGGCTAAAACCCTATACTACTAGAATGGCCAAAATACAAGACCTAAACGAAGGAAAAAACCTATTCCAATATTTACAAAGATAAGCGAGCTTATACTTAGCCCATGGGCTCAAAATCTACCCTAAGGCTCATGAGAACCCTAAGGCCTTCCTTTGGATCTCTGGCCCAATCTACTTGGAGTCTTCTATCCAATGCCCTTGCGGGGTAGGATTGCATCAAGATTTTTGAGCCCATGGGTCAAGGTTGGATCCATTCTTCTTTGTAAATGTTAGAATTGGTTTTTCCTTCTTTTGGGCCTTGTATTTTGGCCATTCTAGTAGTATAGGGTTTTAGCCTTGTATTTAAGGGCATTTTGAGTAGTCTTTGTAATAAGGACTTTTTTTTTATATTTTCATGTATTTTGGCATGGGGGTGAGCTTAGTTATTATAGGGGGTGTGTTTAGCTAAGCTCTAGCTTCTTTAGGAATTTTATCAACGAAGCTTCTCAAGGAAGTTTTCTCAAGAAAGCTTCTCAAGGAAGCTACCTAGTCTATAAATAGAAGCATGTGTAACACTTGTTGTAACTTTGATGAATGAGAGTCTTGTGAGACATACTTCAAAGTTCCACTTCTTTCCCTCTTTTATTCCTTCAATTTCGTGCTCCCCCCTCTCTCTTTCTCTCCCTCTTTCTTTTCCTCCATTGAAGCATCCTTCCAAGCTTCTTATCCAAGGCTCATCTTGGTGGTGAAGCTCCTTCTTCCATGGCTTATTCCCTAGTGGATGGCGCCTCCTCTCACCTCTTCTCTTTTGTCTTCCGCTGCATCTCCATGGTGGAAAATCACCATTAAAGGACCTCATTGAAGCTCAAAGATCCAGCCTCCATAGAAGCCCCACAAGCAAGCTTCCATCAAGTGGTATCAGAGCACAAGATCTTCAAGTAGGTGCTCCTTAAACCTCCATTAATTTTTTGCTTTACCTTCTCTTCCATTGTTGTTTCTTCATTTTTTCTCCATGTATCTCCTCACATGTCTTGTGCTAAATGTTTTTAACATGATTCTTTAGAGTTTCCACCGATTAAACTTGCTATAGAAGCTAGATTTGATTTTCTATGGTTCAAATTTCTTGTTCTTGTTCTTGAACCATGAATTGTGTTGAGTTTAGGTTCCTTTGAGTTTTGTCTTGTTATTTTTTGTGGCTGAAACCTAGATCATAAAATTCTTACAAAAATATTAAAGTTGAAGAAAACCTCAAAAATTTAGAGTGACTTGTTCACCTATTGTAGTTTTGTCATAGAAGTCATGTCTAGTCATGAAACTTGTCACATAAGATTTCTTATGTTGTGCTGAATTTTATTTTCTTGTTTCTTTGTCTAACTCATTTGTTCATGAGTGTATGAAATTCTTTTATCCTATTATTTGATTTGATTCAAATCTTTCATGTTAATTAGTCCTTAACATGTTCATGCAAAATTCTTAGAGAGTCTTTGATTGTGAACCTTTTCTTGAACTTTTAGGTTTCCTTATGATTGTGTCTATTGTGAATTTGAGTTTTGGTGATTGAATTGCTGGCTGAAATGTTGATCCTAAGTGAATATTGAACTCCTAAAACTGTGGTAAACAATACTAGTGAGTTAAACATACATAGGAAGCTTGAAAGTAAGCCCAAGGCAATCAATATACCATGCTTAAAAAAAAAATCGCTGGTGTTGGCAGCTTGGACATACAAACTTGTAAAAATTACTGAGAATTTGTTTCTTCGAATTTTGAGCTGAACTTTTTACTGAATTTTCTAGACATCTGGAAAAAAGTTGTAAAAAACGAAACAAGTGATTTGGATAAAAGGAAAAAATACGAAAAATCACACAAGTTGGCATGAAAATCAGTATCCAGAAAAAAAAGGTGAAAGGGAATTGTGCTTGTTGTTTTGGCTCAAAATTTATTCTATAATTGGAAATTTCAATTGAAAATTAGTGTGAAGACAAGTGCCAAAGCTACAGGTTTGTTGAGTCTTTTTCTTTTAGTTTTTTTACTCTACTCTAGAGCCATTCTAAGTTTCTCTTTGAGTACTAGCTTGCTTCTATGTCCTTTTCATTGCTTTAATTGTTGAATAATCCTTGAAAAATTGTCTTGTTAAAACTCCATTGGTTTAGCTTTCATTTCATTTTTTTGGTCTTTGGTTATTGCTTGTCTCTTTGTTTCCTTGTTTGTGAGTTGCCATATAGGGAATTGGAAATGAGGATTCGTGTCATCCCTTGAAGAATTTGAGTCAAGAAGCAAGGGGCCAACCACTTTAAGAGCTATTGGACTAAGAAGTACTCCAAATTGAGTGAATCACCAAAGAGAGAACAACCACCAAAATTGAGGACATTTTGTAATTTTTTAATTTTCAATTTACTTACCTTCTTTGCTTTCAAGTTTTGTAACAAAAAGGCCTTTCATTGGAAGTGTGTTGGGAGCCTCCAATAGGTTACCAAACTTCCATTTGTGTGTAATAATTTTAGGCAATTTTTCCTTAGGATAGTGAGTGTTTTGTTGGGAACCTTGAATGTGGTCATCCAAACACTCTTAGGATTCACCTAGTTTACTTTTCTTGCTTACTTTCATAGCTTATTTCCTTTACCTTCCATTGTCAAACCGCTTAGATAGCTTGCATTTTACCAATTAGTTTTTTCCCCTTATCTTTCACACCTCTTTTAGTGTTTATTTTGGCTAGTTTCAACCATAGTTTCTTTTACCTTTTGTTTTCAAACCTCCAACAAGAAAGAACCACAACTTAGGAACGAACATGAGTCATCATTCATCTAGTGTTAATGGCAAGGGTACTAGTCAATAAGACCCTTTATCTAGAATCTTAGATGAGTTGAGTTCCCTCAAGTTATGGAAAGAAAAACAAGAGAGAAAAGAAAAAGGAAAAAAAAGAGTTGAAGAAATAAGTCAAGGTGAAAGAAAGAAAATAAGAGAGGAAGAAAGAAGAAAAATAATGAAAGAAATGAGAAGTGAAAAACATGCCTCCTATAGTAGTCATAACTCTTGCAAGAGCCTAAGTGAAGAACTTTGTGACTATTACGAAGGAAGGCATAGGTCACATCTTAGACCTCACTCCCATAGAAGATAAAAGGAAAGAAAGCCTCAAGAGGCTAACATTAACCTCTCATACTTCCATGGGAAGGACAATGTAGAGGCTAACTTAGATTGGGAAATAAGGGTAGAGCAACAACTTAAAAAGAAGTCTACTTCAAAATCTTATGGCTCTCACTCTTATCCAAAGAAAAACCAAGGTCAAGGCATCTTAGGGGTGACACCTTCTAAGCCCAAAGATGATAAGGGGAAGACAATAGAAAAGCAAGCCCCTAAGGCTAGTACGCAAGAGAAAACTAGCTCTATAAAGTGCTTTAAATGTCTTGGAATAGGACACATTACTTCTCAATGCCCCACCACAAAAACCATGATTATGAGGGGCCAAGACATTTATAGTAGTCAAGATGAGGCTACTACTTCACCTTCCTCTAGTGAAAGTGAAGAAGCAAAAGGGGAAGAATCTAGTGAAGAAATCTACCCCCAAGAAGATGGACAACCATTAGTGGTTAAAGAAAAGTGTAAGGAGGTAAGTGTCTCCTCCAAGAGGTTAGCTAAGAAGGAAACTCATTTTACAATAAAGACAAACATTAAAGAAACTTTCCCTCTTAGACAACCTCCACATTTTCTCTTTTGTAAACAGACACTTGTTAGCACTGCCACACCTCTTGGGCTTGAGGTTATTCCTCAAGTAAAGGAGTTGTTGGATGGGGGTTTGGTTCGTAAGAGCTTAAATCCTTGTGCTTTGTTGGTGCCCAAAATAGATATTATTAGGCACCAAATCCCTACAATAAGTGATATGATGAATGTGTTGAGTGTTGCAACCCTCTTTTGTAAAATCAGTCATGCACCCAACGTCTTCATGATTGATGTACATAGGGACTCATTAGGTAGGTTTGTTCTTATTTTTGGTTTTAATACAAACTTAGGTGCTCATATGGGACACCTTAGGTTTGTCGTATTTTTTTGTAGGAATAATCAACATAAAAATACGGAAAAAGGTATGCTTTATTGCATTACTTCCTTAATTTTTTAAATAGTGATCAAGGGGTTCCCACGGACTCTAAGAGAATAAAGGTCATTCCTGATTGGCCCCCTCCACCAAGTATAAGGGAAATCTGGGGCTTCCATGACTTAACAAACTTTTACAAAAGGTTTGTCCCATATTTTTCTATACTTGTAGCACCACTCATTGAGTTGGTGAGGAACCATGTTCCCTCATGGGAAGATGTCCATGAAAGGGGTTTTCAGACCTTACCCTACTCTAACATACCCAACACCACTAATACATATGTTTTTTTTACAGGTGTCGAGGGAAGGAGCCTAGAGTATGAAGAACCTCGGGATTTGAGGTCAAATCCTTTCCAAGGTAGAGGGGATGATGCAATCCTACCCCCCAAGGGTATTGGATAGAAGACTCCAAGAGGCTTGGGCTAGAGCTACTAAAGAAGGCCCTAGGGTTCTCATGAACCTTAGGGTAGATTTTTGAGCCCATGGGTCAAGGTTGGATCCATTCTTCTTTGTAAATGTTAGAATTGGTTTTTCCTTCTTTTGGGCCTTGTATTTTGGCCATTCAAGTAGTATAGGGTTTTAGTCTTGTATTTCAGGGCATTTTGAGTAGTCTTTGTAATAGGGACTTTTTTTTTTATATTTTCATGTATTTTGGCATGGGGGTGAGCTTAGCTATTATAGGGGGTGTGTGTAGTTAAGCTCTAACTTCTTTAGGAATCTTCTCAAGGAAGCTTCTCAAGGAGGTGAGCTTAGTTATTAGAGGGGTGTGTGTAGCTAAGCTCTAGCTTCTCAAGGAAGTTTTCTCAAAGAAGCTTCTCAAGGAAGTTTTCTCAAGAAAGCTTCTCAAGGAAGCTACCTAGTCTATAAATAGAAGCATGTGTAACACTTGATGTAACTTTGGTGAATGAGAGTCTTGTGAGACATACTTCAAAGTTCCACTTCTTTGCCTCTTTTATTCCATCAATTTCGTGCTCCCCCCTCTCTCTTTGTTTTCCTCCATTGAAGCATCCTTCCAAGCTTCTTATCCAAGGCTCATCTTGGTGGTGAAGCTCCTTCTTCCATGGCTTATTCCCTAGTGGATGGCGCCTCCTCTCACCTCTTCTCTTTTGTCTTCCGCTGCATCTCCATGGTGGAAAATCACCATTAAAGGACCTCATTGAAGCTCAAAGATCCAGCCTCCATAGAAGCCCCACAAGCAAGCTTCCATCATAACCTATGTTAGATCATGAAATATTTTCTTAATGTTACAAAGCTTTTCAACTAATAAAAAAATCCTCAATACCTTCCAAATTTTCTCAAATAAAGAATTACAATATTCTAACCTGATCTTAGCATGTTTCTTTTGTTGTTTTGTTCAAATTTGAAAGAAACCTGGTATCTTGTTAGCATAAACCTGGTTTCTCTCTCAAATGACAACATAAAACCCTTCTCAACCCCTCTTTATATTCATACACAACTACTGATCTGCTAGCATAAACCCACCCTTAATGGGACTAATCAATTGCTGGCTCATTCCACTTTTTTCTAACATAACCCCTTGTATTTCGTTGACTCACTAATTCAGCATTACTTTATGGTATCTCACCAATTCACATGATTCGAATGGATCCAACCAAGCCAAGAAATTGGAATGTAGATACCATACTACATCCCCTTTAGAAGGAAAAATTAGCATTAGGAAAAATAGCAGAAGTATGCAGAGACCAATATATAACATATATAGCAGCTTGCGACATCAAAGCCTCAAATGCATTAACACTTGGCATCTCTCCACAAGATGATGTCTTTGCTTTTAAGTTGTAAACATAGTGGGCACTGTTTTAGTACTCAAATGCTCCACCTTTTCTTAGATCAACCACAATAAACAGGTAATATTGAAACTTCCTTACTCACCTAATTATTCACTGCAAGATTTTTCATCTTGACTTTGCAAAAGCAATATTCATCAGGAATCAATGTATTGAGGGGAGAGTCAAGGCCTCCTTTATCCATTTGGTTTTGAATTTGGGATCATGAATCCAAATATCCCAACATTGCTGGTGTATGACATGGACATAGTTGATCATTTATAATTGTACCATGGGCACATTATTCAATATCCTTATGCCCTGCCCCCAATGAACAACACTATGCTACACATGAATCACTTATTTTCCATACCCATTCTACTTTTGGAAACTCCGCCAAAACTAGAGTGGTCACAAGTATTGGAACAACGCACTCAAAGTGAGAAGTGGTCGCCATGGTGCTATACACATTACAATAGACACCTAGCTAGCTAGCCATTAAGCATTCAAAGGACTGCAAAGTGAGCATAACTTACCTCAATCAAAATGAGACCCTATGAGCACCCCAAAAGGACTGCAAAGTGACACCCCAAACAGACCTTGCAATGAACACGAGTTCCACAAACCAAATCCTTGCAGCAGAAACAAAAAAAGTCCTTGAAGTGAGCACGAGTTCCCCAAACAGACCTAGGTATTCAATAGAACATGTTAAAGAAAAGAAAGACTGACAAAACGTACCTAGGTAAGGTGGCAAGCTGTCATGGTCTAGAGCGCGATGGAGTAAAAGAAGCTTAGATGGAGAAGAAGAGAGCTTAGATGGAGAAGAAAAAAGTGCAAGAAAAATAGGTCTCGCATCTGATATTTTAAAATGTAAGTCCAACATCGGTTTTCAATAAAAAAAACCGATGTTAACAAAATGATGTTAATGATCGGTTTTCTGGAAGAAACCGATGTTAACTTATCATACGTTAGAAAACCGATGTTAACAAACTTACGTTAACATCGGTTCTTCAAAAACCGATGTTAACTAATTAATGTTAACATCAGTTTTTCCAGAACTGATGTTAACATCACTTTGTTGACATTGGATTTTCAGAAAACCGATGTTAATGGATACACATTATTTATAATTATGCTACCGTATTTATCTTAACATCGGTTTTGTCAAAAACCCATGTTAATCTGACGATGTTAAATCTGCTTTTTGTAGTCATACTATTAGAAAATATGCTTTTTACATTGGTTATTTATGACTTTCTACATCGATTTTTAACCGATTTTGAAAGTACCGATGTTGAAAGTTTTATCGTTAACATCGAATTTTTAAAACCAATGTTAATGTAAAATTGACAACATCGATTATTTAAATAACCGATGTTATACAATAAGAATTACACCCAAAAAAATGTATGAATGTTGACAGTTCACATCGATTTTTATACAAAACCGACGTTAACTTATAGATTAACATCGATTTTCTAAAAAAACTGATGTTAGCATATACGTTAACATCGGTTTTGTATAAAAACCGATGTTAACTTCCAAACGTTAACATCGATTTCAATCAAAAACCGATGCTAACTTATATGTTAACACATTTTTTATGTTAACTTCGATTTTTAACAAAAAACTTATGTTAACGTATAAGTTAACATCGATTTTTTTTATAGAAACCGATGTTAACTTTTTGGATATTAACATCAGTTTGTTTTTTAAAAGCGATGTTTAATATACACAAACAACATCTATTTTTTGAAGAACCGATGTTAACTTATATGTTAACATCGGTTTTTTGGAAAAACCAATGTTGTTTGTGTATATTAACATTGGTTTTTTAAAAAAACCGATGTTGCTATTAGGATTTTTTTTAAATACACTTTCTGTTTTTACAAAAAACCCAAAATTTAACCTGTAAATTTCAAATCTGACCACATAGCATAGCCTATATCATATGCATTATGCTTTCAAACAGTTTTTAGCAGAAAGCTAGCTAGTAAACTATCAATTATAAACAAATCAATTGATAACTATGGATAAATAATTTATTAATAACTATCAATAAAGAATATTCAATGTTAAAATGAAACAACAATTGTAAAAAATGTAAAGTGAACTAGTAAACTAATTAAGTAACCTAAAATTACATAGTTCCCTAACATCCTAAGTTTGATTTCTAACTTTGAGATAATACTGTGCCCACTGGATGCGAAGTGCCTTCAATCTATCTGCTTCTAATGGTCTAACATCATTAAAATACTGCATGATCAAATAAAACATAAGTTAATAATGTAATACCAATGATAAGAAAATCAACTTTGTTTGAAATAAACAATTACTGTTTCCCAATTATTCCTGAAACTTCCTAAGGTAGACATCGCGTTTTGAATTCTGCATCCAACTCTTCATGTAACTTTCTTATTTAAATTGTGATTGCCCAGATCTTTGAATGGACTGTGGCTCGAGGAATCCATACACATCGGAATTCCTCGCTCGCATACTTGTCTCAATCAGATGCTTATTGTTGTTAACACAAAGTTAATTATGTATGAATTTAAAACAATAACTTAGGTAATTAACAATAATCTAAATTGACTTACAAAATCCACAATTGTATAACAGAGATGCTGAGGCATTGACCATCGTGTGCTATTTCAGATAGATCTTCGTGCTTTATGTACAAGGGAAAGTCTTGATTAAACACCCCGAACATGGTAACATCCCAAGTAACCTGCAACGGCTTCAAAAAAAGTTGTGGGATGGTCAATGTAATCAAATATAGGGGATCATGTACCTGAGGATCCAGCCCATCTGTAGGTTTTGCTAGAGACACAACTACCTGTTTATCCAACATAGTTAATTAACAATTTAATTATAGTGAACAGTTCAATTGAAAAAAAGAAGCATATAATGAGAGTAAAATACCTGTTCTGGTAAACGCTTGACGAGATGTGTCGGCCAAGCAAGGAAGGTGTTAAGTGCCTGCCCCACTAAAATAACATCGTCAGTGGGTACAAGAACGGGAGCATCTGCATCTTTAACCTCCTCAACACCAACCTTCACTTGGCCATGCAACAAAAGGATGTTGTGAACGACTGTGGATCCCTCATAAACTATTTCTAGGGCAACCAGGTGGGAAGGATTTTCTTCGATGTACAACTCGCATTTGTCTAAGTCCCCCGTGTCTAGATCGGTCATTGAGGGATCAACACAACTCCCCTTTGTGCTGACACGAGCAGTTGAGGGACCAACCTCAGGCTCCGGAGGAAATGCAAGTCCTTGTGATTGGATCTGTGATTGCAACTAGGACTGCATCTGGCTGAAGGATAACATCAGCTGCCAAGCCAATTTTTTTGTGATCGACTCCTTTAGCTAGTCCCTGATTTGTTAAGTCAGCTTCTTGAGTTCTTCGGGAGCTAAGGAGGAAGAACTACAAGAGGTTCGTGGAACTGATCCAAAGTATTGCTTTATGGTCACACCGAATCCAGCAGCACGCACACAACCAGGGTGTTTTGATCGCCCAATGGCAGCAGTCAGGAGATCCTGACGTCCATAGGGGACAAAGGAACCCTTTGACGCCTGCTCCTCCAAAGAATCTTGTACAGAACACATATATTTGTTTAGTCATTCACAAAATAAACAAAGATAATTATAATTATTAATTGAAAATGACTTGCAATCTTCTCAACAATTTCCTTTACTGCCTCAGACGTCATTTACCCAGTTTTCTCGGTGTGAGCCAGCTTCTACTTCACGTGTCGTCTGATGGGAGATGAAGGGTCAATCACAACCTTAGTGCTTTCGGATTGAGCAACTTCCTCCAATTTTTTTTTTGTCTTTTGTAGAAGCAAAGCTTCATGGTGAATCAAAGGTGATTCAAAGGTGTTTTGATGATAACAATGATGATAACAAAAGATGATGACAAAGGTGATGACAAAAAGCTCAAAAATCAATCAAAGAACAACTCAAGTGAATCAAAGATCAATCAAGAAAAATTCAAGAGTTCAAGATAAGAATCAAGAAGAATTCAAGACTCAAGAAGAAAGTTTAGAGTCAAGAATCAAGATTCAAGGTTCAAGACCTCAAGAATCAAGATCAAGATTCAAGACTCAAGATTCAAGAATCAAGAGAAGGCTTAATCAAGATAAGTATGAAAAGGGTTTTCTCAAAAATTGAATAGCACATGGTTTTTCTCAAAACATGTTTACCGAAGAGTTTTTACTCTCTGGTAATTGATTACCAGATTGTTGTAATCGATTACCAGTAGCAAAATGGATTTGAAAAAGTTTTCAAATTGAATTTGCAACGTTCCAATTAATTTCAAAAAGCTGTAATCGATTACAATGTTTTGGTAATCGATTACCAGTGCCTTTGAACGTTGAAATTCAAATTAAAATGTGAAGAGTCACATCCTTTCACACAAAAGCTTTGTGTAATCGATTACACTGATTTGGTAATTGATTACCAGTGTTTCTTTCTGAAAAAATAAAAAAGATGTAACTCTTCAAATGGTTTTTGACTTTTTCAAATTGGTTTTAAGTTTTTCTAAAAGTTATAACTCTTCTAAATGGTCTTCTTGACCAGACATGAAGAGTCTATAAAAGCAAGGCTTTGTTTTGCATTTCAATAATCTTTCTAACACTTATTCATACAATCCTTTACAAGCCTTGAATCTCTTTGAAATTCTTCTTCTTCTTTGTACCAAAAGCTTTCTGAAGTTTTCTGGTTTTCTAAACCTTGAAAACTTGTGCTATTCATTCTTTTCATCTCTTCTCACTTTGCCAAAAAGAATTCGTCAAGGACTAACCACTTGAGTTCTTTTTGTGTCTCTCTTCTCCCTGTTCCAAAAGAACAAAGGACTAACCGCCTGAATTCTTTTGTGTCTCCCTTCTCCCTTGTCAAAGAATTCAAAACGACACAGTCTGAGAATTCTTTTGATTCTTCCCTTTCCCTAATACAAAAGTGTTCAAAGGTTTAACTGCCTGAGAATTCTTTTGTATCCCCATTCACAAAGTATCAAAGGTTTAATAGCCTGAGATCTTTGTCTTAACACATTGGAGGGTACATCCTTTGTGGTACAAGTAGAGGGCACATCTACTTGGGTTTGACTGAGAACAAGAGAGGGTACATCTCTTGTGGATCAGTTCTAGTGGAGGGTACATCCACTAGGGTTTCAAAGAGAACAAGGGAGGATACATCCCTTGTGGATCTTTGCTTGTAAAAGGATTTTTACAAGGTTGAAAGAAATCTCAAGGACCACAGGTCGCTTGGGGACTGGATGTAGGCACGGGTTGTTGCCGAACCAGTATAAAAACTCTTGTGTGTTTGTTTCCTTCTTCCCTACTCTTTTACTTTCCGCTGTGCATTTAATTTCCGCTTTTACTTTCTGTTAAGTTTTCTCTTCTACTCCTCATTCTCTTAACAATTTAGTAAAAGCCTTAGAAGAGTAATTTTTAAATCAGTAAAGGTTTAGGAATAATTAATTCAAACCCCCCTTCTTAATTATTCTGAGGCCACTCGATCCAACATCTTCTCATCCATCAGCTTTTGTTCTAAATATTCATAACCCCCATGAGACAACACGTGGGGGGCAATGTTTTGCTTCTGGATGGCCTGTGCCTTTTTCCATACATCCTGCAAAAATCGAACATTAATGAAAGTCATTATTACAATGTATTATAATAACTGAATTTTTAGTGGAAAACAATTAAAATGATAAAGTACATACCTCCCACGAGGGGTCTCTGCGGGTCTGACAAAATTGGGCCCATTTCTCTTTGCTAATGCCATATTTTTGACAAATAGTGTCATCCCCATTTCCTTGTCAAATCAGATTTAAACTGTCTCCACTGCTCCCCGATAGTTTGAAGTATTTTCTTCTTTGTCCTACCGTCAGATGCTTTAGGGATATCAAATTCAGCCTGTCAAACAATAAATTAGGTTTTATTGTTAGTAAATTATAAATTTTGGCTAATAAAGAAAATCTAGAAGATGAAAACTAAAATACCTGCATATCCTTCCATATAAAATCCTTATGAGTAGCAGGGACTTCTTTCCAAGTCTCGTATGTCACGTCGACCTTATGACGAGCGACAATCCCCAAATATGTTCTTAATTTCTTCTTGTTGGGACCGTCGGCCTTCCTGATCGCAGGATCGACGTGGACCACCGGTCTCTCTGCCCCAAGTGGTCTAGTGGCTAAGGATCGTAGCCGAGTGGCTTTGCGTGTCCACTTCAAGGTAGACGGAGACTGTGATGCTATTGCAGGAGGAGGAGGAGGAGCAAAAAGAGGAGGAGGCAAGCCAGGTGGAGTAGCCATGGGCCTAAAAAGAAAAAAACTTGAGTTAGTTAACATTATCAAAAAACTGAATCAGTTATGTAAATGAATGTACCAAAATGAAATACATAATTAGAAAATTACATTTGACGATGTTAATTAATTCTCCTTCATCATGATCATTACGATTAACATGAACGTCGTCAACTTCTTCATCCCCGACGATGTTAGGAGTCATTTGTGTGGACAAAGGACTAACATAAGTATCAATGTATGAATCATCATCCTCTACATTAACCCCAATTGTTTTCCCGTGTAGAACCATGGACCACTTTTCATCATAAGGGTCTTGAACAAAAAAACCTATTTAGCTTGTTCTGCCATGATGATAGGGTCATTGTGGTAAGCTAGTTTCTTTAGGTCTACCAATGTAAATCCTACATCATCGATCCGCACACCGATGTTGTTGTTAACCCATTTACATTTGAAAACACAGACAGTAAATTTGACATAGTTAAGCTCCCAAATTTCATCAATGAACCCAAAGTAAGGGATGGAAGCTACACAGGAATTGTCATCATGTACACTAGCAAAGTGTTGAGACTCAGCCCTTAGGGTGACCCCACTGTTTTGCATTGTACTTTTCTCGTCTTGTGCTTTTGTATAAAAGGAATACTTGTTTATGCCGTATCCTTACCAAGTTATAACATTTCTTTTCGGTCCATCTACTAGCTTTCTTAATGTTTCAAAAGCATTTTCATAAGCAAAGATTGTATTTTTAAACCAATCAGAGAAAGTCTTGTTATTCTATTTCAAGAACCAATTCTTTGACATTTTTGGATTACTTTGTTTGACTAAACCTTCATGTTGCAGTATGTATGGCAAAACTTCATTACTGTTATTCAAGACATACAAGTGAGCTTGTAACAAATCTTCTACTCTTGGAGTGATAACATGTAGTCCTCTTGAACCCTTATCACCCACTCTGTCGTCATGTCGAGACTCGGGAAGCCCAACAGGTTTAGCCTTTTCAATGTACTCTAAACAAAATTCAATGGCTTCTTCTGCAATGTACCTTTCAACAATAGATGCTTCGAGACGATGTAGATTCTTCATATACCCTTTTAAGATCTTCATGTATCGCTCAACTGGGTACATCCACCACAAATAAACAGGACCACAACATTTGATTTCTCTGACCAGATGAACAATTAAGTGAACCATGATGTCAATGAAAGCAGGAGGAAAATACATCTCCAACTGACACAGTATAATTGTAGCCTCATTTTCTAGGTCAACAAACTTGACAAGATCAAGGACTTTGCTACATATGGCATTGAAGAAAAAGCACAGTCGAGTTATGGCTAACCTGACTTTGTTAGGCAAAATGTCTTGTATGGCCACGGCTAACAATTGTTGCATCAAGACGTGAAAATCGTGAGACTTTAACCCTACCAACTTAAGATCCTTCAACTGCACAAGGTTCTTAATATTTGAAGAGTATCCTTGTGGGACTTTAACCCGATGCAAACACTGTGAAAAACTGATCTTCGGCTTTCTGGACAAAGTATGACAAGCTGAAGGCAAGTATAATTTTTTTCCCATCAAACCTTGGATGCAGCTGCGATCGTATGCCCATCTCAGCTAGATAATGATGGGTATTCAAACCATTTTTCGTCTTTCCTTGAATGTTAAGGAGTGTCCCAATGACATTATCACATAAATTTTTCTCCATATGCATAACATCAATACAATGCCTAATGTCAAGGTCAGACCAGTACGAAAGATCAAAGAAAATCGACCTCTTCTTCCATATGCAACTCTTACTTTTTTCCTTCTTTTGGGTCTTTCCAAATACAATATTCACGTGTTGAACCCGCTGGAAGACCTGTTCACTAGTCAACGATATTGGCGTAGTTTCATGTTCTTGACTTCCATTAAATGCTTTTCTCAATCGCCTATAAGGGTGATGAGGTTTTAGAAAACGTCGATGCCTAGTGTACACTCTTTTTCTACCATGTTTCTCTTGTATGTAGCTTGTGTCTTCTTCACAGATGGGGCATGCATGATGACCCTTAACACTGTAACTGTTCAAATTCCCATATGCTGGAAAGTCATTAATGGTACAAAAAAGCATTGCATGCATTTGAAAAGTCTCATTCTGAAATCCATCAAACACTAAGTCCCCTTCGTCCCACAGCTTTGTCAGGTCTTCAATCAACAGACTTAGATAAACATCAATGTCATTTCCTGGTTGTCTTGGGCTGGATATCATCATCGATAACATCATGTATTTTCGCTTCATGCACAACCAAGGAGGCAAATTGTAAATTACTAGTAGAGCTGGCCATGAATTGTGTTGAGTGCTTAAATTGCCATTCATTCCATCACTGGCTAGTGAAAGCTTAAGATTTCTTGGCTCTTTGGCAAAATCCGAAAAGAGACGATCTATCTTCACAACATTAAACATACTATCCAGGTTAGTTCAAACAAGTTCATCATGTACCTATATCAAACTTCTTGATGTCAATATCTATGCCAATAACCCGAGATGCACCAGCAGTTTTTGCTCCCTCTGCAACCTGTCAAGTGTAAATTAAAAATCATTATAGAAGCCCAAAAACATAAACACCTACAATTGTAACTGCAAAAACTTACAACAAGCCCAACAATTCCAAGGCCAAAAATAGCCTAAGATATATGAAGCCTAATTTATTGGAAACTACATATTCTAGAGTTCCATTTTAATGTTCTTAGCTAAATAATCAAGCCTAGCTCCTAACTCCACAGTTCAAGAGTGAAAAATGAATTAACGAAACCACCAATTTAAGGTATCCAAATTTGATTGCAGGGTTTATCATAGTCCAAAAGGGTATGCAAATTTCACAGGCATGCTTGTCAATTTTAATTTAACTAGATAATCATATAGAAATTAATTAACAAGATTGAAATTACAATCACAATTATGAAGTAATACTAATATCAGAACCATGGTTTACATGATATTTATAGTTAAGAAGTATATATCAGAAACTATACATGACTCAAATATAAAAAAAATACTTTGCTAAATAGAAGAATGAAGATTGAAAAGTCTATATTTTTTCAAAAGCACACTCCAAAAACATTAGTATCAAAAGTCATACTTTAGTGTCTATAGAAGCACTTAACCTAGCTGCAAGTTGTAGAGAAGATCGGAAAGTAATCAAACTTTTGTTATAATAGCACTCTTTAAACTAGCCACAAATTTTGAGAGTAGAAAAGAAGCCAAAAAGACATTTTGTTTCATAGCAAATTGTTTGGCACTCTAGGCCAACATCGTTTACTTGGTTTATACTCTTAAACTAATAACTTGCCTCTCTTTAACTATTTGTTTGTTGTATGCATACCATGATCTATGCACTCTTCGTAACGTGTGACTAGAAATCACCATCAAACTTGAAATCATGGTGACAACTCGCCATGTGGAACCCCACCACACTAGAGAGAGATGTAACCCAACCTAAAAGGATTGAAGTATTGAACAAGTTGTCTTAAATTCCTAGTGGTTCAATATCCCTTTCATTGCTTAAATGGTCAATACCAATTTGGAAAATAACTAACATAAAAATTACTTCCTCCTATCAATCCAGCGAAAATAACCATCCCTTGGCTACCCTTAAAGGTATAGGCTACTTCTAATTATGTACAATCTAGAAATTACATCACATCTCAACACGTATAATTACATTAATTTCATCAACCTTTGATCATTAAGGAAGGACAATTATGGTACCCTCTTACATAGTTATGGAAAAATTATTTTCTAGGTTTGTCATTTTCTCACCTTCACTTTACTTTCTTTTATATAGATTGTGTCAATTATTGTTTTCATAATAATAAATTAAGCAGTGGAATAAGTGATTGTGTTAGCTTTTTCCTTCTGTTATGTTTAGGCACGCATGGCCCTGGCCTACCTATGAATGGCCAAGATCTTCCTTGAAAATGTAAGTGAGCATATATAGAGAGTGTATGTTAAAATTTCAATAAATTTTCATTTCAAAACGTTAGCTGAAAAAAGTATATTAAGGGTTTTTTTAATAACTTTTTTTATAAGTAGTTATAAGAGATAAAAATAGGAAGTAGAATAAAATATAAATTAAGATTTTCTGATAAGCTAAAATTAATTTGTCCTTAAACTTTAGAGATGCTAAATGAAGATATTTTTTTTTTATAAACTAAGTGCAAGTTAATTTTAGCTGGTAGGATAAGTTTAATTTATTTTACTTTTTATTTTATTTTCTTCTGATATAATATAGAACATATATATCTTTCATGAGATCCTAGGACTGTCTTCCATGGAGATAAGTATGATCTAGATCATATGGAAAGAAAATAAGAAACAAACACTTAATACTATATTACTGCCATTTCTTTTAATCATTTTTGTAGTGAATAACAAAATGCATGATTTTCTAGCAGTTGAACTAAAACCTTCTTCTAAACAACTTTCAGGCCCCCACACTCACAAACCTACCACGAAACACACATTGTTTATCTCCCTCTCTCTAATATCCTATACAAAGTGTTGATTGGCCAAGCCATGGATACAAAGGAGTTCAATTTTCCTAGAATCAGTGATACTTGTGCACACAACATTGATTCACCTCCTCTATGGAACCTGTCACCAGCAGCATCTCCTAATCCCTACTACCAAGGAAACAAAATAGGAGAAAATGAGTGTTTTGGAGCAAAACTAGTAGCAGCTGAGGCTCACAGGAAGAGTTTTTCATATGTGGAAAATAGAAAGAAAAGATTTGGTTTAGAGGAGGATGAGAACAAAATGGCATGTTGTGGGAGGATTTCAATGAAGAGTTGTATTCAACAAAAGGGTCTGCTACCTCTTCTTCTAGGGAAGTGGTTGAATTAAGATATGCTCTAGCATTAACTGTTACAAAGACCAATAATACTTCATTACTTCCAACTAAGAACAACAAGCCTGGCATGGTGGTCATTGTGAAGCTCATGAAAAAACTATTATCTATCAACAATTCTCAAGGTAAATCAAGAAATAGAGTGAGATAATTCTCAAGCTTTGCACAATTTGCCTAATTTCCAAGGCTTATGTTGTTGTCAATCACCCTTACTATCATCAACTTATGAGCCATTGCTATATATAAATAGGTTAAGGGAGGGACCCATTATCCCATTCCTATCAAGAAGCACCTCAGGAGGGCACAGGAGATTGCAGCTCAGTGCAAATTGCCCTAGATATAACTTGTTGATTATGTGCTAGAGTTTTTTCTGCATCTTGGGAACACAAACTTTAATGAACAAAAAGGATTGTTCAGATCCATATTAGCAAAAATAAAGCCACATTTTTAGAGTCTTAAGATTGATTTTGCTTGGTTAATGGTATGCTAAAACAAACTAAAGTTCAGATTTTCCTATCTCATCATTAGTATCAATAGAAGCCTTCTATCAAACAACAAAACTCATTTAGAGTCTTAAGATTGCTTCTGCCATTGAACTTGAGGACAATGTTTCAATTGAAATCATAGAAGCAAGCAATGAAAGGCATATTTTAGTTTCAGGTTTGAGGACAATGTCATTATGTGAGTTAACCCTCAGTGACCAATGTATTGTCTTAAGAGGATCACAGTGCTCAACAACACTACACTCAACTACTGCACTAAACTGCACAATTGCATACCCTATGCCTCACATTGAACCGCACTCTATCTATAATAGATGGTTAAGCTAGCCTTCACTAATCCAGATTTCTTGACATTAGTTTTAAAGCATAGTTCGACTAATTAAAGCATAGTCCTACAAACTCATGCCAGCTACAAGTCAAGCAGTAAGTGAGGAAGAGTCTAGAATTCCCCCATTATTTTAAAGCATAGTTCGACTAATTACAATAACAAAGAATTTGTGCTTCTGCAATAAGAACTATAATATTTATCAAGTATAAACTAATAAGCTTAAGAAATCCACAAACAAAAACTTAAACATAACCACAACTAAAGGCCAATACAATTAAGCAAAACAAACAACGAATTTGTTAGATTTTAAACTACGAATTGGGTCCAAATATTTCTAAGCACAAACAAACTAGTACAAATCTAGCTAAATTGCATCAAGTTTTCTAAAAGGCTATTAGATAATGCATATAATCATTATTGGCCTAGGCTTATAATTATACAATAAATATGAACCTAGTAGCCAGCTTTAAAAAATGACACTCTTCACAAAGTTGCAGTCTACAATTGAAATCAACATACATGTATAATGAAGATTATTTTGAACTTCATTAGAAATTAGGAAATCAAAAATTCACCTCGCAAATGAAACTGCTAATGTATAGATGTCATACCCTAATTTCGTCCGGGGACATTTGTTGTCAATATGCGGACCTTGGTTGATCACTTTGGGACACTTAAAAAAGCATCGTCGTGTAATCCGTAAAGTTCCGTGACGTTTCGGAAAGAAATCAGCCAAAAAACATGAAAATAAGGGTGTATTTAGTAAAATAGGGGTGTAAATAGCTATTGGACCCATTTAGGCCCATCCAGAAGATTCTGGAGAAAAGGTTGCTTATGGTGTAAGCAACCCAGCTCGCCTGGGTGCGCTAGGCGGCATCCACCTGCCCTTTTCTCCTATAAATAGGGGAAAGGGGCTGAGTTTAAAAAGTCTAGGTGCTTCCAAAATGGGCGGCAGCCCAACAATTTTTGCATTGAGTTTTCACTTGAAATTAATGAGGAAAAGAGAAAGAAGGGAAAAAATCCAAGCCGAGGTGCTTCCAAAATGCTTCCGAGACGTTTCCGTATGCGATTCCGTGGAAGTTCTTCATCATTCCTCGCCGTTCTTTGTTCGTTCTTCATCGTTCTTTGATCTTCAACTGGTAAGTTCTCGAATCCAAAGCTTTCAATTCATTCTATGCACCCTTAATGGTCCATTATTGTTTTATATGCTTTCATTCTTACTTCGTTTACTTTCGGTATTCTTTGTCAATCGGAGGCAAGCAAGCCCATTGACACGCAGAGACCAACGTGGTCACTTGCGCATTTTCGTCGAAGACTCAACGTCTATCGACCGAGACTATTGCAGCCCATTTTTGTTGCCATCCTCAGACAATCGAGTCCAATGGCGCATAAAGGTTGTAATGGTCACACACTCTTTGCTATCCAGAGATAATCAAGTCTAATAGCATGCGGAGACACCTCATGGTTATCTACACCTTCATCATTCAGAGACGAAAAGTCTAATGACACGCGGAGACCAATCATAGTCATCCGTCACATTCATCAACCAGAGGCCAGCGGGCCTGTTGATCGAGACTACTTTAGTCTCACCTTTATCATCCAGAGATGGCAAGTCCGATGACACACAGAGACCAACCATGGTGATCTGCTGCCTTCGTCAACCGGAGGCAAGCAAGCCCGTTGACACGCAGAGACCAATGTGGTCACTTACGCATTTTCGTCGAAGACTCAACGTCTATCGACCGGGACTATCGCAGCCCCTTTTTATTGCCATCCTGAGACAATCATGTCTGATAACGCGTAAAGGCTGTAATGGTCACACACTCTTTGCTATCCAGAGCAATCGAGTCTGATAGCGTGCGGAGACACCTTGTGGTTATCTGCACCTTCGTTATCCAGAGATGGCAAGTCTAATGACGCGCGGAGACCAATCATGGCCATCTGCCACCTTTGTCAACCATAGGCAAGCGAGCCCGTTGATCGATACTACTTTAGTTTCACCTTCATCATCCAAAGACAACAATTCAGATGACACGTGGAGACAACATATGTTCGTCCGCACCCTTCCTATCCAAAGACTATCGAAGTCCCCTTTATCATCTAGAGACAGGCAAGTCCGATGATATCCGGGATCAGGATGGTCGTCCGCTTCTAATCATTTTGAAGATTTTTGCAGATTCACCTTTGTCATCCAGAGACGATCAAGTCCAATGACGCGCAAAGACTTTTTTATGCTTACCAGAGACAATCAAGTTCGATAGCATGCAGAGACATCATGGCTATCCAATTTTATCACTTTCAAGGCACTAAGGTTTTTTCTGATGCCCCTGATGCTCTTTTCTGCTCTTTCTAATTGACAATTTTTGCTAATTGAGCTATTGGTCGGTCAGGTGAAGGTTCAGCTCGAACGAAATTTGTGTCTTATCTTTACTTCTCTTTTATCTTCAATAAAAGATAAGTAAAGAGGGGCAACTATCATACCCTAATTTTGTTCGGGGACATTTGTTGTTGGTATGCAGACCTTGGCTGATAACTTTGGGACACTTAAACAAGCATCATCGCGTAATCCGTAAAGTTCCATGACGTTACGGAAAGAAATCAGCCAAAAACATGAAAATGGGGGTGTATTTAGCAAAATGCAGGGTGTAAATAGCAACTGGACCCATTTGGGCCCATCCAAAAGATTCTGGAGAAAAGGTTGCTTCTGGTGGAAGCAACCTAGCTCGCTTGGGCGAGCTGGGTGGCAACCACCTCCCATTTTCTCCTATAAATAGGGGAAAAAGGTTGAGTTTAAAAAGTCTAGCAATTTTTGCACTGAGTTTTCACTTGAAATTAGTGAGGAAAAGAGAAAGAAGGGAAAAAATCCAAGTCGGGGTGCTTCCGTAACGCTTCCGAGACATTTTCGTAAGCGATTCCATGGAAGTTCTTCGCCGTTCTTCGTTTGTTCTTCGATCTTCATCTATTAAGTTCTTGAATTCGTGGCTTTCAATTCATTCTATGCACCCTCAGTGGTCCATTCTTGATTGGTATGCTTTCATTCTTACTTCGTTTACTTTCGGTATTCTTTTCTTCCATTTTTAACGAGTTTTGACCGATCATTTAAGCCATTATCTCATTTAATAATTGATAAAATGAATTTCAACCGATCATTTGTGTTGTAATCTCGTTTAATCTCTATAAAAACAAAATCCAACTGATCGTTCATGCAGTAACCTCGGTTAAATCAAAAAAAGAAAAAACAATAATAAAATAATCAAAATATATGAAAATAATAATAACATAATAAAATAATAAAAAAGCCCCAATCGGACATTTTACCTTGAAAGTTCCTTTAAATGAGTTGATAATAATCAAGTGAAATTAAGGCTAAAATCAACTCACAAATCAAGCTTTGTCCACAAAAAGGTCACTTGAAATTGTTTTAAGGTCAAATGCCTTAAAAGGTCCTCTTCGCTTTTATCGGTTAAAATGGACCCTTCAAAAGTATAAATCAACACACCGTGTAACTTTACCACTTTATAAAGAACTACATTGGTCTGAGTTCCTCATCGCAAATCGAGGATACATAGGAGCAAAAACCCCGCTTTTGTCAACCCCAAAATAAAAAAAAAACATAAACAAAGGGAAAAATAAAACAATTTGAAGTCATGGTATTGCACATTTAATTAAAAGCTACCGTCCTTTGTGACGGATGCATGGGGTGCTAATACCTTCCCCGTGCATGAAAACAACTTCCGAACCTTTTCATACTTAAAGTTCGTAGACCCACTTTTGGTTTTTCTAACGTTTTCCTCAAATAAATGTTGGTGGTACCTCTGCGCGTTTTCCTCCCTTGGAAGACGCACCTGTGAGCCTTCGTGTCGCCCTCCCGCTGAAGGGTAGGTTTCTACAGTTGGTGACTCCATTGGGGACTTTTTTTTAGAGTTAGGCCTATTAATCTTTTGTGCAAATGACATGATTTCCCTTTCATCGGTTTCCCTTTAGTTCCTTTATGTTCTTATATATAACTCTTTGATGCCTTTAAGTGTGTTTTAATGTATGCATGAGATAGATATTTATTGATTTGATGCACACAAACACCAACACCTTCTTGCACGCACGATGAGTTAAGAAAGGGCCCTATACCCTGGTCCATGGGAACATAGGAAGTGGAGGTGAATTCATGGTCATGCTAAGTCTTCGACTTGCTTGATAATAGTGAAACCTCATCTAGAGATTTTCTCTTTGATGATATGTTGTCGCTGGTAGTCCCTACCGCCCCAATATTATTGTCAAAGGGAATGATACCTCTAGAAACCATCAAGAGAGATATGACCACCTTGGGAATTTTTACTAAAAGCCTTTAGTTCCTCCCGTTTAGGTTCCTAAAATAGGGGCACGAAGCGAACACGCTGCGTGTTTTTTGTTTTCTTTAAACACTATCATGCATATCCCCTAAATGTCATGTGCGTCTCTGTTGTATGATTGTTTGATGATATTACCATGCTTGTGCGTCCCCCTATTGCGCTACAAAACCATGCACGTTTTAATCTGCATTGCGTCATCACACATGTGTTGTATTTTGGTCCCGTTATTTTGTTACGGGAAGCTGGAAGGTCCGTATCACCTTCTTAAGTACATACATGGGGCACTATGCTGCCCAAATGTTGTAGTTAAGAAGAGGTAATCTTCCGGGCTCTCGTGTTCGTAAAATGCATTTATGTCATGCATTGCATAAGCATCCCTTCATGCATTCATCCATTTTCTCCCATGGTAGATGTCAGAGTATTGATTCACACAGGACTTTTTCATTCTAGCAAAACATGGGATCAAATCAAAACCTTTGTTCAAGAAAAGGTTCTATCAAGTCAAAATCAAAAGCCTAGAAGTCACCAGTCTGTGAGAGTTGGGACAGTTGATGGGTCAACTTCAATGGCAAGCCTTCCGCAAAGCCGATGGTAAGATTTGGGACCTAACTACGGTAGAGGTCTCCGTGGAGGCAATTGTCTCCCTCTCCCAGTATTATGACCAGCCCTTGAGGTGCTTCACCTTTAAGGATTTCCAGCTAGTTGCCACTGTGGAAGAGTTTAAAGAGATCCTGGGATGCCCACTGGGAGGAAGGAAACCATATCTTTTCTCAGGGTTCTATCCCTCCATGGCTAGAGTTGCCAAAGTAGTTAGAATCTTGGCATAGGAATTGGATCTAGTAAAGCAAAATAGAAATGGAGTAGTCTGAGTACCAAGGAAGTGTTTGGAAGAGAAGGCAAAAGCCTTGGCAAGTCAAGGCGAATGGGCTCCTTTCATTGATATCCTGGCACTTTTGATCTTCAGAGTTATCTTTTTTCCAAACATGGATGGGTTAATGGACTTAGTAGCGATTGACGCTTTCCTCGCCTTTCACCACAACAAGGAAAACCCGATCGTCGCTATCTTGGCTGACATATACGACACGTTCGACCGAAGATGTGAAAAGAGCGGCGCAAGATTTGTTTGCTGCACACCTGCCCTCTATGTGTGGTTGGTTTCACACCTTTTCCGCCAAGAAGGAAGGCACGTCTGTCCACTACAAGGTCATCGCTCGTGCGCCAGAAAAAAAGAGGCGAATTGAGACCAACTCTTAGCTAGCATAGAAGGAGCATCCGTTAATTGGTTCCCTCGCTGGAAGGAAGGAAGAACCAGGATTCTATTCTCATGCGGAGGATTTCCAAATGTTCCCTTGATGGGAACAAGGGGTCGTATTAACTATAATCATGTCCTCGCCATAAGACAGCTTGGCTACCCATGAAAGGAGCGCTGTCAGAGGAAGGCCTCACGCCTTTCATTGCATGGGGTTTCAGTGACCCCAATGCGAAGGTGCTTCAAGAAGTTCGCAAGGCATGGGGGATAGTGCAAAGGAAGGACAAAGAACTTAGGGGAAGCAACAACGGGATCATCGGCGGCTATCGTAAGTGGCTGAGAGCCCGCACACAAGGCTTGGATTGGCTCCCAATGCTAAGAGCTGCAAGGGAGGAAGAGGCCAAAGCTCCAGAAGAGGGCAAAGAGGTATAAGCCCTAAAAGCGGAGCATGAGAAAGCCCAAGCGGTCAATGAAAAGTTCAAGTCAATAGTCGTCAGAGTTCGAAAAGAGTATGATGAACTAAAAGATATCAACGCGGCCACCACCGAAGCCTTTGAGCGAGAAACCAAGAGGGCTCGGAAGGAAGAACATGGCTGAAACAAGTTCCAAGGAGCTTTATGGGGCAGCAACAATTAGCTTAAACTCCGAAGAGACGAAAGGGACCAGTCACGAGTCGAAGGCATGGTTTTGAAAGATGAGTTGAAGGCTTGTCTGAGGTCCAAAAGGAGTTTGTCCTAGCAGCTAAGCGAGACAAAAGGAAATATGTTGGCCATCATCGATAATACAAAGAAGAGTTTAACCTGGAAACGGCTCATGAGCATAGGCTAGTGGATGAGTACACCAAGGTATCAGTAGAAAAGGAAGCAAGGGGAAGAGTAATCGATTCATTGCACCGAGAGGCGATGATGTGGATGGACCAATTCGCCCTTACCTTGAACGGAAGTCAAGAGCAAGGCAATGGCGGACGTATACTCAGCCCCCGAGGAAATTCATGGGCTCCTCAGCTATTGTCAACACATGATAGACTTAATGGCCCACATAATTAAGAGCCGTTAAGGCATTTGTATTAGCACTCTGATTTTGGCTAGTTAAAACCTTTTCCTCTCTAACTAAAACAAGGTTAAATCCATGAGTTTGCTTAAAGGACCAGTGTGAGTCCAATGCTCCAACAATTTATATCTAATATGCATTCATGTTTAAATTCCTTGTTGCATACTCACCATATTTTGTCTCTTTAGGGAGAACACCATAGCTAAGTGCGCTCCAAGGCATCCCTATCGAACCCGATCCAAATCTAGGACAATGGGTGACTTAGAGAAGATGCAGGAACAAATGAAAGCCGATATGTCAGCTTTGAAAGATCAAATGGCTTCCATGATGGAAGCCATGCTAGGGATGAAGAGGTTAATGGAGAGTAACGCAGCCACAACTGCCGCCGCCAACACAACCACCGAAGCAGACCCAGTCCTTCCACCTGTAACGCATCATCCCGTCCCAGACATATTGGGATAAAGGAGAGACACACTGGGGCATGCCAACAGCCCACATCTGGGATACAACCGAGGTGCTTACCCCTATGGTTTACCCCTCAACTTCACACCACCAGCCATGCATGATAACATGGGTCATGTCACTCCTCTCACCCTTGAGGGGCAGCCTCCTCAACATCCTGATAGTGCCCACGAGGACCCTCAGGAGCGCGCTCATGGAGACGTCGACTCCTACCTCCCTTTCCCCACCGAGGGACCAGCGCCTAATGCACTACCTCAGCCCAACATTGCGGGAGTCTCTCAACCCCGCCCAATGCAACCAATACTTTTATCCATGGGGGGCCGCCTTTGACAGCGAAAGGAAAAGAAAAACTCGATCTCATCGAAGAAAGATTGAGAGCTGTTGAGGCATTCAGTGATTATCCTTTCGCAAACATGAACGACTTGTGCTTAGTGCTGGATATCATCATTCCCCCAAAATTCAAGGTCCTTGATTTTGATAGGTACAAAGGGACGACTTGTCACAAGAATCACTTAAACATGTACTGCCGGAAGATGGGTGCATATTCTAGAGACGAGAAGTTATTGATGCATTTCTTCCAAGATAGTTTGGCCGGAGCAACGGTTATCTCGTATACTAACTTGGAAGCTTCTCGCATCCGCACATGGAAAGACTTGATTACTGCCTTCATTAGGCAATATGAGTATTATATCGACATGGCTCCCGACAGAACCCAGCTGCAGAATATGAGCAAGCAGGAGCACAAGTCTATTAAAGAATATGCCCAACGGTGGAGAGATTTGGCAGCGCAAGTGGCCCCTCCTATGGTCGAGAGGGAGATGATCACGATGATAGTAGATACATTGCCAGTGTTCTTCTATGAGAAGTAGGTGGGTTATATGCCCGCTAGCTTTGCGGATTTAGTGTTCGCGGGAGAGAGAATTGAAGTAGGCTTGAAGAGAGGGAAGTTTGATTATGTCTTTCCCACCGACATTAGAAATAGGAGGATTGGAACAGCTGGAGCAAAGAGAAAGGAGGGTGATTTCGAGTGCCCGCTCTGATACCAATTGAAATTCTGATACTGGGGACAGATGTCGTACAGGATGTCACGACATCACGCTTCAGAACATGCAGATTATCTCTGAGTGTATGAACAGATTAAACAAGTAAATAACACAAGAGAATTGTTAACCCAGTTCGGTGCAACCTCACCTACATCTGGGGGCTACCAAGCCAGGGAGGAAATCCACTAAAATAGTGTTAGTTCAAGGTCTAACAGCCACTGTTTACAACCTTCTCACCTAACCACTACCCGTGCAACCTCTACCTAAGAGCCACTCTTAGATATGAGAACCCCTCTCACTCCCTCTCAAACACTCTCCCGTGTTTACAATTAAATCAAGGACACTCCAGAGATTGCTCTCTGAACAAAAGAGATCAACTCTACACACTAGAGATCAACTCTACACACTAGAGATCAACTCTACACACTAGAGATCAACTCTACACACTCAGGTCCAACACTTGATGTTAGGGTACCATCAAGGTGGCTCACAAAACACTCAAGTCCCAAAACTCACAAAATAACTCTTCAATCCCGGACTTGGTAGAAAACTCGTGCAGCCTTCATGTTTATATAGTTGTGTGCGTATCTGGGCTGCAACATCTTGATGCTGGATGAGATCTATCATTTTCCTGAAAATCTGCACTTAAAGATCTAAAAGATACAGTTTGATCTTTTAGTTTTTATCTTTAATCTTTAACCTTTAATCCCTGAACGAACTATTCAAGTTTGTAATTCGAACTTTAATTATCTTTTAATTCGTTTCTAAAGATAGATCGCCAAATCTGTTGCTAACTGCACATTAATCTGTTAAAGATATAACAGATTTATGTGTCCAGTATTTTTCGGGCCGGATGTCAGGACATCGTGTCCGACATCGTGGATCCTGCAGCTTCAATTCTTCATTTGACTTTTATCTTGCCTTGTGCATTGTGCAGCTACTCCAGTATTTTCGGGCAGGATGTCCTGGACATTGTATCCGACATCGTGGATCCTGCAGCTTCAATTCTTCACTTGACATTTTATCTTGCCTTGTGCATTGTGCAGCCCGATCTTATTCCTTGACATAATGTTGGACATCATGTGCAGCAACTCCAGCTTTCCTTCATTGTCTAAGTGCTTATGTTTTAACAAAATCTTAGCCAATCTTTTAAAACTCAGTAGAGCTAAGCACTAACAATCTCCCCCTTTGGCAAATTTTGTCTAAAACATACTTAGACACTTCCTGAGCAGGTACGAGCAGTTATGCAAGTGGGATCAGCAACTTCCATTATCAGAGTAATCAAGCACAGTGGAATTTGTATGCAAGTTGCAAGTCGTTTCCAGGATGTCAAGACATCTCACGTGACATCAGCGTTCTGCTCCCCCTGTCTCCATGCTCCTACTGCTGTGAAGCAGTTCACTGCAGCATCTTCTATCAGCTACTAGTCTTTTCCAGGATGTCAAGACATCTTACGTGACATCACCTTTCTGCTCCCCCTGTCTCCATGCTCTAGCTGCAGTATCTTCTATCAGCTACTCGTAGTTACAGTAGCTCACATCAGTCGTCATCAGCAGCAGCAGTCTCCCCCTCAAAATCATGAATCATGCATACATCGTATCATACAACTCCCCCTCAAAATCATGACTCATGCATACATCGTATCCTACGACTCAAAACCATACATCATGACTACTATTGCATACATAGAGTCCTACTACTCAGAATCATAAATCATGCATAATACTATTAATACTATTACTCCCCCTTTTTAGACAGAATTTGACAAAAGTAGAATGCATGCAAATATTACAGACCAATAGCAAATTAATTGTTCAAAGGGACATGCCCCTATAGCTAGTAAAAAGCAAAAATAAAGTTCTGATGGTCATGGGGTGGCTTCAGAATCATCATCATCTGATTCAGTATCCTCTGCTGCATCTTCCTCTTCCTCAGCTGCCTCTTCTTGCTCAGCTGGATCTTCTTCTTCCTCAGCTGCTTCACCATCATCAATGCCACTGTCTGTGAGTCTTTCGATCAGCCGTTCCAGCTCCATTTTCTTCTCTGTGGTGGCTTTGATGGTTGCTTCCAGCACCTTGCATGTGTCCTTGAGTTCAGCAATCAAAGCATCCTTAGACACAGCACCTGAAGCAGCAGCTTTCCCTGATGTCGAGACAATGTCTGGGACATGCGTCCCCTCAAACAGTTTGTAATGCAGGTGTCGCAACCTACCCTTCGGCGGGAGGGCGACGCATGACTCGCGGGATGCGTGTTCCACGAAAGGAATACGCGCGGAGTCGCCACCAACGTTTATTTGAGGAAAACGTCGGAAAAACCAGAAAAGACGCGATCTACGAACTTTTAAGTGAAAGGTTCGGGAGTTGTATTTACGCACGGGGAAGGTATTAGCACCCCACACGTCCGCCCCAAGGGACGGCAGCCTTTAATCGAATGTGCAAACATGACTTTGATTTTTTATGTTCCCTTTTTATGTCCTTATATCCTTTATACCCTTTTTATATTTTTCTTTTTTGTGGTCGACAAGGGTGTTTCCCTTTGCTCCTACGTATTCCTCAATTTGGGATGAGAAAATCAGACCTACGTAGTTCTTTCGGAACAAAGTGTTTGGTTTAAGTTTGTTTTTTGTCTTTTTTGCAAAATATGTTTTTTATTTGAACAAAAGGTCATTTAAGGTGTTGGACCATTAAACGGTCTTTTGATTTTGAAAGGAGAGAAACGTTAAGGCATTGGACCATTAACGATCTCTTGTTTCTGAAAGGAGAGAAACGTTAAGGCATTTGGACCATTAACGATCTCTTGGGGTGGTCGACAAAAGCGGGGCTTTTGCTCCTACGTATCCTCAATTGCGATGAGGAAATCAGACCTACGTAGTTCTTGCAAAAGCGGTAAAGTCACATGTTGATTTTATGCTTTTGAACGGTCCATGTTAACCGATAAAAGCAAAGAGGACCGTTTAAGGCGTTGGACCTTAAAACGGTTTTTAGTGATTTTTCGGAAAAAAACTTGATTTGTGAGTTGATTTTAGTCTTAGTTTCACTTTGGTTATTAATCAATTCATTCAAGGAAACTTCCAAAGAAAAACGTCCGATTGATTTTTTTTATTATTTTATTCATAGATATTTTGATTATTTTATTATTATTTTTCAAGATATTTTGATTATTTTATTATTATTTTACTTTTTTTGGTTTAACCGAGGTTATAGCGTGAACGATCGGTTAGATTTCGTTTTAACAGTGATTAAACGAGATTACAACACAAATGATCGGTTGAAATTCATTTTATCATTTATTAGACGAGAAAACGGCTTAAATAAATGGTTAAAGCACGTTAAAAACGGAAGAAAAGAAAACTGAAAGTAAACGAAATTAAAGTGAAAGTACACAAAACAAGAAATGAATTGAAAGTCTCGGATTCGAAAACTTACCCGTTGAAGAACGAAGAACGAACGAAGAACGGATGAAGAACGGTGAAGAACGACGAAGAACGATGAAGAATTTCCACAGAACCGCTTACGGAAGCGTTTCGGAAGCGCCTCGGCTTAGATTTTCTTCACGGAAACGATTTTTCCAAGCAAATTCGAAAGAGAGAAGTGCCAAAGGGGCTGAACATTTTGAAACAGCTCCCCCCTCCCCTATTTATAGAAAAAAAAGGAGGTGCTTGCCGCCCAAAGACTTAATGAAGAAGATTTCTAAGCGCACCCGAATTACTAAGTTCACCCCCCTTTTCGTATTTTACGGAAAAGTTACGGAAGCCTTACGGAACTGTTTTCGAATTTGATTTTCATCTTTTTTCTTTTCCCTTTTACCAATGTTAAGTGGAATATGCTTACCCAAGGTTTTCGGAAATTTTACGGAAGTATTACGGAAGCCGCGGAAGCCCCGAAAACCATTTTTCAAAAACGTGGAGGAGCTTGCCGCCCAGTTGCTTCCTCCTTAAGCAACCCAACTTCCAAAATGTTCTAGAAGGGCCTAGATTTGAATTGCTATTTACACCCCTATCTTGATAAGTTCACCCCCTTACCGTTTTTGGTGATTCTTTTTTCGTAAAGTTACGGAAACTTACGAATCTCGTAACGATACTTGTTTTCTTTCCGTAATGTTACGGAACCTTGCGGATTACATAATCATCCCCCTTTTGACTTACGGAATGTTACGGAACCTCACTTAATTATGCAACGATGCTTCCATTTGATTTCCGGTGTGTCACGGAAACTTACGGATTGTGCATCAATATATTTTTTTTGGTTTTTCGGCATGTCCTGGAATTTCACAAATTGCCCAATGATGGATGCCAAGCACCTCACAAGGACCAAAGAAAGGTCGCATGTCATCAAGCAAAGGTCCCCGGACGAAATTAGGGTATGACAGTTGCCCCTCTTTACTTGTCTTTTATTGGAGATAAAAGGAAAGTAAAGATAAGACACTAATTTCGTTCCTCTCGATTTGACGAGAGTCGCGGGTGACTATAAAATCTCCACATGCAAATGACTTGTTGTTCCCAGAATTTCACAAATTGCCTAATGATGGGTGCCAAGCACCTCACAAGGACCAAAGAATGGTCGCATGTCATCAAGCAAAGGTCCCCGGACGAAAATCAGTGTATGACACTAATTTCGCTCCTCTCGGTTGACGAGAGTCGCGGGTGACCATGACTTGTCGTTCCTAGAATTTCACAAATTGCCTAATGATGGATGCCAAGCACCTCACAAGGACCAAAGAATGGTCGCATGTCATCAAGCAAAGGTCCCCGGACGAAAATCAGTGTATGACACTAATTTCGCTCCTCTCGGTTGACGAGAGTCGCGGGTGACCATGAAATTTCCGCATGTAAATGACTTGTTGTTCCCGGAGGAACAAAAGGTGCAGAAGACTGTGTCAGCCTCTGCATGCTATCAAGCGTTCTGTCTTACCGATAGCAAAAGAATGTTTATACGGATAACCACTCGGGTATTTCCGCGTATCATCGGGCCCGCCGCCTCTGGATGATACAAGGGTGCAGAATGACCAAATTTGGTCTCTGCTTGTCATCGGGCCCGCCGCCTCTGGATGATACAAGGGTGCAGAATGACCAAACTTGGTCTCTGCTTGTCATCGGGCCCGCCGCCTCTGGATGACAAAAGGGTGCGGATAACCGTAAGGTATCTCCGCGTATCATCGGGCCCGCCGCCTCTGGATGATACAAGGGTGCAGAATGACCAAATTTGGTCTCTGCTTGTCATCGGGCCCGCCGCCTCTGGATGACAAAAGGGTGCGGATAACCGTAAGGTATCTCCGCGTATCATCGGGCCCGCCGCCTCTGGATGATACAAGGGTGCAGAATGACCAAACTTGGTCTCTGCTTGTCATCGGGCCCGCCGCCTCTGGATGACAAAAGGGTGCGGATAACCGTAAGGTATCTCCGCGTATCATCGGGCCCACCGCCTCTGGATGATACAAGGGTGCAGAATGACCAAATTTGGTCTCTGCTTGTCATTGGGCCCGCCGCCTCTGGATGACAAAAGGGTGCGGATAACCGTAAGGTATCTCCGCGTATCATCGGGCCCGCCGCCTCTGGATGATACAAGGGTGCAGAATGACCAAACTTGGTCTCTGCTTGTCATCGGGCCCGCCGCCTCTGGATGACAAAAGGGTGCGGATAACCGTAAGGTATCTCCGCGTATCATCGGGCCCGCCGCCTCTGGATGATACAAGGGTGCAGAATGACCAAATTTGGTCTCTGCTTGTCATCGGGCCCGCCGCCTCTGGATGACAAAAGGGTGCGGATAACCGTAAGGTATCTCCGCGTATCATCGAGCCCGCCGCCTCTGGATGATACAAGGGTGCAGAATGACCAAACTTGGTCTCTGCTTGTCATCGGGCCCGCCGCCTCTGGATGATACAAGGGTGCAGAATGACCAAATTTGGTCTCTGCTTGTCATCGGGCCCGCCGCCTCTGGATGACAAAAGGGTGCGGATAACCGTAAGGTATCTCCGCGTATCATCGGGCCCGCCGCCTCTGGATGATACAAGGGTGCATGTCACATGACCTCAGGGTCAGTATGACAAAGATTATGGGGCGGCCGACAAAAGCAAGGCTCTTGCTCCTACGTATCCTCCAATGAGGAATTCAGACCTACGTAGTTCTTGATAACTTGTGAGACTTGAAAAGTCTCCATCGGAAGATGCTGACATCTCCGGAAAGGGCGCAGATGACCATATTGGCCTCTGCTCGTCAATCACACTTGGGGTGACTGAATGATGAGGTGCGGATAACCGTAAGGTGTCTCCGCGGGTTACCAGCTCTTGGGTCATGGCAACAAAAAGCGGTGCGGTCGACAAAAGCGAGGCTCTTGCTCCTACGTATCCCCCAATGAGGAACTCAGACCTACGTAGTTCTGGATAACTTGTGAGACTTGAAAAAGTCTCGGTGTTTTCTCCACTAAAATGCAAACATGCTTTAGCAAAGAGACAAATATTCCAACTGATTTAGAGCAGCATATGCTTTTTTGAGTGAAAAACAATGCGTCTACCGGGGAAGGAGAGTCTGCTGATGAAATCTCCCATAACCATAAATGAGATTTTGGATGTTAGCATTTCGTTTCTAAATGACCATTTAGAGGAAACACTGGGTTCGACAAAAATAGAAGAAATCCACTCAAAGTGTATCAATCTTGCACAGGTAAGTGTTTCATCCTAATTCCGAACCATAGATATGTCATGACTTGACTTTGCAAATTATTTCCTATCAAATCAAAAATTACATGTGTGATCATGGATCAAATAGGACTTCCCTTGGGAATGGGTTCTTTTGGGGAGTTTCTTCTTTCGGCTTTTGTGTGTTTTTGGCTTTTGATTTTTCTGGCTTTTTTCTTTTTCTGTTTTTGTTTAGTGCGGGGCGAGAAAAAAAAAAAAAGTCGCTAGCGCACGGGATTTTGGTTGGTAATCAAAGGGAGAAGACTATTTTAGGTCGTGGTTCCCTTTCCTTCTTTTTTTGTTCATTTGGTGACAATTCTGTATTGTTCAGATATTGTCCGGTCCAAAGACCTCTCTGCACATTTCTTCTGGTTTCTTTGACCAGGAGCTTCCTTCTTTTTTACTTTCTCCCATTCTTTGGTTGGGAATTTTCTTTCTTTTCTTTTTTCTTTCTCCCACTCTTTGATTGGGAATTTCCTTTCTTTTCTTTTTTTCTTTCTCCCTCTCTTTGATTGGGAATTTCCTTGCTTCCTTTTTTCCTTGATTGGAAATTTTCCTTCTCTTCTTTTTTGCTTCCGAGGGTAAGGATTGACATTCTCACCCTGGGTCAAGGTTTATGGTGAGTCAGGATTTTGGCTCAAGACTTGTAGAATGGCTAGGCATGATACATGTCAGGGTTTGGTTCGGTTCAAGGATAAAAAGGATGCCCCACATTATTTCCATGACACAAATGCAAAAATGATGATTTGGAAATTTTATGCAAAACTGGTCATGCATGCACCTATGTGGACACTCAAGTGTCAAATTTTTATGGTCATGTGATGCTAAGGCTCAGGATTCATTTCCTCTATTTTAGTCAACCCAATGTTTCCAAAATATGTTCTTTTATCCATTTGTGCATTCATCCAAGTTCATTTCGGGCGTCCGGGAAAATTTTCACAGCATTCACCCTTCAGGTGTATACACATTTTTTCAAAAACTAGTTATGATCAGTGAATTTTTCCAAAGAAAAGTCGGAAGTCATCTCTTTTCAAAAGCATGTTGGTTTTTCAGCTTGACAACTTATTTTTTCTTTTTTCTCCTTCTCTTTTTTTTTATCATTATCATTTGTTTATTTCTTTTTCTTGTTTGTTTTTTTTTCTTCTTTTTTTTTTTCATGAGGTATTTTGCTACCTAAACATGTGCATATTTTTGTGAGGTATTTTTGCTATATACATGCATATCCAAGGTATCTTGCCACCTAAACATACATATATATGTTTTGTGAGGTATTTTTTTGCTACATACACGCACATCTAAGGTATCTCTCTACCTAAACATACAAATATATATTTTGTGAAGTATTTTTTGTTTACATACACGCACATCTAAGGTATCTCTCCACCTAAACATACATATATATATTTTGTGAAGTATTTTTTTGTTTACATACATGCATATCTAAGGTATTTTCACTACCTAAACATACATATATATATTTTGTGAGGTATGACTACCTTCCGAGCTTGCGCTTGTTTTATTTAAATCCCCAGGATCATGAGCAACTAGGTGCGTCCTACTATAAAAAGTGATCAAATAACAAGCATAGATTCAAAAGGTACTAGGTTGCCTCCTAGTAGCGCTTCTTTAACGTCTTTAGCTGGACGCGTTATGACTTGTCAGTCACTGACCTAGTACTTTGCTTACCTTTGGCTTTGGACTTGGTAGCCTGCTGGTCGGCCATGTGTCGTAGGCAACGCTCTAACCTTTTTGCGGATGAGCTGAGGTGAACTCTAGAGGTGGTGGCGGTGTGTCTATTGCCCGCTACCGGCCATCCCAATGCTGCTGTGGTGTTTCGCCCTGCGCCCGCCTAGGGACGCAGTACTTCTTGATGAAAGCTCGATCAGTAGGGGGCCTGATGCCCTTGCTGGAGGTTACAGGTACTCTGTAGAACTGACAGAGACCCGTAATTAGAGCTTGACAACTCCAAGACCCTGTTGGACTTCTTCGGGTCCACTGGGTGTCTTGCAGGTGCGATCCCTGCAAACAATTGATGAAATCAGAAATCAGTTGAGCGATGTGCATACTTACCTATGATGACATAACCTTGCCGGGGGGGTACGGGCACCCTGTAGGACTGATAGAGGCCCGTAACCAGAGCTGGAAACCCGAGGGCCCTGTTGGACTTCTTCAGGTTCACTGGGTGTCTTTGTGGGTGCGATCCCTGCAAACAAATAAATGGTATCAGAAATCAGTTGAACCATATGCATACTTACCCATGTCGGGACAGCACAGACCAACTGATACTTCCGCAGGGGGAGATTGGCATTGCGGTCGCTGGGCAGAATGTTGCTAAGTAGCAATGTCATCTATATCTGTGTAAGAGTGGTCATGTTGGTGCGCATGGTCCGCACTCTTCTCTTTGCAGCGGCACGGGTGAAATCTTGCCCCAGTATGCATAGTAGCTGTGTGATAGCCTCCCTCTCTGGTTGTGCTCGCACAGTTGGCCCTCCTCCAATATCAGGGGGTGGCCCAGGAACCGTTAAAAGGAAACTACTGGTCCCTTAACCGGGAGTGCAAGTCTCGGTTAAGCATTTAAGGATAGAGGACCTTAAATTATCTTAAGGTGTGGATATGGAGCCCACTGAAAGTGAGGACGCGTAGTCCTCTAAAGGCGAGGGCGTGTAGCCCTCTGAAGTTCAGGACGTGTCGCCTTTCGAAGGCGAGGGAGTGTAGTCCTATGATGGCAAGGACGTGCAATCCTCTGAAGGTGAGGGCATCCCCCCCTTTGAAAATGGGGAACATGTAGTCCTCTGATGGCGAGGACGTGTAGTCCTCTAAAGGTGAGGACGTGTAGTCCTCTGAAGGTGAGGGCATGTAGCCCTACAAAGGTGAAGGCACATGACCCTTTGACGGCGAGGACGTGTAGTCCTCTGAAGTTGAAGGTACATGACCCTTTGAAGGCGAGGACGTGTAGTCCTCTGAAGGTGAAGGTAACTAGTACCCAAGGTGAGGGCGTGTAGCCCTCTCAAGGCGAGGACTTATAGTCCTCTGGAGGTGAGGGCGTGCAGCCCTCTGGTGGTGAGGACGTGTAGTCCTCTCAAGGCGAGGACGTGTAGTCCTCTGACGGTGAGGGTAACTAGTACCCAAGGTGAGGGCGTGTAGCCCTCTCAAGGCGAGGACATGTAGTTCTCTGGAGAAAAGGGCGTGCAGCCCTCTGATGGTGAGGACGTGTAGTCCTCTCAAGGTGAGGGCGTGTAGCCCTCTGACGGTGAGGGTAACTAGTACCCAAGGTGAGGACGTGTAGCCCTCTCAAGGCGAGGACATGTAGTCCTCTGGAGGTGAGAGCGTGCAACCCTCTGATGGTGAGGACGTGTAGTCCTCTCAAGGCGAGGACGTGTAGTCCTCTCAACGGTGAGGGTAACTAGTACCCAAGGCAAGGGCGAGTAGCCCTCTCAAGGCGAGGACGTGTAGTTCTCTCAAGGTGAGGGCGTGCAGCCCTCTGTTGGCGAGGACGTGTAGTCCTCTAAAGGTGAGGGCGTGTAGCCCTACGAAGGTGAGGACATGCAGTCCTCTGATGGCGAGGGTAACTAGTACCCAAGGTGAGGGCGTGTAGCCCTCTCAAGGCGAGGACATGTACTCCTCTAGAGGTGAGGGCGTGCAGCCCTCTGATGGTGGGACGTGTAGTCCTCTCAAGGCGAGGACGTGTAGTCCTCTCAACGGTGAGGGTAACTAGTACCCAAGGTGAGGGCGTGTAGCCCTCTCAAGGCGAGGACATGTAGTCCTCTAGAGGTGAGGGCGTGCAGCCCTCTGATGGTGAGGACGTGTAGTCCTCTCAACGCGAGGACGTGTAGTCCTCTAAAGGTGATAGGTACAAGTACCCAAGGGTCCACCCTTATGAGAAAGCAAGAGATCGACTCATCGAGAGGGCCGGTCATCCCAAATCCATAAGATTTGGACATTAGATGTAGGAAATCTATGCAGTTAACATAATTTTTGGGGATGCAGATGCATGCAACCTTTGTCGTGAAATTTTGGTAAATGCAGACTTCATATGAAACAATGCAATGTAATGGAAAGTTGTACAATGTTCATGACATTCTTTCCCTATTTTGTGATTTCGATTTTGATTTAATTTATTTTTTTTTTGAAAACACAGATTGACTGTCCTTTTGAAAGAGTTGATAATTCATGCAACCTCATCCTATCTTTTTGCAAATCTCTCCGGGAACTCCCTCAGAGTGTGTGTTCTGTTTGATTTAGTCACTTGACCATTTTGGAGTGACGACAATGGAGTCGTTTGATGTTTGATCAATCCATTGAAAACCTAGGGTTTGTCCCCCCTTTCCCTTTTCTTGTTTAAAAACATCGACAGGTGAGAACTTTTGATCTGCCCCTATGTTCACTTGAGGCTCATGCACGATGCCCCTCATTGCCCCAGTGTAAGGCTTTGAGGTACCAATCGTTTTCTTTCGTCATGACCTTGTAGGAGGGAACCTATTGGGTGAGAACTTCTAATCTGCCCCTAGGTTCACTTGAGGCTCATGCACGATGCCCCTCATTGCCCCAGTGTAAGGCTTTGAGGTACCAATCGTTGTCTTGTTTTCATAGCCTCGTAGTGAGGAAGAATGAAAGAAGCAGTTGATTCTTGCAAAAAGAATTTCCCAAGGACGAGAAATAGTTGAAGGATTTTTCAGCTGATGGATTAAGTCAAATGACTCCTATGTAGAAGCAAGATGTTTTGATGTCTTGATGATGCTAAAGGATCAAGTGCTTCTAAGTTTTATTCAAGACAAGAATCCAAGAAAGTCAAGATATATGATCAAGTTGATTTCTAGAATCTTTTGGAAGAAGTTTCCAAATTGAAAAAACAAAAGGTTTGACCAAAGAATTCTATCATTTCAAATTGAGATTTGCTCTCCGGTAATCGATTACCAGCAGCTGAAAATGTTTATAACAGTCACTAGAAATTTGAATTCAAAATTTATAATGTGTAATCGATTACACATGGATGGTAATTGATTACCAGCAATTTATTCAAATTTTAAAGCTTGTGATCTATTACACAAGTCTTGTAATCGATTACCAGAGGAGATTTTCAGAAAATAATTTCCAAGAGTCACATTTATTCAAATGGTTTATGAATGGCCATCAAAGGTGACTTGGAAACACGAATTTAAAGAGAGTTTTCATTGCCCACAAAGTTTATCCTCTCAAAAGATTAAGAGTTTTTCTGAACTGAACTGTCTTATCCTCTCAAAAAGATTCCTTGGTCAACCACTTGCATATTCAATAAGGAATTTTGATTGGTCTTCATTGTACAATCTATCCCTTTTAAGAGAGATTTCTTCTTCTCTTCTTCTTACTTCTGAAAAGGGATTAAGAGACTGAGAGTCTCTTATTGTAGAGGATTCTTGAACACAAGGGAAGGGTTGTCCCTGTGTGGTTCAGACTTTGTAAAAGGAATTTTACAAAGAGAGTGGAAAATCTCAAGTGGGTTTCTTGAGGACTGGACGTAGGCGCGGGAAGTGGCCGAACCAGTATAAATCAAGTTTGCATTCCTCTCTTCCTTTAAACTTCTTTTATTGCTATTTATCTTTTGCTTTAAAGAAGTTTATTTTGATTTGTCTTTTGAGTAATTCATGTTAAGGGTGCATTGTTAATCCAAAAAGAAAGAGTGATAGTTCAATTGGGGAATAGTCTTTGCATCTTAATTCAACCCCCCTTTTTCTTAAGGTAACTGAGGCCATTTGTCCAACATCCTATTCTTGATAACTCACTTCTCTCTAAAAAGACAAAATGAGGTCACATGAACGTCTATATTTTTACTTGAAAACACAGTCAATCAAATGCCTTTTTATTTTTTATTTTGAAACTTATTTTTTATTTTGAAACTTATTTGTTTTGAACTTTGCTCGTTGTTTTACGGCACCCCCACCAATGTGCAAGATGAGTAATCTCTGATTGAACGGTCTTGGAAGTCAACACTCAGGAGCGCAGGTTGCTTGAGCAAACAGACCAATGGCTTACACCCACATTCCGGTGAAAGTTGAATAAGCAAACATGCGTTTGTGAGAGGATGAGGGACAAAGATATCAACTTTATCCATTTCATTTAACATTGTAGCTGTGGTTTACAATAATGGCATAAACTTTGGAAACCCTGATGAGTCATTAGGGACACCTAACAACAGCTTTCAAAATTGCCCCATGTGTGGCATCTCCTGTCAATGTCAGGATTTACACGCAATTCTCCTCAAATTTCAGCCAGCCCGCATCAATTAGACCTTGCACCTTACGCTTCAGAGCCCTACCATGCTCAATGGAACGCCCCGGGGCTTCTCCGTGACAAGCACACGTTGCGTTTGAGTCGTATTCTCGGAGAAATGGAGGTTGATGAACCTTGGCTAGGGTTATGGCTACCATTGAATTATCAAGTAGATATGGGAGCAAGTCAGCATCGGACACTGGAATTGGGGTGAATTCTACAGGCTTTCTCGCTGCAAAATTCACTTCTTGGTTGGTGTTTTTGGTTTGTGCTAAAGGTGGTGTTCGTCATTGGAAGTGCGGTAGACAAACTTTGTGGTAGATTTAGGGATGGCCTTTGTTGATACCTGGGTGGTGGGTAAGGAGAAGGTTTGTTATTGGCTGAGTAAAGATATTGTTGGGTTGGTGGGAAACTTGGTCGTACAGGAATGGCAGTCACAGCATGGGTTTCTCCCTTATCCTCACCCTCTTTATTTGCCCCAGTTTTCTCAGTCGTCCTAGTAGGATGATCAAATTTGCCTTTTTTTCAGACCCACATCGATCCTTTCACTGGCGAAGACCAAATCTGCAAAGCTTTGAGGGTGCGCAGCCCACCATCTTTTCATAGTAGAGTATCGATAATGTGTCTACCATCACGATCATCGTCTCCCTTTCCATCATTGGGGGTACCACCTGGGCCGCCAGATCCCTCCACCTTTTGGGCGTGTTCTTTGAAAGATCCGTCCCCCTTTTTGCAAATGTTCTGTAGTTGCATCCTATCCGGAACCATATCAAAATTGTACTGATACTGCCTAACAAAGGCAACCATTAGGTCCTTCCAAGAATGGACTCGGGAAGATTCCAAGTTAATGTACCAGGTAACAGCTACCCCAGTAAGACTTTCTTGGAAGGAATGTATTAGCAATTCCTCATCTTTTGCGTATTCCCCCATCTTCTGACAATACATCTTTAGATGGTTCTTGGGACAAGTAGTCCCGTTGTACTTGTCAAGGTCCAGCACCTTGAACTTGGGAATGACCATGTTTGGGTATTAGGAACAACTCTTCTAGGTTAGCAAAGGCATAATCTTCACCTCCTTCAATGGCCCTGAGCCTTTCCTTTAGATGATCCGCCTTTCCCTTTTCGGCCATAGCAGGAGGGGCTCTTCCCACCGCAAAATGCAATGGTTGTGGTTGTGGGCGAAACTGAGGGCCCTCCAAAGTGTTTTCAAAGGGTATACCACCAACTGCTTGCCCTTCAGTGGCATATCCGAGCCAAGGCTCGAAGTCAGCTAGATTGTGGTGGGAAATTTCATGTGTCTCCCCCATGGTTTGAGAGATATGTGCCTGATGAGGTTATTGGTTCTCAATGAGTATCGGAGTGGAGTTATTGAGATTTTCATTGAGAGTGTATGCCACATTGGGTGGTGTATAGTTGGGAGGCAAGCCATATGATGGGAAGGCATACTCGTTTTGAATTTGCACATCATGGGGTCATCCGTACTTCCCAAATCTTTGCCTACCATATTTGAGGTTGGATGATTCATTTGCTTGAGGCCAGATGGGAGCATCGGGTTCACCTTAGCGACAGCGCTAATAGCGGCAACTATAACCGCATTGGCTTCCATTATCTTCTTCACGCTCATCATGGCCTCCATCATTGTGGCCATTTTCTCTTTAATGGCCTCCATGTCGGCCTTCATCTTCTCTTGTATCTCCTCTACTTCACCCATTACTCTAGCTCTAGCACGAGTTCGGTAAGGGCGTCGTAAAGCGTGTCCCTTTCCGTTGATAACAATGATTAAGTTCATTTTATTTTATTTTTCAAGGAAAGAATGCAACGAGCAATGCAACTAATGAAAAGCATGGATGCATGCGAATGATGTACAGTTGAAGTATTGCGAATTTTTACGCAAGATATGAGGTTGAATCAATTTAGAATTTCAACATGGTCCATGACATCTTTGTCAAGGTGAAACTGGAAGTAACAAGGACATCAATAATCCTAAATATGTTTGGCAGTAGACGAAGCAGTGATGTGACTCGATTCATCTTTTGCCCCAATTTTGCAAGACGGTTACTTCCATATTTTGACTTGATGAACCTTTTTATAAAAGCATGAGCTTGGTTCAACCCTATAATCCAAGGAATGGCAATTCTGATCGCCAATACTTCAACAACATCTCATAGGGATGAATGACTCGGGCATACTTTAAGCCATGCATGGAAAATGTAATTATGAAATTGAGATGCCCGAAGAAACACCATTTCCTAGTTAACCATGCATTAGGTACCATGTTCAATTATTTTGTTTTGTTGTTATGTGTTTTTTTTTTTAGAAATGGGTTTATGATCCCAACATGGTTGGCTCATGGTGCCTAACACATGCAACTAAGAATGTAGTGTGAAGTTTCACGCTTCCCCTTTTTTGTTTTTGTAGAGGAAAACACAAGGATGAGCAAACATGAAAACAAATGGTATGCAATTTTGCAGATCAAAAAGTTTGTTGAACGCATATGCATGATGATGCCATGACTCATGCAAAATGGGAATGTGATAACGGACAAATGCAGGAACGATATGTTCATTATGATGCTGAAGAGATGTTTATGCGGTGCATGATATGAATGCATTTTACGGACACGAGAGCCCGGAAAATTATCTCTTCTTACTCGCGCATTTGGGGGCGCAGTGCCCCATATGTACAATTAAGAAGGTGATATGGACCTTCCGGCTTCCCGTGACAAAGGACGAGACCAACATACAATGCATGCTAGAGATAAAATGTGGGAGTGACTTGATTCGCACTGATTTTCGGAGTAAAAACGTGGGATAAACTCATTTTTTTCAAAAAGTTATAACTAGTCAAGATCTGAGCGACAATACAAACTTCCTAGCGGTTTCTAATCATATTGTCCATTAAGTCTATCATATGTTGACAATAGCTGAGAAGTCCGTGGATCTCCTCGGGGGCGGAGTAGGTGTCTGCCACTGCTTTGGCCTTGGCTAGCAATCGGGGAAGTTCTTGACTCCTGTTCAAAGTAAGAGCAAATCAGTCCATCCACATTGTTGCCTCTTGGTGCAATGAATCAATTACCCTTTCCCTTTTCGACGCACGAGCGGTGACCTTGTAGCGGATAGACGGGCCTACCTTCTTGGAGAAAAAAGGTGTGAAACCAGCCACACATAGAGAGCCAGTGCACAACAAACAATTCTTGCGCTGCTCTTTTCACATCCCCGGTCGAACGTATCATACATGGCCAAAATGGCGACGACCGGGCTTTCCTTGCCATGATGAAAGGCGAGGAAAGCGTCAATCGCTGCTAGGTCCACTAACCCTTCCATATTCGGAAAGAGGACAGCTCCAAAGATAAAAAATGCCAAGATGTCAATAAAAGAAAGCCCATTCGCCTTGATTTTCCAAGGCCTTTGCCCTTTCCTCCAAACACTTCCTTGGTACTCCGACTACTCCATTTCTGTTTTGCTTTAGACGTTCCAACTCTTGTGCTGAGATTTTCACTACCTTGGCAACTCTTGTCGTGGAGGGATAGAACCCAAAGAAAAGATATGGCTTCCTTCCTCCCAGTTGGCATCCCAGGATTTCTTCCAACTCTTTCACAGTCGGCACTAGCTGGAAGTCCTCAAATGTGAAGCACCTTAGGGGCTGGTCATAATACTGGGAAAGGGATGCAATCGGTTCCATGGAGACTTCTACCCTAGCTAGGTCCCAAATCTTACCATAGGCTTTGCGGAAGGCTTACCGTTGAAGTTGACCCATTAATTGCCCCAACTCTCCTAAACTAGTGACCTCTAAGCTCTTGATTTTGACTTGATAGAACCTCTTTTTAAGCGAAGGCTTTTGACTTGATCCCATGTTTTACTAAAGTGAAATAAAATCTAGTGCGAATCAAAACTCTGACATCTATCATGGGTGGAATGGATGAATGCATGAAGAAATGCATATGACACAGATGCAATTTACGAATACGGGAGCCCGAGAAACTGTCTCCTTCTTAGATACAACGTCTAGGGGTAGCAAAATGCCCCAACGTATGTATTTAAAATGGTGACACGGACCCTTCGTTGGTTTGTTTACAGAGGGGATCAAGACAGAACCCATGTGCGATGCATATGCGAAAGGCAGTGTGAATATAAGTAAAAGGGTATATGACACTTATGCATGGCAGTGTGAAAAATGGCACGCAGCGTGTTTGCTCCGTGCCCCTATTTAAGGGACCTATAAGGGAGAGAGCTAACTAGGCTTTTAGTGATAACCCCCAAGGTAGTCATATCTCTCTTGATGGTTTCTAGAGGTATCATCCCCTTCGAAGAACATACTGCAGCAGTAGGGACTACTAGCAACAATATGTTTTCAAAGAGAAAAACTCTAGATGAGGGTTCACTGTAATCAAGCAAGTCGGAGACCTAGCATGATCACGGATTCACCTCCACTCCTTATGTTCCCACGAACCCGGGTATAGGGCCCTTTTTCAACTCACCGTGTGTGCAAATAGTGTTAGTGTTTGTGTGCATCAAATGAATAAATATTTACCTCATGCATACAAAAAAAATGCACTAAAAGCATCAAAGAGTTATATATACAAGAACATAATAAGGGGAAGCCAACAAAGGAGTAAGTCATGGCAAAATTTGCACAATATTAAATGGCCTAACTCTCTAAAAATAGTCCCCAGTGGAGTCGCCAACTGTCGCAACCTACCCTTCGGCGGGAGGGCGACGCGTGACTCGCGGGATGCGTGTTCCACGAAAGGAATACGCGCGGAGTCGCCACCAACGTTTATTTGAGGAAAACGTCGGAAAAACCAGAAAAGACGCGATCTACGAACTTTTAAGTGAAAGGTTCGGGAGTTGTATTTACGCACGGGGAAGGTATTAGCACCCCACACGTCCGCCCCAAGGGACGGCAGCCTTTAATCGAATGTGCAAACATGACTTTGATTTTTTATGTTCCCTTTTTATGTCCTTATATCCTTTATACCCTTTTTATATTTTTCTTTTTTGTGGTCGACAAGGGTGTTTCCCTTTGCTCCTACGTATTCCTCAATTTGGGATGAGAAAATCAGACCTACGTAGTTCTTTCGGAACAAAGTGTTTGGTTTAAGTTTGTTTTTTGTCTTTTTTGCAAAATATGTTTTTTATTTGAACAAAAGGTCATTTAAGGTGTTGGACCATTAAACGGTCTTTTGATTTTGAAAGGAGAGAAACGTTAAGGCATTGGACCATTAACGATCTCTTGTTTCTGAAAGGAGAGAAACGTTAAGGCATTTGGACCATTAACGATCTCTTGGGGTGGTCGACAAAAGCGGGGCTTTTGCTCCTACGTATCCTCAATTGCGATGAGGAAATCAGACCTACGTAGTTCTTGCAAAAGCGGTAAAGTCACATGTTGATTTTATGCTTTTGAACGGTCCATGTTAACCGATAAAAGCAAAGAGGACCGTTTAAGGCGTTGGACCTTAAAACGGTTTTTAGTGATTTTTCGGAAAAAAACTTGATTTGTGAGTTGATTTTAGTCTTAGTTTCACTTTGGTTATTAATCAATTCATTCAAGGAAACTTCCAAAGAAAAACGTCCGATTGATTTTTTTTATTATTTTATTCATAGATATTTTGATTATTTTATTATTATTTTTCAAGATATTTTGATTATTTTATTATTATTTTACTTTTTTTGGTTTAACCGAGGTTATAGCGTGAACGATCGGTTAGATTTCGTTTTAACAGTGATTAAACGAGATTACAACACAAATGATCGGTTGAAATTCATTTTATCATTTATTAGACGAGAAAACGGCTTAAATAAATGGTTAAAGCACGTTAAAAACGGAAGAAAAGAAAACTGAAAGTAAACGAAATTAAAGTGAAAGTACACAAAACAAGAAATGAATTGAAAGTCTCGGATTCGAAAACTTACCCGTTGAAGAACGAAGAACGAACGAAGAACGGATGAAGAACGGTGAAGAACGACGAAGAACGATGAAGAATTTCCACAGAACCGCTTACGGAAGCGTTTCGGAAGCGCCTCGGCTTAGATTTTCTTCACGGAAACGATTTTTCCAAGCAAATTCGAAAGAGAGAAGTGCCAAAGGGGCTGAACATTTTGAAACAGCTCCCCCCTCCCCTATTTATAGAAAAAAAAGGAGGTGCTTGCCGCCCAAAGACTTAATGAAGAAGATTTCTAAGCGCACCCGAATTACTAAGTTCACCCCCCTTTTCGTATTTTACGGAAAAGTTACGGAAGCCTTACGGAACTGTTTTCGAATTTGATTTTCATCTTTTTTCTTTTCCCTTTTACCAATGTTAAGTGGAATATGCTTACCCAAGGTTTTCGGAAATTTTACGGAAGTATTACGGAAGCCGCGGAAGCCCCGAAAACCATTTTTCAAAAACGTGGAGGAGCTTGCCGCCCAGTTGCTTCCTCCTTAAGCAACCCAACTTCCAAAATGTTCTAGAAGGGCCTAGATTTGAATTGCTATTTACACCCCTATCTTGATAAGTTCACCCCCTTACCGTTTTTGGTGATTCTTTTTTCGTAAAGTTACGGAAACTTACGAATCTCGTAACGATACTTGTTTTCTTTCCGTAATGTTACGGAACCTTGCGGATTACATAATCATCCCCCTTTTGACTTACGGAATGTTACGGAACCTCACTTAATTATGCAACGATGCTTCCATTTGATTTCCGGTGTGTCACGGAAACTTACGGATTGTGCATCAATATATTTTTTTTGGTTTTTCGGCATGTCCTGGAATTTCACAAATTGCCCAATGATGGATGCCAAGCACCTCACAAGGACCAAAGAAAGGTCGCATGTCATCAAGCAAAGGTCCCCGGACGAAATTAGGGTATGACAGCAGGGATAGAGGAGATTCTCTCTTCATCACAGAGTCAGTGTAGTTTAAAATATTGGGATGTTGACTCAACATAATGCCACACAATACAGTTGGGAAGGCAATGGGTAATTTGACAGCAAAGGATTCTGAATGCTTAACAGTTTGATCAAATATATAGTTTCCAAAATTAAATTTGGACTTGGTTCCAACAGCATACAGAAATTTACCCAAACCTGTGGCAACAGTGGAAGTGTGATTGGTGGGTACCCAGTTTGCAGCTCCAATCCTGTGCAGGATTGCATATTTCACACTTAGCTTCCCTGCAGACAGCTTCCCTTTCTTTGGCCAATGCTGGACTTGTTTGGCAGTGATTTCCTTGGCAATTTGATGCTCAGAGACAGTAATATCCACCACTCCATCTGTTGGTCTGCCCAGGTATTTGTTGATCACAGCAGAGGAGAATCTAACACATTTTCCTCTGACAAACACTCTTTGATACTCATCACTCTTTCTGTTTGTTATGTCAGAGGGAATGTTGACAATAAATTCCCTGACTAGGCTTTCATAACAGTCTCCCAACTTGGTGACTGTCTTCAGTAGTCCAGCAGCCTTAATGAGGTCCATGATCTCCTTGCAAGCCAAGGCATCTCTTCCCAGTTCTCTTTCAACCGCAAGTCTGCGTTGATACACATATTTCCACTTTTCAACATTGCCAATGGAGTGGAAAGAGATGTTGTCGAGTGGTGCATCAGGAACATTTCCAGGCACCTTTCTCCCAGATTTCTTGGCCCTCTTTGATGTCGAGACATCTAGTTCGACATCATCATCAGAATCAGATGAGGAAATTTCTTTCCTCTTCTTGGAGGGGATTGCAACTTTGCTCCGTCTGGATGTGGTAGGAGTGATTGGAGTGCTCTTCTTCTGGGCCATAGTTTTGATTCGTCCAGACCTCTTAATGGGGGTTTTCCCTTTTCTGCTTTGTAACCTTTCTGCAATGCCAGGTGCCAACCTGTTGGCAATGGGTTCCTCATCAGATTCTACTTCTTCAAGGTCAATGAGGTCACCTGGAGCAGGTTCTGGTGCCCGTGGTGCAGGGGTCTCCTCTGAGGCTTGATCCTCTTCTTCTGTTGATTCCTCTTCACTGGGTGAAGGGAGGGCTTCAGCATTTGGAGCGGAAGATGTTGGAACATCTTTATCAACATCAGGCATAGAAACATTCGGGGTGGAGGATGTTGGAACATCTTCATCAGCATCAGGCACAGAAGCATTTTTCAGAATGTTACTCACAATACTGCGGATCTTCTTATCCATCTCCGGGTCTACTTCCCTAGGACTTGTTGCAAGGCTAGGGTTTTCAGCAGTCTTTACTCCCTGTTGTCGTTTGGGAACCAGTTTCTCAGGAACAGGGGCTTGACCAGGAATTATTTGTATGGGTTGGATGTTGAATTCAGGTTGTCCCTGGTGCGGAGATGATGGTACAGAGGGTGAACCAGAAGCTGAAGTTTCTTTTGGTGAGGTAGCCATGGAGAAGCAGAGCTTTTGGAATGGTTTCGTGAATTTCTGAGAACTATTGGGAAATGCTGGTGAAAACACGAATGCCACGAAAATATAAATTTGAATGAAGAATGTAGAGGGGCGTGTGAAGCAACGGTCGAATTCGTTTTGGCTTAGTAGTGAACGTGCTATTAATGTTAAGTGAGACGTTTGAGCACGTTCAGATAGCAGTAGCTGCTATAATTCCTCTAGCAGACAAATGCCCAGCTTGCCCCTCAGTTTTTCAAACTGATTTGCATCCAATGCCTTTGTGAAAATATCTGCTATTTGTTCCTCAGTGTCAACATGCTTCAGTGTGATCACTTTATCATCAACAAGATCTCTAATATAGTGATGTCTAATGTCAATGTGCTTGGTTCTGCTGTGTTGAACAGGATTTTTAGAAATATTAATAGCACTCATGTTGTCACAGTATAATGTCATGACATCTTGTTCGACATTGTACTCCTTCAGCATCTGCTTCATCCAAACTAGTTGTGAGCAGCTGCTTCCTGCTGCAATATACTCTGCTTCTGCAGTAGATAGGGACACACAGTTCTGCTTCTTGCTGAACCATGAAATAAGATTGTTGCCCAGATAGAAGCATCCACCAGAAGTGCTTTTTCTGTCATCTGCACTTCCAGCCCAATCAGCATCACAGTACCCAACCAGCATTGAATCTGAACAATGACAGTACATAATCCCATAGTCACTGGTGCCATTTACATATTTCAGAATTCTCTTTACTTGATTCAAGTGACTTATCTTGGGATTGGCTTGATATCTTGCACAAACACCTACTGCATAGGTGATGTCAGGTCTGCTAGCTGTTAAATATAGTAAGCTCCCAATCATGCTTCTGTACAGACTTTGATCAACACTGGTGCCAGCTTCATCTTTTGTCAGCTTCAAGTGAGTAGGTGCAGGTGTTCTTTTATGGCTGGCATTTTCCATCCCAAACTTCTTGACAATGTTCTTTGCATACTTGCTTTGTGAGAGGAATATGGAGTCTTCCATCTGCTTCACTTGGAGTCCCAGAAAATAAGTCAGCTCTCCAACAAGACTCATCTCAAATTCAGATTGCATCTGTTGGACAAAATGTCGAAGCATCTCATTCGACATCCCTCCAAACACAATGTCATCAACATATATCTGTGCTATCATCAAGTTTTCAGCATCTTGTTTGACAAAGAGAGTCTTGTCAATTCCTCCCTTCCTATACCCTTGCTGAGTAAGGAACTCTGTTAGCCTTTCATACCAAGCTCTTGGAGCTTGCTTCAATCCATAGAGAGCCTTCTTGAGCCTGTATACATGATCTGGATGAGCTGGATCTACAAATCCCTTTGGCTGCTCCACATAGGCTTCTTCATTCAGGTATCCATTCAGAAACGCGCTCTTCACATCCATTTGGTACAGCTTGAATTTGAGGATGCAAGCTACACCAAGCAACAATCTGATGGACTCAAGTCTAGCAACTGGGGCGAACGTTTCATCAAAGTCTACACCTTCAATCTGAGTGTAGCCTTGAGCAACAAGTCTGGCCTTGTTTCTGGTTATAACACCTTCTTCATTGGTTTTGTTCTTGAAGATCCACTTGGTGCCAATCACATTAGTTCCCTCGGGTCTCGGAACTAGCTCCCAGACTTCATTCCTTTTGAATTGCTCCAATTCTTCTTGCATAGCATTGATCCAGAACTCATCAGTCAGTGCCTCTTTCACATTCTTGGGCTCAATTTTGGAGACAAAGCATGAGTTGGAGACAATCTCAATCTCCCTTGATTTTGTAGTGACTCCTCTGTTTGGATCTCCTATAATAAGCTCCTTGGGGTGCATCTTCTGGATTCTAATGGAGGGTCTCTTGTCAGGTTGGTTGATGTCTGGTTCATCTGTAGCAGAATCAGAGTTTTCTGTATTTTCTGCACTTTTAGCTGTATCTGCTACATTGTCTCCCGATGTTCTGACATCTTCTTCGACATCCTTCTTTCTAGCTGGAGTTAGATCATCAACAACCACATTGATGGATTCCATCACAGTTCTGGTTCTGGAATTGAATACTCTATATGCTCTGCTGTTTGTAGAGTATCCCAGGAATATCCCTGCATCACTCTTGGGATCCATCTTTCTCCTTTGCTCTCTATCTGCCAAAATGTAACATGGACTTCCAAAGATGTGGAAGTGCTTGACAGTTGGCTTCCTCCCTTTCCAGATTTCATACAGTGTGGTTGGAGTCCCTCTTTTCAGTGTGACTCTGTTGTGGATGTAGCATGCTGTGTTCATGGCTTCAGCCCAGAGATTATAGGGAAGTTCTTTGGCATGAAGCATGACCCTAGCAGCCTCTTGCAAAGTCCTGTTTTTCCTTTCAACTATGCCATTTTGCTGTGGTGTAATGGCTACAGAGAACTCATGAGTGATGCCTTCAGATGTGCAGTATTCAGTAAACTTGCTGTTTTCAAACTCTCTGCCATGGTCACTCCTGATTCTCTTGATCACACAGTCTTTTTCTCTTTGAAGTCTTAGACTCAACTCCTTGAATACTTCAAAGGTGTCTGATTTTTCTCTGATAAAGTTGACCCAGGTAAATCTAGAGAAATCATCCACAACAACATAGGCATACCTCTTTCCTCCAAGGCTTTCAACTTGCATAGGCCCCATCAAGTCCATGTGAAGTAGTTCCAGCACCCTGGAAGTGGTCTGATGTTGAAGCTTCTGGTGGGACATCTTGACTTGCTTTCCAATCTGACATTCACCACAGATTCTGCCTTCTTCTATTTTCAGATTGGGAATGCCTCTAACAGCACCTTTGTCAATGATTTTCTTCATGCCTCTTAAGTGCAGATGTCCAAATCTTTGATGCCATATTCTGACTTCATCTTCTTTGGAGGATAGACATGTGGAGGAGTAACTGGTTTCTTGAGGTGTCCATAGGTAACAGTTGTCCTTTGATCTGCTGCCCTTCATTAGAACTTCACTCTTCTCATTTGTCACCAAGCATTCTGACTTTGTGAAGTTTACATTGAATCCTTCATCACACAACTGACTGATGCTGATCAGGTTTGCAGTCAGTCCCTTCACCAGCAGTGCTTTGTTCAGACTAGGAAGTCCATCATGAACTAGCTTTCCCATTCCAATGATCTTTCCTTTAGAGCCATCTCCAAATGTCACATAGCTAGTGGAGCAGGGCTCAATGTTCACCAGGAATTCTTTAACTCCTGTCATGTGTCACATAGCTGATGCTCTAAGTGAAGTATGAACAACAAGACTGACAATCTTGTGTTTTGGAACCCACATCATCTTCTTTCTGCTGTTGCTACTTTGAGTTCCATGATGTGGATGGCCATGTAGATGATAGCAAAAGGGCTTTATGTGACCATACTTGCCACAGTAGTGACACCTCCACTTCTTTCTTTTACTTCTTTTACTCTTTTTCTGCTGCGTTCCATGATGTCGAGACCGATGTTGTGACATCGTGGCTCCAGTGCTGTTTTTGGCAGGAACAAATTCTATCATGGTTATTCTGCCAGCAGATTTAAACCCAAGTCCTCTCTGGTTTCCAACATTCTTCCCAAGCTGTAGCACTTCATCAAGCATATCTGAGCCTTTATTCAGCATCTTTATTGATTTTGTCATGTTTTCCAGTTTAGAGTTCAGAAAACCAACTTCTCCTTTAAGCTCAGAGATCTCCTCTTCATGTGCCTCCTTCTCAGCCTCCAGATCTGCAATGACCTTCTTCAGTTGTGCTTCTTGCTGAAGAATCTTCTCACTTTTGATGCATAGTTCTCTATAGGATGTAGCAAGCTCATCAAAAGTGATTTCACTGTCTGTATCACTTGAATCTTCAGCAGATTCAAATCTCCCAGTGAGTGCATTCACATCTCTGTCAGAATCACTTTCTTGTTCACTCTCTGTATCATCAGACCGACATACAGAAAGTCCTTTCCTCTGCTTCTTGAGATGAGTGGGACATTCAGCTTTGATGTGTCCATAGCCTTCACACCCATGGCATTGAACTCCTTTGCTGTGACTGGGCTTTTCATCTGACCTTTTCTGGTATTCACTACCTTTCCTGATGTCGAAAGGGATGTTCCGGACATGTGGTTTCTGCCTCCTGTCCATTCTGTTCATCACTTTGTTGAACTGTTTTCCAAGGAGCACAACTGCGTTAGTCAGACCTTCATCAGTGTCTAGGTCATACTCATCTTCTTCTTCTTCATCATTGGACACGAAAGCCAGATTCTTGCTCTTCTTTTCAGCCCTATCCGAGAGTCCTAGCTCAAAGGTTTGAAGGGAACCAATGAGTTCATCTACTCTCATGTTGCAAATGTCTTGGGCCTCCTCTATTGCAGTGACTTTCATGTCAAATCTCTTAGGCAAGGATCTGAGGATCTTTCTCACCAGCTTTTCATCTGTCATTCTCTCTCCCAAGGCAGTGCAAGCATTGGCAATTTCAAGAATGTTCATGTGGAAGTCATGAATACATTCTTCCTCCTTCATCTTCAGATTTTCGAATTTTGTAGCCAAGAGTTGCAATCTGGACATCTTCACTTTGGAGGTTCCTTCATGAGTGGTTTTCAGGATCTCCCATGCATCTTTGGCCACTGTGCATGTGTTGATCAGTCTGAAGATATTCTTGTCAACTCCATTGAATAGAGCATTCAAAGCTTTGGAGTTTCCAAGTGCCAATTCGTCTTCTTCTTTAGTCCAGTCTTCTTCTGGCTTCAATCCATCAGTGGGCTTTCCTTCTGTGTCCAGCATCTTGGGATGTTCCCAGCCTTTGATGACAGCTTTCCAGGTTCTACTATCCAGTGATTTGAGGAAGGCCACCATCCTTGCTTTCCAGTATTCATAGTTGGTTCCATCCAGAATTGGTGGTCTGTTCACTGGTCCTCCTTCTTTCTCCATGTTCATCAGAATTTATCTCCCTAGGTCTCACTCAGTGATTTCGAGTGCCCGCTCTGATACCAATTGAAATTCTGATACTGGGGACAGATGTCGTACAGGATGTCACGACATCACGCTTCAGAACATGCAGATTATCTCTGAGTGTATGAACAGATTAAACAAGTAAATAACACAAGAGAATTGTTAACCCAGTTCGGTGCAACCTCACCTACATCTGGGGGCTACCAAGCCAGGGAGGAAATCCACTAAAATAGTGTTAGTTCAAGGTCTAACAGCCACTGTTTACAACCTTCTCACCTAACCACTACCCGTGCAACCTCTACCTAAGAGCCACTCTTAGATATGAGAACCCCTCTCACTCCCTCTCAAACACTCTCCCGTGTTTACAATTAAATCAAGGACACTCCAGAGATTGCTCTCTGAACAAAAGAGATCAACTCTACACACTAGAGATCAACTCTACACACTAGAGATCAACTCTACACACTCAGGTCCAACACTTGATGTTAGGGTACCATCAAGGTGGCTCACAAAACACTCAAGTCCCAAAACTCACAAAATAACTCTTCAATCCCGGACTTGGTAGAAAACTCGTGCAGCCTTCATGTTTATATAGCTGTGTGCGTATCTGGGCTGCAACATCTTGATGCTGGATGAGATCTATCATTTTCCTGAAAATCTGCACCTAAAGATCTAAAAGATACAGTTTGATCTTTTAGTTTTTATCTTTAATCTTTAACCTTTAATCCCTGAACGAACTATTCAAGTTTGTAATTCGAACTTTAATTATCTTTTAATTCGTTTCTAAAGATAGATCGCCAAATCTGTTGCTAACTGCACATTAATCTGTTAAAGATATAACAGATTTATGTGTCCAGTATTTTTCGGGCCGGATGTCAGGACATCGTGTCCGACATCGTGGATCCTGCAGCTTCAATTCTTCATTTGACTTTTATCTTGCCTTGTGCATTGTGCAGCTACTCCAGTATTTTCGGGCAGGATGTCCTGGACATTGTATCCGACATCGTGGATCCTGCAGCTTCAATTCTTCACTTGACATTTTATCTTGCCTTGTGCATTGTGCAGCCCGATCTTATTCCTTGACATAACGTTGGACATCATGTGCAGCAACTCCAGCTTTCCTTCATTGTCTAAGTGCTTATGTTTTAACAAAATCTTAGCCAATCTTTTAAAACTCAGTAGAGCTAAGCACTAACAGAAATTCATGGTGGAAGGGCATTTAGCCATTGTTTCGGGGGAAGAAGATGTTCTGGTGAGCTGCCCCTTCTCTATGCCATATGTGGAAGCCGCAGAAGAGTCATTGGAAACGACTTTCCAGTCCTTTGAGGTGGTAAGTAATGCTTCCATAGAATCCCTCCCAATGCAGTCCCACATGTCTGGCATGACAATGATGGTGGCCCGGGTAATGTTAGGGCATGGCTATGAGCCTAGAATGGGTTTGGGCAAGAATAATGATGGCATGGCCGGCCTAGTAGACATCAAGGGAAACCACGGGAGATTCGGGTTAGGCTATAAACTCACGCGAACTGATGTGAGGAAAAGCATATTGGAAAGGAGGAACAAGGGCTAGGGCCCGCAGCCAATACCACAAGCAAGAGAGGTCCCATCGTGCCACATCAGTAGAAGCTTCGTGAGCGCAGGCTTAAGACACAAAGAGCAAGTCGTCGTGATATGCGACGAAGCCCCTCAAAGGCGACCGGACTTGGTGTAGCCATGCCTTCTCGATTTCCAGCTAGGGAACTGACAAGTGGTGTAGTGACCCGAAGTTTACATGATGGACATAATGTAACTTTTTAGTTTTAACCCTACGGCTGGGCCTAGGCTCTAGGGTTTTTTTCTCCTTGTTAAGGCATTATGTCTTTTGATCTCAAAGATTATAATATAAAGATCTTTCTTCATCTGTTCTTGCGCCTTCACCCATTCTCATTTATTTGCATGTTTATTTCTGTTGCGTTTAAATGATACAGATCTGATGACGAGTCTTGTGAAGGTACTAATACCGAGGACCCAACCATCGATTTTGAGCAAGAAGCAAGTCGAGCGGAGGATGAGGAAGATGAAGATATAGGGTTTTTCCAAGAGCTAGAAAGGATAATCACTCAGGAAGACCGAGAGATGAAGTTGCACCAAGAAGAAACAGAGATTGTAAACCTAGGTGTTGGCGATGGAAGGAAAGAAGTAAAGATGGGTACGCATATGACCACACCTATCCGTGATGAATTAGTGGCTCTACTATGGGACTACCAAGACGTCTTTGCTTGGTCGTACCAAGACATGCCTGGTTTGAGCCGCGACATTGCGCAACATAGGTTGCTTTTGAATCCCGGTTGTTCCTTGGTGAAACAAAAGCTAAGAAGGATAAAGCCCGAGATGTATTTGAAAATCAAAGAGGAAGTGAAAAAGCAATTTGATGCTGGCTTCTTGGAAGTGGCTCGAAAGCTTGAGTGGGTGGCCAACATTGTGCCAGTCCCTAAGAAAGATGGGAATATGCGAATGTGTGTGGACTATCGGGACCTAAACTGAGCCAGTCCCAAGGATAACTTTCCTTTGCCGCACATCGACATCCTTGTGGACAACACAGCCAGTTTCGCTTTGTTTTCCTTCATGGATGGTTTCTCGGGCAACAATCAAATAAAGATGGCACCCGAGGACATGGAGAAGACTATGTTCATCACCTTGTGGGGAACATCATGTTATAAGGTGATGTCTTTTGGACTCAAAAACCCCGAGGCAACCTATCAACGAGCTATGGTAGCTTTGTTCCATGACATGATGCACAAAGAGATTGAAGTCTACGTAGATGACATGATCGCCAAGTCCAAAACTGAAGAACATCTCGTCAACTTGCGAAAGTTGTTTGAGAGACTATGGAAGTACCAGTTAAGGTTGAACCCCGCCAAGTGCACCTTCGGGGTCAAGTCAGGAAAATTACTAGGCTTCATCGTAAGTCAAAAGGGGATGGAGGTGGACCCCAAAAAGGTAAAAGCCATCCTTGAAATGCTGGAGCCATGCATTGAAAAGCAAGTCTGAGGTTTCTTGGGGTGTTTGAACTACATTGCAAGGTTCATATCGTAGCTCACAGCTACCTGCGAGCTGCTCTTCAAGCTCTTGCACAAGAACCAGTCCATTCGTTGGAACGATGATTGTCAAGAGGCATTTGGAAGGATCAAACAGTGCCTTATGAACCCTACGGTACTTATGCCACCAGTACCTGGGAGACCTCTCATCCTTTACATGACGGTGTTGGATGAGTCGATGGGGTGAATGCTGGGGCAACACGATGACTCTGAAAAAAGAGAACGGGTTGTCTACTACTTAAGTAAAAAAGTTCACGACCTGTGAGATGAACTACTCTTTGTTGGAAAAAACATGTTGTGCCATGGTATGGGTGTCCCATCATCTAAGGCTGTACATGTTGAGCCATGCCACCTGGTTGGTATCCAAGATGGACCCGATCAAGTACATCTTTGAGAAGCCCGCTCTCACAGGGCGGATCGCTCAGTGGCAGGTTTTGCTATCCGAGTTCGACATGTTCTATGTCACCCAAAAGGTGATAAAGGGAAGTACCTTGGCGGACTATTTGGCTCAACGGCTTCTCAATGATTACCAAACCATGCATCCTGAGTTCCCGGATGAGGACATTATGGCCTTATTCAAAGAGAAGTTAGAAGATAAGGACATGGACAAATGGGTCGTGTGGTTCGACGAAGTGTCTAACGCCCTAGGCCATGGGGTTGGGGCAGCCTTGGTCTCTCCTGACAAACAACGCATACCCTTCATGGCCAAATTAGGTTTTGACTGCACCAACAACATGGCCGAGAGTGAGGCATGCACCCTCGGGATCCAAGCAGCAATTGACTTCAACGTCAAACTGCTCAAGGTGTACGGAGACTCAGCCTTGGTGATTCACTAGCTTAGAGGAGAATGGGAAACTAGGGATCATAAGTTGATACCTTACTAGAATTACATCAAGAAGTTGGTTGAGTTCTTCGATGAGATCTCTTTCCACCACGTTCCCTGAGAGGAAAATCAAATGGTCGATGCGCTTGCCACTTTAGCGTCCATGTTCCAGCTGACTCCGAACGGAGACTTACCGTACATTGAGTTTAGATGTCACGACATGCCCGCACATTGTTGTCTGATAGAAGAAGAACAGGATGGTAAACCTCGGTATTTCGGCATCAAGCGATACGTCGAAAGCAAGGAATACCCACCGGAGGCTTCCGACAACAACAAGAGAATGTTAAGGAGATTGGAAGCCAGTTTCTTTGTGAGTGGAAACATACTGTACAAAAGAAACCATGACATGGTTTTACTCTGATGCGTGGATACTAAGGAGGCTGAGCGAATGCTAGTGGAAGTCCACGAAGGTTCCTTTGGAACACACGTTAATGGGCACGCCATGGCTAGAAAGATTTTCAGGGCGGGCTATTATTGGCTCACCATGGAGAGCGATTGTTGCCACCACGTGACAAAGTGTCATAAGTGCCAGACGTTTGCGGACAACGTCAATGCTCCACCCATGTCTCTGAAGATTTTGGCAGTGCCATGGCCTTTCTCCATGTGGGGAATAGATGTTATTCGGGCCATTGAGCTCAAGGCTTTAAATGGACATCGCTTCATTTAGGTTGCGATCGACTACTTAACCAAGTGGGTTGAAGCCGCCTCATACTCCAACGTCACGAGGAGCGTGCTAGTCAGGTTCATCAAAAGGGAGATAATCTGTTGGTATGGGTTGCCAAGGAAGATTATTACAGACAATGCCACCAATCTGAATAACAAAATGATGAAGGAAATGTGCGAGGACTTTAAGATCCAACACCATAATTCCACCACTTACAGGCCCAAGATGAATGGGGCAGTAAAAGCGGCCAACAAGAATATCAAAAAGATTATTCAGAAGATGACCATGTCATATAAGGATTGGCATGAAATGCTTTTGTGTTGCATGGTTATCGAACCTCGATACACACGTCAACCGGGGCAACACCGTTTTCATTGGTGTACGAAATGGAAGTCGTGCTACCATTTGAGGTTGAAGTCCCTTCTTTGAGGATCCTGGTGGAGTCCGGGTTGAAAGAATCGGAGTCGGCCCAACCACGCTTTGATCAACTCAATCTTATAGAAGGCAAGCGACTGGCAGCTATGAGCCACGGGCGTCTGTACCAGAGATGGGTAAAGAACACTTTCGACAAGAAGGTACGCCCGCACAAATTCAACGAGGGAGACCTGGTGCTGAAGAAGGTATCCCAAGCCCTAAAGGACAATAGGGGAAAATGGGCTCCCAACTATGAAGGGTCATTCATCATAAATAAGGCCTTCTCCGGAGGAGCCCTGGTGCTCGCCAACATGGATGATGAGGAGTTGCCTTCACTTGTGAACGCCGATGTCGTCAAGCGATACTACGCTTAACACTTGTGGTTCCCCCTAGAGTTTCTTGTCCTTTGTAAACTTTGGTCGCAACATCTAATGAACGTCGGATTGATGATTCGTTTTTCAACCCTCATGTTGTGTCTATTATTGCTTTAAGATGTGTATTCTTTTGATGGTCCAAGCCTTTTCGCTCAACCCATAGGGGTGCCGCAAGTGCTTAAGTAAAATTGAATATGATAGACTTTTGTTTAAAGTTATTGCGATTGAACTGCTCATGCATACACATGCACATGCATATTTTTATCCTATGAATCAAAGGACAAGAAGGAATTTGTTTCAAGCAATGGTCAATACCGCGTCGAATGTAAGACAAAGAGAAACCAAGGTAAGTGGTAGCGTAGTCGTGTTTTATTGCGTGGTGCCATTTCCAGCTTTCAGAGACTTAGGGACGGGTACAAGTAGATGCTAGGCCCGTGGTCAGCAGATCATTATCTCACGTCCGGCTCAAGACGTTAAAGAAGCGCTACTGGGAGGCAACCTAGTATCCTTTAAAGTTTCTGCTTGTTGTTTATTCATCTATTTTTCTAAAGTTATAGTTGAATATGCCTAGTTTATTCTTACTCGTAGAATTAGAATAAAAACAAGTGCCAACCCAGAGGTTAAACACAATTTTGCAAAGAATTTTTGCAACAAAAAAAATGCACAGGGTGAGCTCGCCTATGCGAGCACCCCCTGCATGAAAAATATAAAAAGGGGGCTGGGGTGAAGCTTCATTCACCCCAAAACTCCCCCCTCACTCAAAAAACATTGCACCTATGAGATTTGTTGCTTTTTTTGGTCCCTAAACCACTATTGTCCATGTTTTTTGGTTCCATTTGGTACTCCTACTCATTCTAATAAGTAAGTACCTCATGCTTTGGCTCTCTAGCTTTCCATTGGTATATTTTGATGCTTCATTTGCCCGTTTATGCTCAAAACTGTGAGGCACTTTATCTTTGAATTGATGCTTGTTTTGGTTGAGTTGGAAGGTTATGGGCAATGGCCTTAGGCCTAAGTTGTATTCTGAAAAGTTTGGGCATTCCACATTGCCCCTGTTCCCTTGCTATTCATGCCTAAACATGCGCCCACCAAGTGCTTGTTGAAATGTCTCAATGGCATTTGCGCATGATTTTGTGAGGAATAACCTATGGAACAATTTGGTATGCGAATGTTTGCCATTATGGAGTATGTAGGCGGTTTCCATGAGGACTAGAGTGATACCTTAGGCCTAGGAACCAAGGCTTATTTTTTGGATGCAAGAAAATACAAGAGTGAGTGCTTATTAGGTGAAGCTTACCTTTTAGGCCAAAACAATCAACTTTGGGCTGCACCATGATGTTGGCCGTGCACCTAGAGGTTGGAAATGATTGTTCGTCATGTGCTTGTAGGTGTAGGATAGGTAGCTCGAATAACTTAGGTAGCAAAAATGCCTTTGTTAATTGTAGGTAGCAAAATACTTTCTTTGAAAATAATTGAATGTATGTATATATTGCGTGTTAGGTGGCAAAAATGCCTTATAAAATGTATATATTGCATGATAGTTAGCCAAAATACCTCGTGGATTTAATTAACTCAGGTAGCAAAGATACCCTGTTAATTTAAGTAATTTAGATGCTTTATGGGTTTTAGTTAAGATAGGTAACAAAATGCCTCATCAAATGTAAATATTTTGCAAAGAAAATACCTCACTAAATGTATATGTTTTGCATGTTGGGTAGCAACATACCTTGCCAATTTAATTAAGATGCCTTGTTAATCTAATTAATTTAGGTAATAAAGTACCTTGTTAAGTTAGATAGGTAGCAAAAATGCCTCCTAAAACATAAATGTTGCACGTTGGGTAGCAAAAGGCCTTATTGATGTAATTAGCAAAATGCCTTGCCAATAGGTAGCGAAAATGCCTTGAATATACATATATGGGTTGCTCTAGATTCACTTCCAGAAAGAGTCGTAGGCCATTGTTACTAGACTTTGCTTGTAAAATGGCAATTCCCTATAAACTAACTTTCCAAATGTTTGTTTTTGCAGGAGATGGCTCTGAAGAAGCTTTCCACGAAGAGGTCCAGAAAGGACGCTACTGGAGAAAGCTCCAGCGCTACCCCGGGTTTTGACCGGCACCGATTTCGGAGTGCCAAGCATCAGCAACGCTTCGAGGCCATCAGGGGATGGTCATTCCACAAAGAGAGGTGGGTCCAGCTTAGGGAGGACGAGTGCCCTGATTTCTAGGAAGAGGTAACTCGCAGGTGTTGGGCACCACTTATGACCCCCATGGCTAAATTTGACCCGGAGATAGTCATGGAATTCTATGCCAATGCCTGGCCCACCGAGGAGGGGGTTTGGGATATGCGCTCGTGGGTGAGGGGTCAAGGAATCCCCTTCGATGCAGACGCCCTCAGCCAATTCTCGGACCACCCGCTGATCTTGGAGGAAGGCCAACAATGTGAATACGACCAGAGGAGGAATTAGGCTTCCGGCTTGGACGAGGAGGCTATTGCTCAGCTGTTGTGCATACCGGGGCAGGATTTTGGCCAGACCGCTGCAAGAAAATGGGTGTGGATCATGCGCACCAATATGAACACCTTGACTCAGATATGGATGACGCTGCTGCTCAGCAAAATTCTACCTAGCGACCACAACTCCGACCTCCCCCTGCCGAAGTGTCAGCTGGTGTATGCTATCCTGACATGGATGAGCGTTCATGTGGCTCAGTTAATTGCTGACACCATCTATCTGTTTACAGGAATGGCGCCTATGAGGCACCTTTTGGACCCGGAGAAGTCCAACAGGGCCCTGGGGTTCCCAGCTCTAATCATGGGCCTTTGCCAGTTTTACGGGGTGCCTGTCACTCCCAACAAGGAGCCTTCATCAAGAAGTACTACACCCTGAGGCAAGAGCAGGGTGAGGCACCACAATAGCCTAGAGAGGATTAGCAACAGGCAGCAAACACACCGCCACCACCTCCAGAGTCCACCTCGGCTCACCTACAGAAGTTGGAGCACTATATATGACATGTGGCTAGCCAGTAGGCGGCCAACCACTGGGGACAGGTGCGGCTGCATGAGTATTTTCACTAGTACACCCTCAGCTAGTAGGGCCAGGGTTCCACCCCTTACATATGTCCTACTCCAGAGCAGTTTGGGGCTGCGGTCGCATGGCCTGGAGACTGGCTCGATACTCAGACAGGGGCAGGACTTGCAGGGACGCCTGGAGATGCGGATGGAGCACAGGAAGATGAGGATATGGCTGACTTGCTTGACTTCCTGGGAGGGCGCGGAGCCATGTGACCGGGATCGCCAGACCTGTGATTTCTCCTCATCTGACATTAATGCGTTCAGTTATTTTGTTATTTCCATATTGATCTGGCATTACTGCTTTCAGTTATTTTGTTATTTCCATTGTGATCTGACATTACTGCTTTTAGTTATTTTGTTATTTCCATTATGACCTGACATTGTTGTTTTTAGTTATTTTGTTATTTTCATTGTGATCTATCATTACGATTTTCAGTTACTTTGACATTGTGATTTGACGTTACTGTCCTTTGTGGTTAAGTCGAACATGTTGTCATTGTTTCATTTATCCATCACAATTATCACTTCTAGCATATGGTCGTACTTACTTTACGATGATTTGTCTAAAATGCAAAAAAGAAATGTGTGTAGGCCTTGTGTACTCTCGTTCGCACAACTTTTTCAAAAATGTAATCTCAGATATCAACTGTGCCCAGGATACAAGCTATTTTTACTCTTTTGTTAAGAAAATGGCTAAAAAGAAAAACAATTTGGTTAACTAAAAAGCCAACACACTTTTGAAAGAAAATGAACTTGCCATTCAGAACATGAGCATATTTTTGAGAAAAAAATATGTCTACACCTGAAGGGTGAATGCTGTGTGTTTTTTCTCAAACCCCCAAAACAGTTTTGGATGAATGCATGAATTGATAAAGGAGCATGTTTTGGAAACACTAGGTTGACTTAAATAGGAAAAATGAATCCTGAGCCCTAGTGTCACATAACCACAAAACTTGGTGCTTGAGTGTCCACATGGGTGCATGCATGACCAGTTTTGCATAAATTTCTAAATCATCATTGTTTCATGTGTGTCATGGAAATGATGTGGGACATTTCCTTATCCCTAAACTGCTGGCCAAACCAATGCCCTAACATACATCATGTCCAGCCTTTCTATGAGCCCTTCGAGCCAAAATCTCAACCCTTCCACAGGCCTTGACCCAGGAAGGGAAATTTTGCCTTGGCCCCCAGAAGAAGGAACAGAAGGATCACCCCAAGAAAGAATATCCATTCACTATTAAGCTACAAATGTGCTTCAAGATAAAAATTCCCAACCAAAGATTGGAAGAAAGCAAAAGAAAAGAAAATTCCCAATCAAAGATTGGAAGAAGACAATGAAGTGAACAGAAAGGTCTTCAAACCAGACAATATATGGACAAAATATGGAAATGTCACGAGCAAGAAAGAAAAGAAAGGAAATCGTGACTTACGACACATGAAGCGGTCCCCTCCTTGATTACCAACCAAACTTTTGTGCGCCGACGACTTTTTTGCCCCGCACTAAACAAAAACAAAGAAAAGGAATAGGCTAAAATCTCCAGAGCCGTGTTTCCCACAAAAAACACCATTCCCGAAAAAGCCCTATTGATCCATGATCATGTGGAAGCAATGCCTTCCAAGGTTATTTTGATGGTGCCAAAGAATCAAGAGTTAAGTAAAGTTTCAAGCAAAGATTCAAGAATCAAGTTTCAAGTTTCAAGATTCAAGAATCAAGATTCAAGAGTCAAGAATAATCAAGATCAAGATTCAAGAATCATGAGAAGACTCAATCAAGATAAATACTAAATTTCTTTTTCAAAACATTGAGTAGCAAAAGAAGTTTTTACAAAATCATTACCAAAGAGTTTTACTCTCTGGTAATCGATTACCAGAGGGTAGTAATCGATTACCAATATTTTAAAACATTAAGATTTCAAATTTCAAGAGTTACACCTTGTGTTTAAACATTTTCAACTTGTGTAATCGATTACACAATACTTGTAATCGATTACCAGAGCTTCTAAATGTTTTAATTTTCAAAATTTAAAATGAGGAGTCACATCTGTTGATGTGTAATCGATTACCATTACCAGTGACTGATTTCGAAAAATAAATTTCCAAAAGTCATAATTCTCCAAGTGACTTGTTTATGAAGATTTTTTCAAAAGTCAGAAGTTTTTAAGTGACTAGTTTTAAAGAAATTGCCAAGAGTCACAAGATTTGACTGGAGTCATCAAGAGATTATAAATATGTGACCATGGCATGAATATAGAAATCTATCTTTCAATCTTCTCTCTCAACATCATTCAATATCTTTTAACTCTTTCTACATAATTTTCTAATTCATTTCTCTTCATCTTTCTAAAAGTTTTTGTTCAACACTTTCTCTTCCAAGAAAAGTTCTTTGTTCAAAAACTTGTTCTATTCATCTTTTTCATTCTCTTCTCCCTTTGCCAAAAAAACAAAGGACTAACCGCCTGAATTCTTTTGCGTCTCACCGCTTGAGAATTCTTTTGATTCTTCCCTTCCCCTTAAGCAAAAATTTCAAAGGACTAACTGCCTGAGATATCTTTTGTTTCCCCTTACAAAGATTCAAAGGACTAACCGCCTGAGAATTCTTTGTCCCAACACATTGGAGGGTACATCCTTTGTGGTGCAAGTAGAGGGTACATCTACTTGGGGATTGTTATACTGAGAACAAGAGAGGGTACATCTCTTGTGGATCAGTTCAAGTGGAGGGTACATCCACTTGGTTTTTCAAAGAGAACAAGGGAGGGTACATCCCTTGTGGATCTTTGGCTTGTAAAGGATTTTACAAGGTTGAAAAGAAATCTCAAGAAAAACCGCAGGTTGCTTGGGGACTGGATGTAGGCACGATTTGGGGCCGAACCAGTATAAAATTCTTATGTTTGTCTTCTTCTTCCCTACACTTTTTAATTTTCGCTGTGTACTTTTCTTTTATGCTTTACTATTGTTTAAATTACATAACTTAGTAGTAAAGCCTAATTGAATCTAGTAACATTAAGAATGATAGATTTTTAATTAGTTAAGACACGTTCATAATTAATTCAACCCCCCTTCTTAATTATTCTGAGGCCACTTGATCAAACAGATCACGCATGTAATCTTTGATTTGATAGGAAATGATTTGCAAAATCAAGTCATGACATATCTATGGTTCGGAATTAGGATGAAACACTTGCCTGTATGAGGTTTATAAACTGAGTGATTTTCTTCTATTTGTGTTTGACCCAGTGTTTCCTCTAAATGATTGTTTATAAGTGAAATGCTAACATCCTAAATCTCATTTGCGGTTATGAGAAAATTCTATCAGCATGCTTCCCTCCCCCAACAGACACATTGTTTTTTTTTCAAAAAAATATGTTCCTCCGGTCGGCTGGAGGTTTGTTTCTTCACTAAAGCATGTTCGCATTTTAGTGAAAGAAAAAAGGAGACTACTTTAGTTTCCTCTTTGTCATCCAGATACAACCAAGTCCGATGACACGCGGAGACCAATCATGGTCATCTGTCACATTCGTCAACCAGAGGCCAGCGAGCCCATTGATCGAGACTACTTTAGTCTCACCTTTTGTCATTCAGAGACGGCAAGTCCGATGACACGTAGAGACCAACCATGGTGATCCGATGCCTTTGTCAAACGGAGGCAAGCAAGCCTGTTGACACGCAGAGACCAATGTGGTCACTTGCGCATTTTCGACGAAGACTCAATGATGCAATCCTACCCCGTAAGTAGATTGGGCCAGAGATGCAAGAGAAGGCCCTAGGGTTCTCATGAGCCTTAGGGTAGATTTCCGGCTCATGGGCTAAGTATGAGCCCACTTATCTTTGTACATATTAAATTAAGGTTTCATTAATTTTTGGTCTTGTATTTAGGGCTCCATAATGTAGGTAGGGTACCCTAGAAATATAGGATTTTTCAGCCCTTGTATTTTAGGGCACCTAGATTAGTTTTTGTATTAGGGGTAGTTCTGTAATTTTACATGCACTAAGTGAATATTTGATGTGTGTGGTTGGAAATAAATTTAATTGAATTCGTAGAACCCCAATCCAATTAAATTTTAGAGGGGGAGGTGAGCATTTGCTTACTACACCTCATTGCCTCATCATATAGTCACACTTTGTGCATATCCTTCATGCTTTACATGTCTCATGACACCTAAGAACACTTAGTGGAGAATCTTGGAATTGATCTTGGAGTAGTGGACTGAACCATTCAACTCCTTCTTCCTCCAAGCTCTTATCCATGGCCTCCTATGGTGGTGAGCTTCTTCAAGACTCATCTTCTCCTTGAAGTGGCGTCTCCTCTCTCTCTTCCTTCTCCATTTCGCTGCCATTCATCTTCCAAGAAGCAAAGGAATACATTGATGAAGATGATCCTAGGCCTACAAGCTCCAATGGAGCTTACATCATGTGGTATCAAGAGCATCTTCATCTAGGTGATGTTCTTTTGCTTCCCCTATCTTTTTGTTCGGTGAATTCTCTTTAATTCCTTGTTCTTCATCTTATTCTCCATGTATATCCTCCATTGTCTTGTGGTTTGGTGATTTTTAGAGTAGATTCAAAAAAATAAAAATAAAAATAAACCGATTAAATCTTAGATCTATACTTGTTCTTGCATTTCTATGGTTCAAATTTTGTAGATCTACTCTTGAATCATGTTTTTGTGTTGATTTTAGGTTATATCATTTTTCATTCATAATATTCTTGTGTTGAAACTTAGATCTAAATTTTCTTCCAAAATATTGATTAGAAAAAAAACACAAAAATCTAAGTGTAAATCACTTAATCCATGTTGTCTTAGAGTCATGTTTAGTCATAGTAATTGTCACATTATGTTCTAAGTTTGTGTTGAATTTTTATTTTGTTGATTGAATTCTAGATACATTTGTTCATGTATTCTTGTCATTCTTAGCCTATCTTTTGAATTTTGAGTCTAATTCATGCATGTTATTTAGTTCATAACATGTTCTAAATCAATTCCTAGAAGTAGTCTTGTTGTTGAACTCTTTTTTTTGTTTTCTAAGTTTCCTACATGATGCCTATGATGAAGTTGAGTTGTGGTGCTGAGTTGTGGCTGGATTTGTGAATCAAATAAGTCTTAAGCTCTCTTGAATTGTTTTATTCAAGATAATTGAGCATAAGCAAACACAAATTGTAACTATCCAAGCCTTAAGAAACATAAACACTACTCTTGATTTCTAGGTTAAAATCGCTGGTGCTGGCAACTTGAACATACGAAATTGTGTAAATTAATGGGAATTGGTCACAACGTGTTTTGAGCTTAAATTTTTACTTAATTTTATAGACATCTGGACCAAAATTATAAAAAAAGAACCAAGTGATTTGGATTAAAGGAAAAAATAATAAAAATCACACAAGGTTGCAGAAAAATCAGTGTCCAGGAAAAAAAAGTGAAACGGAAGTCTGCTTGTTGTTTTGGCTCAAAATTTGTTCTATAATTGGTGCCTATTTTATACCAATCCTAGTTCTGAAATTTCAATTTAAAATTATTTTGAAAACAAGTGCCAAAACTAGAGGTTTATTGAGTCTTTTTTTTTATATTTTTTCTACTCTACTCTAGAGCCATTCTAGGTTTCTCTTTGAGTCCTAGCTTGATTTTTGTGTGCGTTTCATTGCTTTAATTGTTGAATAATCCTTGAAAATTTGTCTTGTTAAAACTCTATTGGTTTAGCTTTCATTTCATTTTCTTTTTTGTCTTTGGCTATTGCTTGTCTCTTTGTTTCCTTGCTTGTGAGTTGCCATATAGGGAATTGGAATGGAGGATTGGTGCCATATCTTGAAGAATTTGAGTCAAGAAGAAAGGGGCCAACCACCTTAAGAGCTATTGGACTAAGAAGCACTCCAAATTGAGTGAAACACTAAAGTGAGAATAGCAACCACAATTGAGGACTTTTTTCTTTGTAATTTTGTAATTGGATATTTGCTTTGCTTTCAAATTTTGAATCAAAAAGGCCTTTCATTGGAAGTAATTTGGGAGCCTCCGCTAGGTCACCCTACTTCCATTTGTGTGTAATAATTTTAGGCAATTTTCCCTTAGGATAGTGAGTGTTTTGTTGGGAACCTTAAATGAGGTAATCCAAACACTCTTAGGATCCGCCTAGTTTGCATTTCTTGCACTTTAATTTCTTGCTTACTTTCATAGCTTATTTTCTTTACCCTCCATTGTCAAACCGCCTAGATAGCTTGCCTTTTACCAATTAGTTTTTACCTTATCTTTCAAACCTCTTTTAGTGTTTATTTTGGCTATTGTCAACCATAGTTTCATTTACCTTTTGTTTTCAAACCCCCAACAAGAAAGAACCATAACTTAGGAACCAACATGAGTCTTCATTCTTCATCTAGTGTTAATGGTGAGGGTTCTACTCCTAAGGACCCCTTGTATAAGATATTAGATGAGTTGAGATCCCTTAAGTTGTGGAAAGAAAAAAAAAAGAGAAAAGAAAAAGAAAAAAAATATGGGAAGAAATAAGTCAAGATGAAAGAGAGAAAATAAGAGAGGAAGAAAGAAGAAAAATAATGAAAGAAATGAAAAGAGAAAAACATGCCTCCTATAGTAGTCATAACTCTTGCAAGAGCCTAAGTGAAGAACTTCGTGACTATTATGAAGGACGGCATAGGTCACATCTTAGACCTCACTCCCATAGGAGAGAAAATGAAAGAAAGCCTCAAGAGGCTAACATTAACCTCTCATACTTCCATGGGAAGGACAATGTAGAGGCTTACTTAGATTGGGAAATAAAGGTAGAGCAAAAACTGAAAAGAAAGTCTACTTTAAAATCTTATGGCTCTCATTCTTATCCAAAGAAAGACCAAGGTCTAGGCATCTTAGGGGCAGCACCTTCTAAGGGGAAGACAATAGAAAAACAACCCCCTAAGGCTAGTATGCAAGAAAAGACTAGCTCTATAAAGTGCTTTAAATGTCTTGGACGAGGACACATTACTTCTCAATGCCCCACCAAGAAAACCATGATTATGAGGAGCCAAGACATTTATAGTAGCCAAGATGAGGCTACTACTTCACCTTCCTCTAGTGAAAATGAAGAAGCAAAAGGGGAAGAATCTAGTGAAGAAATCTACCCCCAAGAAGAAGGAAAACCTTTAATGGTTAAGGAGGAGCGTAAGGAGGTAAGTGTCTCCTCCAAGAGGTTAGCTAGGAAGGAAAGACATTTTGAAATAAAGACAAATATTAAAGAAATTTCCCTTCTTAGACAACCTCCACATTTTCTCTTTTGTAAAAAGACACTTGTTAGCATTGCCACACCTCTTGGGCTTGAGTTTATTCCTCAAGTAAAGGAGTTGTTGGATGAGGGTTTGGTTCGCAAGAGCTTAAATCTTTGTGCTTTGTTGGTGCCCAAAACAGGTATTATTAGGCACCAAATCTCTAAAATAGGTGGTATGATGAATGTTTTGAGTGGTGCAACCCTCTTTTGTGAAATTACACGGGCACCCAACAACTTCATGATTTGTGTACATAGGGACTCATTAGGTAGGTTTGTTCTTATTTTTAGTTTCAATACAAACTTAGGTACTCATATGGGACACCTTAGGTTTGTCATACTTTTTGGTAGGAATAATCAACATGAAAATACAGAAAAATGTATGTTTTATTGTATTACTTTTCTTAATTTTTTAAATAGTGATCAAAGGGTTCCCATGAACTCTAAGAGAATAAAGGTCATTGCTGAGTGGCCCACTCCACCAAGTATAAGGAAAATTTGGGGCTTCCATGACTTAACAAACTTTTACAAAAGGTTTGTCCCATATTTTTCTATACATGTAGCACCACTCATTGAGTTGGTGAGGAACCATGTTCCTTCATGGGAAGATGCCCTGGAAATGTGTTTTTAGATCTTACCTTCCTTCAACTTCCCAAACACCACTAATATGTATATTTTTGTTCTTTTTACAGGTGTTGAGGAAAAAAGCCCAGAGTTTCAAGAACCTTGGGATTTGAGGTCAAATCCTTTTCAAGGGGGAGGGAATGATGCAATTCTACCCCGCAAGGGCATTGGATAGAAGACTCCAAGTAAATTGGGCCAAAGATGCAAGAGAAGGCCCTAGGGTTCTCATGAGCCTTAGGGTAGATTTCAGGCCCATGGGCTAAGTATGAGCCCACTTATCTTTGTACATATTAGATTAAGGTTTCATTAATTTTAGGTCTTGTATTTAGGGCTCCATAATGTAGGTAGGGTACCCTAGAAATATAGGAATTTTTAGCCCTTGTATTTTAGGGCACCTAGACTAGTTTTTGTATTACGGGTAGTTTTGTAATTTAACATGCACTAAGTGAATATTTGATGTGTGTGGTTGGAAATAAATTTAATTGAATTGGTAGAACCCCAATACAATTAAATTTTAGAGGGGGAGGTGAGCATTTGCTTACTACACCCCATTGCCACATCATATAGTCACACTTTGTGCATGTCCTTCATGCTTTACATGCCTCATGACACCTAAGAACACTTAGTGGAGAATCTTGGAATTGATCTTGGATTAGTTGGCTGAACCATAACTAAAATTCACTAATCATAATTAGTGAAATTTTGGTTCCACAAATTCAAGTAAAATTTGAATTGAAATTCAAATTTCCCTCCAAATTTGTGTGACACTTAGGCTATAAATAGAGGTCATGTGTGTGCATTTTTTGGAACTTTGATCATTTGAAAATTAAACTTCAGATTTCAAAGCTCATTTAGAGCACAAAATTTCTTGCTCTTCTCTTCCTCACCCTTCATTCATCTCCTTCTTCCTCCAAGCTCTTATCCATGGCCTCCTATGGTGGTGAGCTTCTTCTAGACTCATCTTCTCCTTGAAGTGGCCTCTCCTCTCTCTCTTCCTTCTCCATTCCGCTGCCATTCATCTTCCAAGAAGCAAAGGAATACATTGATGAAGAAGATTCTAGGCCTACAAGCTCCAATGGAGCTTACATCACTCAACGTCTATCGAATGAGACTATCGCAACCCTTTTTAATTGCCATCCTGAGACAATCGAGTTCGATGGCGCATAAAGGCTATAATGGTCACACACTCTTTGCTATCCAGAGACAATCGAGTCTGATAGCATACGTAGACACCACATGGTTATCTGCACCTTCGTCATCCAGAGATGGCAAGTCTGATGACGTGTGGAGACCAATCATGGTCATCCGCCACCTTTGTCAACCAGAGGCAAGCGAGCCTGTTGATCAACACGCGGAGACAACATATGGTCGTCTGCACCCTTCCTATCCAAAGACTACCAAAGTCCCCTTTATCATCTAGTGATAGGAAAATCTGATGATATCCGGGATGAGGATGGTCGTCCGCTTCTCATCATTTTGAAGATTTTTTTGCAGATTCACCTTTGTCATCCAAAGACGATCAAGTCTAATGACGCGCAAAGACTCTTTTTTGCTTACCAGAGACAATCAAGTTTGATAGCATGCAGAGACGTCATGGCTATCCAGTTTTACCACTTTCAAGGCACTGAGGTTTTTGCTGATGCCCCTGATGCTCTTTTCTGCTCTTTCTAATTGATAGTTTTCACTGATTGAACTATTGGTTGGTCGGGTAAAGGTTCAACTCGAACGAAATTCGTGTCTTATCTTTACTTCTCTTTTATCTTCAATAAAAAAGATAAGTAAAGAAGGACAATTGTCATACCCTAATTTCATTCGGGGACATTTGTTGTTGGTATGCGGACCTTGGTTGATCACTTTGGGACACTTAAACAAGCATCATCGAGTAATTCGTAATGTTCCGCGACATTTTGAAAAGACGAAAACATGGTTGTATTTAGCAAAATAAGGAGTGTAAATAGCAACTGGACCCATTTGGGCTCATCCAAAAGATTCTAGAGAAAAGGTTGCTTCTGGTGGAAGCAACCCAGCTCAACTGGGCGAGCTGGGTGGCAACCACCTCCCCTTTTCTCCTATAAATATGGGAAAGGGGCTGAGTTTAAAAAGTCTAGCAATTTTTGCACTGAGTTTTCACTTGAAATTAGTGAGGGAAAGAGAAAGAAGGGCAAAAATCCAAGCCGAGGTGCTTCTGTAACGCTTTCGAGACATTTCCGTAAGTGATTCCGTGGAAGTTCTTCACAGTTCTTCGTTTGCTCTTCATCGTTCTTCGATCTTCAACTAGTAAGTTCTCGAATTCAAAGCTTTCAATTCATTCTATGCACCCTCAGTGGTCCATTCTTGTTTTGTATGCTTTCATTCTTACTTTGTTTACTTTCGGTATTCTTTTCTTCCGTTTTTAAAGAGTTTTGACCGATCATTTAAGCTGTTATCTCGTTTAATAATTGATAAAATGAATTTCAACCGATCATTTGTGTTGTAATCTCATTTAATCTCTGTTAAAACAAAATCAACCCGATCGTTCATACCGTAACCTCGATTAAATAAAAAAAATAAAAAATAATAATAAATTAATAAAAAAGCCCCAATTGGACATTTTACTTTGAAGGTTCCTTTAAATGAGTTGATAATAATCAAGTGAAATTAAGGCTATAATCAACTCACAAATCAAGCTTTGTCCGCAAAAAGGTCACTTGAAACTGTTTTAAGGTCCAACTCCTTAAACGGTCCTCTTTGCTTTTATCGGTTAAAATGGACCATTCAAAAGTATAAAATCAACACACCGTGTAACTTTACCACTTTACAAAGAACTACGCAGGTCTGAGTTCCTTATCGCAAATCGAGGATACGTAGGAGCAAAAGCCCCACTTTTGTCGACCCCAAAAGAAAAAAAAAACATAAACAAAGGGAAAAATAAAACAATTTGAAGTCATGGTATTGCACAAAAACAACTCCCGAACCTTTTCATACTTAAAGTTCATAGACCCACTTTTAGTTTTTCTAACGTTTTCCTCAAATAAACGTTGGTGATGACTACGCGCATTTTCCTCCCTTGGAAGATGCACCCGCGAGCCTTCACATCGCCCTTCCGCCAAAGGGTAGGTTGCGACTACAGAAATAGAGCAGATATGCAAAAATGAAATGAAAGCGTGAGAATGTTGCTGCATATACCCTCAAGAATGAACAGGTAATATAGCCTAGTGTCATGAATAAACAGTTAATCACCCAAAAAACCTAGAAAGAGAACATATCAGATGGAAATTAACCCATGTACCTTTCAAACCATTTTATATCCTATTTAATTAAAATCATTAAAATTTATCTTTGTTATCCATTTTATTAAAGTGAAAACCATCTTTCAAATATGAATGCATTAGTCTAAGACAAATCACACATTTCTACTCTAAAATAAGTTTCCCAAGTCAGTAAACCTTTGTTGTCGCCTCTCCTGGATTTCCTAAAATTGCAAAGTGGTTTTGAATCACACGAAAAGAAGGATTTTTTAGTCCTCTTGCTACACCCTGTTTGAATCCCAAACACAGAAAATTATACAATCATATATAAATCAACTATTAATCCATCCATGTCAAGCAATAAAAGGAAGTGATAGGGGAAGCAATAAAGAGAGGTCTCTATATCATTGACTAAGACTATTTAGGTGGACTAAACTACTCACACAGAAACCTAATTGAACAACATTCCCAACCAATCAATTGGGCTTCTATAGCTATGACAATCAATTGATTAGGCAAGCTTTAAACACTAGGCACTAATAGTGCAATAAAACAATCATTGCTCTATTATGATGATTCTATTTTCTTCACCTATGAATAATCCAACAACCATTTTGTCAACTACTTCTTAGTTACAATGTAACCTTTTATTTTTCATCCCATTGTTCTGTTCATGATCCTCAGGACTGAAGACTTGACTCTGGTTGAATCTCGAGTAGTGCCCCAAGATTGGAAGAGGAATATCATCATGCATCCATATCAAGATAGACCAGTGCAGTTCCAGATGAAAATGGGATGAAAAATATTCAACCAAAGAAACTAGAAATACAAGAAATGGGGAGAAGAGAGGTACTTATGAGTTTGCCTAGGCTTGATATACACTTGTATCATTCACTTATTCACTAACATTTACAAAGGATTTTTTTTTCCTAAACTGAATTTTGACAGATATTTATTTTTAATATATTTCCTTTGATACTCCATTACAGAGTGCATTAGGCAAAGATATAGAGCAACAACCTACCCTCCTAGAGGAGTATCACTTGAGGAATAAATCAGAAAGAAGCCCTGTAACTTATATATCTAGTCATGGCTTTACTGAGAATAGCCATTTTCCTGAAGGAAAAGAGGTTACTTTAGAATCTTGCTTTTTTTTTATGTGTGGTATAGTTATTTATGATCTTAATCATACATGAAAACTAACTTGTTGAAACACTGGGCACTTAATGGTGCTATGGAGGAGTTAAAAGATGGTTACATTTCTGAGAATGGGAAACTGGTTGATCATTTCTTGCAAGCCATTCATGCTGCAGAGAAAAGGCAGGCTGACTTAGATGCATATGTTTCTAATGAACAGAAGAAACTGTTAAAAGGTTTGTCCTATAAAAAATCATCCTTTGAAACTTGTCCTCTAAAACCATGCAAGTGTGCTTTGTATTTGTAGCTTTTTTGGTTTATTGATGAATGATGACCTTTGAAATCTTTATTTTTACTTGAAACTTTGTTCATGTTAGGAAATATATGGAAAGAAGTTGAAAGATGCAGCTACCAGAGAACTTATGCTCGCCGAGGAGGTTGCAATGTTGGACAGGGTAAAAAGCTTTTGGACTTCTCTTTTTAATTTTTATTCAATTTAATATATTTTTGCCTGTTGGTTTTTGTCTTAAATACATGGTTGGAATAATGAGTACAGAAGACATTGGGAGAGGTTGGTTTGTTATCAAAACAAAGAATAATTCGTGTTTAAGAGGTGATGGCCAATGGGTTTGTTGTTCAGTGCATATACATTTAACTCAATCATAGTTATTTACTCTTGATTTAGAAAAATAGTTTGGATTAAACTTGAAGCCATAGTATTATATTTTGAGTTTGACTTAATAATGGTCACACAAAAATAATCAGAATCCAATTTGAGCTGAGTCTTTCAAATTTATTTTGTAATTGTCAAGCTTGTCCAATGGTCAAGTTGAATGATTTCTTTCATATGTGTTGTTTGCCTTCCCCTGCCTGTTTTGCCTAGATGACTAGAACCCAAATCTATAAAGTTATTAACTCTATATCTTTCCTCCTTTTTCATTTGAATACTTTTCAAGAGCTAAAAAGAGAGAGAGCAAAAGCATCCCTTGCTATCAAGTCACTTCGACAAAAGATGGAAGACAAACTGAAGATAGAACTAGAACAAAAGGTGCACATTTAGTTTTTTTGTTGGTTTTACACGTACTGTTTTCCCACTTTCTCAACATGTATGCTGTCAATGTTATTAGTTACTATATAGTATTTGTTAAATAAAATGTATCGTTGGTAATTGCAGGAAATTGAAACTGATTTGAAGTTGAAACAAACTTAGGAATTAGGAAAGGAATACTTAAATGCAGCCATAGCAAATGAGAATGCAGCTCAAATTGAAAAAATGGTTGAGGCAAATGTTAATGTGAGATTTTTGCTAAAATCAAAGATGGGTAGATGCACCCATTCTAAACCATTCTAAAATCAAAGATGGGTAGATGCACCCACTCTAGGAACTTTTCCCTCTTTAATGAAATTCTTTTTACCTATAAAAAAAGGATCAGTGCCTGCATCCTAGTGCCTACATCCTCAGCTAAGGCCCATAACTTATATATTACTCATCAGGTCAGTGGATCAATTCCTACCAAATTAAGAAGGTATTGTGAATTATGAAAAAAAAACAACCCTCTACCATTTCTTTAATACAGAGAGCAACATAGACACAATCTTTCTTGATAAGAGAAACATACATTCATGGATAGGAGACTTAAAAATTAAAACTAATGGTTTAAAGCATGAAAATAACTAATATTAATGCAATTTTCATAAAACTCGAGTCTTCATAGATATATAATGACAAGAAAATATTATTAACATTTACCAGACCAGAAATCACACATTTCTACTTTAAATTAAGTTTCCAAAGTGAGTATACCTTTGCTGCTGCCTCTCCTAGATTTCCTAAAATTGTAAAGTGGTTTTGAATCACACGAAAAGAAGGATCTTTTAGTCTTCTTGCTACCCCCTGTTCGAATGCCAAACACAGAAAAATGACGCATAGTGATGTCAAGTAGTTGCAAGGAGGTGATAGGGGAAGCAATAAAGACAGGTCTCTATATCATTCACTAAGACTATTTAGGTGGACTAAACTACTCACAGAGAAACCTAATTGAACAACATTCCCAACCACGTACCTCAATGGAATGTATCTTCAAGTAAGTGATGAAGAGGATGCTCATAAGATTTTTCAGACATCCAAGATGCTCACAATCTGAAAACAAGCAGCCATGTACCTCAACAGATGCTCACCAGACATGAGGGAAGTATAGGGAATGCTCAAATCAAGCAACCATGTACCTGAATGTCGCGACAGTAGTGATGAACCCCAACTCGCGGACTAGTTGCAGGTTCAATGGAGCTGATGGTGACACCAAACGACTGGGGTGACGAGGAGACGACAATGACGGGTCACAAAATGCAGTGTCGTGCAGGAGGGAGACGGCGGTGAGGGAGAAAGGATTAGCGAAACTGAGGGCGCGGAGGGAAAATAATTTGGTGTTTTAATTTATGAATAACACAACATCAGTTTTCTTTAAAAAACCGATGTTAATGTTATAAACTTAACATTGATTTTGATGAAACTGATGTTAATAAATTAATGTTAATATCGAATTTTAAAACAACCGATGTTAACATCAACTAGTTAACATCAGTTTTTTGAAAACCGATGTCAATTAGCTAAATTTATTACCAACATGCTCTTATTAACATTGGTTTTTTGAAAAACCGATGTTAATAATAAAGTCTTATTATTTACCATTTTGCTACCGTATTTTTGTTAACATCGGTTTTTATCAAAAACCGATGTTAACGTAACGATGTTAAATCTAGATTTTGTAGTAGTGTAGTGCTCCCCGTGTGTGACAACTTTTCTCTTATCTTATTTCTTTATTTTCTATATAGCTTATCCATGTTCCATTATCTTTTTTTTTTAAATTATCTATTTTTTAAAATTTCTTTCAATGTGCTATATAATCCTTTTTTTCTTCAAATTTTATAGTTTTTAATTTCTTGGGATATATTATTATTTCTTTTTTCAAATTTATTTCTATTGACTATATAAATAAGATACTGAAATGCATGAACTAAAACATTAGTTTTTATTATGTACATTATACTTGTACATTTACTACGCTTATTATTATTAATAATATATAATTTATGTTTCTTATTAAATACGTAAAATAGTAAATGTTAGTGCTTAGCTTTACTGAGTTTTAAAAGATTGGCTAAAATTTTGTTAAAACATAAGCACTTAGACAATGAAGGAAAGCTGGAGTTGCTGCACATGATGTCTAACATTATGTCAAGGAATCAGATTGGGCTGCACAATGCACAAGGCAAGATAAAATGTCAAATGAAGAATTGAAGCTGCAGGATCCACGATGTCGGATACAATGTCCAGGACATCCTGCTCGAAAATACTGGACACATAAATCTGTTATATCTTTAACAGATTAATGTGCAGTTAGCAACAGATTAGGCGCTATAATCTTTAGGAACGAATTAAAAGATAATTAAAGTTTGAATTACAAACTTGAATAGTTTCGTTCAGGGATTAGAGATTGAAGATAAAAACTAAAAGATAAAACTTTATCTTTTAGATCTTTAAGTGCAGATTTTCAGGAGAATGATAGATCTTATCCAGCGCAAGTTGTTGCAGCCCAGATACGTACACTGCTATATAAACATGAAGGCTGCACGGGTTTTCCATCAAGTCAGAGATTGAAGAGTTATTTTGTGAGTTTTGTGACTTGAGTGTTTTGTGAGCCACCTTGATGTTACCCTAACATCAAGTGTTGGACCTGAGTGTGTAGAGTTGATCTCTATTGTTCAGAGAGCAATCTCTGGTGTGTCTTTGATTTGTTTGTAAACACGGGTGAGTGATTGAGAGGGAGTGAGAGGGGTTCTCATATCTAAGAGTGGCTCTTAGGTAGAAGTTGCATGGGTAGTGGTTAGGTGAGAAGGTTGTATACAGTGGCTGTTAGATCTTCGAACTAATACTATTTTAGTGGATTTCCTCCCTGGCTTGGTAGCCCCCAGATGTAGGTGACGTTGCACCGAACTGGGTTAACAATTCTCTTGTGTTATTTACTTGTTTAATTTGTTCATACTGTCATATACAATCTGCATGTTCTGAAGCGCGATGTCGTGACATCCTGTACGACATCTGTCCTCAGTATCAGAATTTCAATTGGTATCAGAGCAGGCACTCTAAATCACTGAGTGAGATCTAGGGAGATAAATTCTGATGAACATGGAGAAAGAAGGAGGACCAGTGAACAGACCACCAATTCTGGATGGAACCAACTATGAATACTGGAAAGCAAGGATGGTGGCCTTCCTCAAATCACTGGATAGCAGAACCTGGAAAGCTGTCATCAAAGGCTGGGAACATCCCAAGATGCTGGACACAGAAGGAAAGCCCACTGATGAATTGAAGCCAGAAGAAGACTGGACAAAAGAAGAAGACGAATTGGCACTTGGAAACTCCAAAGCCTTGAATGCCCTATTCAATGGAGTTGACAAGAATATCTTCAGATTGATCAACACATGCACAGTTGCCAAGGATGCATGGGAGATTCTGAAAACCACTCATGAAGGAACCTCCAAAGTGAAGATGTCCAGATTGCAACTATTGGCTACAAAATTCGAAAATCTGAAGATGAAGGAGGAAGAATGCATTCATGACTTCCACATGAACATTCTTGAAATTGCCAATGCTTGCACTGCCTTGGGAGAAAGGATGACAGATGAAAAGCTGGTGAGAAAGATCCTCAGATCTTTGCCTAAGAGATTTGACATGAAAGTCACTGCAATAGAGGAGGCCCAAGACATTTGCAACATGAGAGTAGATGAACTCATTGGTTCCCTTCAAACCTTTGAGCTAGGACTCTCGGATAGGACTGAAAAGAAGAGCAAGAACCTGGCGTTCGTGTCCAATGATGAAGGAGAAGAAGATGAGTATGACCTGGATACTGATGAAGGTCTGACTAACGCAGTTGTGCTCCTTGGAAAACAGTTCAACAAAGTGCTGAAAAGAATGGACAGGAGGCAGAAACCACATGTCCGGAACATCCCTTTCGACATTAGGAAAGGTAGTGAATACCAGAAGAAGTCAGATGAAAAGCCCAGTCACAGCAAAGGAATTCAATGCCATGGGTGTGAAGGCTATGGACACATCAAAGCTGAATGTCCCACCCATCTCAAGAAGCAGAGGAAAGGACTTTCTGTATGTTGGTCTGATGATACAGAGAGTGAACACGAAAGTGATTCTGACAGAGATGTGAATGCACTCACTGGGAGATTTGAATCTGATGAAGATTCAAGTGATATTGATATTGAAATCACTTTTGATGAGCTTGCTATATCCTATAGAGAACTATGCATCAAAAGTGAGAAGATTCTTCAGCAAGAAGCTCAACTGAAGAAGATCATTGCAAATCTGGAGGCTGAGAAGGAGGCACATGAAGAGGAGATCTCTGAGCTTAAAGGAGAAATTGGTTTTCTGAACTCTAAACTGGAAAACATGACAAAATCAATAAAGATGCTGAATAAAGGCTCAGATATGCTTGATGAGGTGCTACAGCTTGGGAAGAATGTTGGAAACCAGAGAGGACTTGGATTTAATCATAAATCTGCTGGCAGAACAACCATGACAGAATTTGTTCCTGCCAAAAACAGCACTGGAGCCACGATGTCACAACATTGGTCTCGACATCATGGAACGCAGCAGAAAAAGAGCAAAAGAAAGAAGTGGAGGTGTCACTACTGTGGCAAGTATGGTCACATAAAGCCCTTTTGCTATCATCTACATGGCCATCCACATCATGGAACTCAAAGTAGCAGCAGCGGAAGGAAGATGATGTGGGTTCCAAAACACAAGATTGTTAGTCTTGTTGTTCATACTTCACTTAGAGCATCAGCTAAGGAAGATTGGTACCTAGATAGCGGCTGTTCCAGACACATGACAGGAGTTAAAGAATTCCTGGTGAACATTGAACCTTGCTCCACTAGCTATGTGACATTTGGAGATGGCTCTAAAGGAAAGATCACTGGAATGGGAAAGCTAGTCCATGATGGACTTCCTAGTCTGAACAAAGTACTGCTGGTGAAGGGACTGACTGCAAACTTGATCAGCATCAGTCAGTTGTGTGATGAAGGATTCAATGTAAACTTCACAAAGTCATAATGCTTGGTGACAAATGAGAAGAGTGAAGTTCTAATGAAAGGCAGCAGATCAAAGGACAACTGTTACCTATGGACACCTCAAGAAACCAGTTACTCCTCCACATGTCTATCCTCCAAAGAAGATGAAGTCAAAATATGGCATCAAAGATTTGGACATCTGCACTTAAGAGGCATGAAGAAAATCATTGACAAAGGTGTTGTTAGAGGCATTCCCAATCTGAAAATAGAAGAAGGCAGAATCTGTGGTGAATGTCAGATTGGAAAGCAAGTCAAGATGTCCCACCAGAAGCTTCAACATCAGACCACTTCCAGGGTGCTGGAACTACTTCACATGGACTTGATGGGGCCTATGCAAGTTGAAAGCCTTGGAGGAAAGAGGTATGCCTATGTTGTTGTGGATGATTTCTCCAGATTTACCTGGGTCAACTTTATCAGAGAGAAATCAGACACCTTTGAAGTATTCAAAGAGTTGAGTCTAAGACTTCAAAGAGAAAAAGACTGTGTCATCAAGAGAATTAGGAGTGACCATGGCAGAGAGTTTGAAAACAGCAAGTTTACTGAATTCTGCACATCTGAAGGCATCACTCATGAGTTCTCTGCAGCCATCACACCACAACAAAATGGCATAGTTGAAAGGAAAAACAGGACTTTGCAAGAAGCTGCTAGGGTCATGCTTCATGCCAAAGAACTTCCCTATAATCTCTGGGCTGAAGCCATGAACACAGCATGCTATATCCACAACAGAGTCACACTTAGAAGAGGGACTCCAACCACACTGTATGAAATCTGGAAAGGGAGGAAGCCAACTGTCAAGCACTTCCACATCTTTGGAAGTCCATGTTACATTTTGGCAGATAGAGAGCAAAGGAGAAAGATGGATCCCAAGAGTGATGCAGGAATATTCTTGGGATACTCTACAAACAGCAGAGCATATAGAGTATTCAATTCCAGAACCAGAACTGTGATGGAATCCATCAATGTGGTTGTTGATGATCTAACTCCAGCAAGAAAGAAGGATGTCGAAGACGATGTCAGAACATCGGGAGACAATGTAGCAGATACAGCTAAAAGTGCAGAAAATGCAGAAAATGCAGAAAACTCTGATTCTGCTACAGATGAACCAAACATCAATCAACCTGACAAGAGTCCCTCCATTAGAATCCAGAAGATGCACCCCAAGGAGCTGATTATAGGAGATCCAAACAGAGGAGTCACTATAAGATCAAGGGAGATTGAGATTGTCTCCAATTCATGCTTTGTCTCCAAAACTGAGCCAAAGAATGTGAAAGAGGCACTGACTGATGAGTTCTGGATCAATGCTATGCAAGAAGAATTGGAGCAATTCAAAAGGAATGAAGTTTGGGAGCTAGTTCCTAGACCCGAGGGAACTAATGTGATTGGCACCAAGTGGATCTTCAAGAACAAAACCAATGAAGAAGGTGTTATAACCAGAAACAAGGCCAGACTTGTTGCTCAAGGCTACACTCAGATTGAAGGTGTAGACTTTGATGAAACTTTCGCCCCTGTTGCTAGACTTGAGTCCATCAGATTGTTACTTGGTGTAGCTTGCATCCTCAAATTCAAGCTGTACCAGATGGATGTGAAGAGCGCGTTTCTGAATGGATACCTGAATGAAGAAGTCTATGTGGAGCAGCCAAAGGGATTTGTAGATCCAACTCATCCAGATCATGTATACAGGCTCAAGAAGGCTCTCTATGGATTGAAGCAAGCTCCAAGAGCTTGGTATGAAAGGCTAACAGAGTTCCTTACTCAGCAAGGGTATAGGAAGGGAGGAATTGACAAGACTCTCTTTGTCAAACAAGATGCTGAAAACTTGATGATAGCACAGATATATGTTGATGACATTGTGTTTGGAGGGATGTCGAATGAGATGCTTCGACATTTTGTCCAACAGATGCAATCTGAATTTGAGATGAGTCTTGTTGGAGAGCTGACTTATTTTCTGGGACTCCAAGTGAAGCAGATGGAAGACTCCATATTCCTCTCACAAAGCAAGTATGCAAAGAACATTGTCAAGAAGTTTGGGATGGAAAATGTCAGCCATAAAAGAACACCTGCACCTACTCACTTGAAGCTGTCAAAGGATGAAGCTGGCACCAGTGTTGATCAAAGTCTGTACAGAAGCATGATTGGGAGCTTACTATATTTAACAGCAAGCAGACCTGACATCACCTTTGCAGTAGGTGTTTGTGCAAGATATCAAGCCAATCCCAAGATAAGTCACTTGAATCAAGTAAAGAGAATTCTGAAATATGTAAATGGCACCAGTGACTATGGGATTATGTACTGTCATTGTTCAGATTCAATGCTGGTTGGATATTGTGATGCTGATTGGGCTGGAAGTGCAGATGACAGAAAAAGCACTTCTGGTGGATGTTTCTATTTGGGAAACAATCTTATTTCATGGTTCAGCAAGAAGCAGAACTGTGTGTCCCTATCTACTGCAGAAGCAGAGTATATTGCAGCAGGAAGCAGCTGTTCACAACTAGTTTGGATGAAGCAGATGCTGAAGGAGTACAATGTCGAACAAGATGTCATGACATTGTACTGTGACAACATGAGTGCTATTAATATTTCTAAAAATCATGTTCAACACAGCAGAACCAAGCACATTGACATTAGACATCACTATATTAGAGATCTTGTTGATGATAAAGTTATCACACTGGAGCATGTTGCCACTGAGGAACAAGTAGCAGATATTTTCACAAAGGCATTGGATGCAAATCAGTTTGAAAAACTGAGGGGCAAGCTGGGCATTTGTCTGCTAGAGGAGTTATAGCAGTTACTTCTATCTGAACGTGCTCAAACTTCTCACTCAACATTAATAGCACGCTCACTACTGGGCCAAAACAAATTCAACCTCCGGTTCACACGTTCTCCTACATTCCTCATTCAAACTTACATTTTCGTGGCAATCTCGTTTTCATCAGCATTCCCCAACACTTCTCAGATATTCACGAAACCACTCCCAAAGCTCTGCTTCTCCATGGCTACCTCACCAAAAGAAACCTCATCCCCTGTTTCACCCTCTGTACCATCATCTCCATCATCCTCCAAAACTCCATCAAACCAGGAACAACCTGCACTCAATATCCAATCCATACAAATGATTCCTGGTCCAGGCCCTGTTCCTGAGAAACTGGTCCCTAAAAGACAACAGGGAGTGAAGATTTCTGAAAACCCTAGCTTTGCAACAAGCCCTAGGGAAGAAGACACTGAGATGGATAAGAAGATCCGCAGTTTTGTGAATAGCATTTTGAAAAATGCTTCTGTCCCTGATGCTGATAAAGATGTCCCAACATCTTCCACCCCAAATGCTGAAGTCCTCTCTTCATCCAGTAAAGAGAAATCAACAGAGGAAGAGGATCAAGCCATAGAGGAGACCCCTGCACCAAGGGCACCAGAACCTGCTCCAGGTGACTTCATTGACCTAGAAGAAGTAGAATCTGATGAGGAACCCATTCCCAAAAAGTTGGCACCTGGCATTGCAGAAAGATTACAAAGCAGAAAGGGAAAAACCCCCATTACTAGGTCTGGACGAATCAAAACTACTGCACAGAAGAAGAGCACACCAATCACTCCTACCACATCCAGATGGAGCAAAGTTGCAATCCCTTCCAAGAAGAGGAAAGAAATTTCCTCATCTGATTCTGATGATGATGTCGAACTAGATGTTCCCGACATCAAGAGAGCCAAGAAATCAGGGAAAAAGGTGCCTGGAAATGTCCCTGATGCCCCATTGGACAACATTTCATTCCACTCCATTGGCAATGTTGAAAGGTGGAAATTTGTATATCAACGCAGACTTGCTTTAGAAAGAGAACTGGGAAGAGATGCCTTGGATTGCAAGGAGATCATGGACCTCATCAAGGCTGCTGGACTGCTGAAAACTGTCACCAAGTTGGGAGATTGTTATGAAAGTCTAGTCAGGGAATTCATTGTCAACATTCCCTCTGACATAACAAACAGAAAGAGTTATGAGTATCAGAAAGTGTTTGTCAGAGGAAAATGTATTAGATTCTCCCCTGCTGTAATCAACAAGTACCTGGGCAGACCAACTGAAGGAGTGGTGGATATTGCTGTTTCTGAGCATCAAATTGCCAAGGAAATCACTGCCAGGCAAGTCCAGCATTGGCCAAAGAAAGGGAAGCTTTCTGCAGGGAAGCTAAGTGTGAAGTATGCAATCTTGCATAGGATTGGCACTGCCAACTGGGTACCCACCAATCATACTTCCACTGTTGCCACAGGTTTGGGTAAATTTCTGTATGCTGTTGGAACCAAGTCCAAATTTAATTTTGGAAACTATATTTTTGATCAAACTATTAAGCATTCAGAATCTTTTGCTGTCAAATTACCCATTGCCTTTCCAACTGTATTGTGTGGCATTATGTTGAGTCAACATCCCAATATTTTAAACAACATTGACTCTGTGAAGAAGAGAGAATCTCCTCTATCCCTGCATTACAAACTGTTTGAGGGGACACATGTCCCAGACATTGTCTCGACATCAGGGAAAGCTGCTGCTTCAGGTGCTGTGTCCAAGGATGGTTTGATTGCTGAACTCAAGGACACATGCAAGGTGCTGGAGGCAACCATCAAAGCCAACACAGAGAAGAAAATGGAGCTGGAACGCCTGATCAAAAGACTCTCAGACAATGGCGTTGATGATGGAGAAGCAGCTGAGGAAGAAGAAGATGCAGCAGAGGATACAGAATCAGATGATGATGATTCTGATGCCACCCCATGACCATCAGACCTTTATGTTTTTGCTTTTTACTCTTACTAGCTATTGGGGCATGTCCCTTTGAACAATTGATTGTTATTGGTCTGTAATAATTGCACATTAATTTCATGCATTCTACTTTTGCCAAATTCTGTCTAAAAAGGGGGAGTAGTAGGATATTATGCATGATTTATGATTTTGAGGGGGAGTAGTATTTGTACTGATTTTGAGGGGGAGTAGTATTTGTACTGCTGCTGCTGCTGATGATGATTGATGAAAGCTACTGAAACTAGTAGCTGATAGAAGATGCTGCAGTGAACTGCTGCCTAGCAGAATATTCACTTCACAGCAGCAAGAGCATGGAGACAGGGGGAGCAGAAAGCTGATCTCACGTGAGATGTCTTGACATCCTGGAAAAGACTTGTAGATGTGCAACTTGCAGAATTTTGCTGTCACCACTACAGATACTGTTGTGCTTGATTACTCTGATAATGAAAGTTGCTGATCCCACTTGCATGACTGCTCGTACCTGCTCAGGAAGTGTCTAAGTATGTTTTAGACAAAATTTGCCAAAGGGGGAGATTGTTAGTGCTTAGCTTTACTGAGTTTTAAAAGATTGGCTAAAATTTTGTTAAAACATAAGCACTTAGACAATGAAGGAAAGCTGGAGTTGCTGCACATGATGTCTAACATTATGTCAAGGAATCAGATTGGGCTGCACAATGCACAAGGCAAGATAAAATGTCAAATGAAGAATTGAAGCTGCAGGATCCACGATGTCGGATACAATGTCCAGGACATCCTGCCCGAAAATACTGGACACATAAATCTGTTATATCTTTAACAGATTAATGTGCAGTTAGCAACAGATTAGGCGCTATAATCTTTAGGAACGAATTAAAAGATAATTAAAGTTTGAATTACAAACTTGAATAGTTTCGTTCAGGGATTAGAGATTGAAGATAAAAACTAAAAGATAAAACTTTATCTTTTAGATCTTTAAGTGCAGATTTTCAGGAGAATGATAGATCTTATCCAGCGCAAGTTGTTGCAGCCCAGATACGTACACTGCTATATAAACATGAAGGCTGCACGGGTTTTCCATCAAGTCAGAGATTGAAGAGTTATTTTGTGAGTTTTGTGACTTGAGTGTTTTGTGAGCCACCTTGATGTTACCCTAACATCAAGTGTTGGACCTGAGTGTGTAGAGTTGATCTCTATTGTTCAGAGAGCAATCTCTGGTGTGTCTTTGATTTGTTTGTAAACACGGGTGAGTGATTGAGAGGGAGTGAGAGGGGTTCTCATATCTAAGAGTGGCTCTTAGGTAGAAGTTGCATGGGTAGTGGTTAGGTGAGAAGGTTGTATACAGTGGCTGTTAGATCTTCGAACTAATACTATTTTAGTGGATTTCCTCCCTGGCTTGGTAGCCCCCAGATGTAGGTGACGTTGCACCGAACTGGGTTAACAATTCTCTTGTGTTATTTACTTGTTTAATCTGTTCATACTGTCATATACAATCTGCATGTTCTGAAGCGCGATGTCGTGACATCCTGTACGACATCTGTCCTCAGTATCAGAATTTCAGTAAAGTTTATATCATGATATATATCAATATATATATATATATATATATATATATATATATATATATTGATATATATATATATATATATATATACTTCTACATAAATATAAATTAATAAATAAAAAATGTTATTCTATTTATAATTTATTATATATATCAATATACTATTTATAATTTTTTTACTATGAATAAGATAATAAATATAAATTATTATTATATTAACATACTAATTTATATTTTCGTAGAAGTATATATATTTATTAATATGTAGTAAATATATTAATATTTATTATTATACATGTTTAGTAAATATTTTATTATATTTTAATATAAAGTAAATAATACCAATTTTAATACATATAATAAGAATTATAATATTTATTTATTAATACATATATTTATATTTTATATATATTTATACTATTTTTTAATTCATTAATAAATATAAATTACCATAATGTATAAATCCAAGAATTTGGTGTAATTGCTGGTAAATAGAATTTGGTCCACCTTTTATATATATATATATATATAGTAATAAGAATAATGTTTGTCTAGTGGTTTAATAGAGACTATTGTTGTGGCAGGATTAGGAATGACAATGGGTAGACCTCGGCATAGATAAGGGTTACTCACTACCAGTTCGTTGGAGAAAAGTCGTGTCTACTATTTGTCCATTTATATTCGCAGGTATCTATGAATACTTCAATCTTAAAAAAAATATTTTTTTAAAAAAATGATTTTCAACATCAAGTAAAACTAGTGAATTAAAAATCAAGAGGAAAAAAGAAATAATACAACAAAATTAAACATGAAATAAGTATCTCTTAAGCATAAATAAATATAAATCCAAAGTAAAAATAAAATAAAAATATCTCAAAAGCATAAGTTTGAAGAAAAACATAATTCCAAATAAATTGCAAAAGTCTTCAATTGTTAATGATTCCCTCATTAATAACTTCACTATTGCCACTTATTTCCTAAAACAAAGAACATCAAAATAGATATCAATAACAATTAGTATAAGGGTTCTTTCCTTGATAATACATATATGTGTGAGTAACAAATATCCATTTAAAGTATCTATCATCTATTCATGGTGTACTTTATCCATGGATATAAATTTTTGTCATTCCTAGGTGAGATAGGGAGTTTGAATCCAACTCCAACACTTTGTAAATTTTTTCCGCATTTTCGTTCATATAGTCAACACCTCAAATTAAAATTTATAAGACTAAAATTGTATAATTCTGAAACTTGAGGAACTAAAATTCCACATGTCAAATTAGTCAACATGATATCACACTGACATCATCATGCTCAATCATACACTATCAACATGATGTCATATTGATGTCATCATGACAGTGGCACATCATCAATTAATACCAAATTAACAAATTCTTTAAGTATTTGATTATGGATAACCAACAAAAGAACTTGAATGTAAATTGTAACATCTCAATTTTCGTACCTCACTAATGTATGAATGATAGTTAACATTATAGCATTTTAAGTAGTGAAATAATTGTTTTGTGTGTGTGTGATATCCTTGAATGCATAAGTACTGTAGAATTTTAATTCTAGGATTAATAAGGTGTGTTTTAAGCCTAAAAAGCTTTGGTCAACATTTAGCCAACCATAGTCAACCAGTCAAAGTGAGGGAATTTTCTCATTAATGGCATTTCGAGCCTTAATAAAATTAATTTAATTATAATTAAGAATTTTCATGTTTTTATTTCAAGGAAATATTTTATTATACATTAATAATTAATTTATTGAGTATAATTAGTGTTTTAATTATAGAATAATATTTTATTATACAATAATTAATTTATTGTGTGTGTGTGTGTGTGTGTGTGTGTGTGTGTGTGTGTGTGTGTGTGTGTGTGTGTGTGTGTGTGTGTGTGTGTGTGTGTGTGTGTGTGTGTGTGTGTGTGTGTGTGTATTGACACAACCGTAGTTCAGGGATCGATGTTTCTCCTCATGAGGGATGAGTGAGGAATGATTGGAAGAGAGATGGATGACATACAATAAGTACATCGGGAGACGGTTTGAATGGTTCAAAGGAACTTAGGAGAATGTTAAGTTTTGAAAACCCAACTAAGGGCATTTCCGATCAGTTCAGGGGACTCACGAGCCTCACTTGTCATTCCTAACTTGAGTGGAGTTGTATCCATGGTTGGTGAGAGTGTCATGCCATGTATCGACATGAGACATGCCCTCCCAATCTTCATCCATATGTTTTTTAAGACCACTAAGGCCTGGGGGCTTGTTAGCAGTGTTTGCGTAAGACCATTAATGCCAATGTACCTTAATGGCAATGTGGGCCCAAGATATGTAAATGCGTGAAATAAATGTGTGGACTAGGATACTGTGAGTGTTATTTGCTAGTTAACCACAAATGGTGGTTGATGCAATCCTACCCCGCAAGGGCATTGGATAGAAAACTCCAAGTAGATTGGGTCAGATATGCAAGAGAAGGCCCTAGGGTTCTTATGAGCCTTAGGGTAGATTTCGGGCCCATGGGCTAAGTACGAGCCCACTTATCTTTGTAAATATTAGATTAAGGTTTCATTATTTTTGGGCCTTGTATTTAGGGCTCCATAATGTAGGTAGGGTACCCTAGAAATATAGGATTTTTCAGCCCTTGTATTTTATGGCACCTAGACTAGTTTTTGTATTAGGGGTAGTTTTGTAATTTCACATGCACTAAGTGGATATTTGATGTGTGTGGTTGGAAATAAATTTAATTGAATTGGTAGAAGCCCAATCCAATTAAATTTTAGAGGGGGAGGTGAGCATTTGCTTACTACACCTCATTGCCACATCATATAGTCACACTTTGTGCATGTCCTTCATGCTTTTCATGCCTCATGACACCTAAGCACACTTAGTGGAGAATCTTGGAATTGATCTTGGATTAGTGGGCTGAACCATAACTAAAATTCACTAATCATAATTAGTGAAATTTTGGCTCCAAAGTTTGGCTCCACAAATTCAAGTGAAATTTGAATTTCCCTCCAATTTTGTGTGACACTTAGGCTATAAATAGAGGTCATGTGTGTGCATTTTTTTCAACTTTGATCATTTGAATATTAAACTTCAGATTTCAAAGCTCATTTAGAGCACAAAATTTCGTGCTCTTCTCTCCCTCTCCCCTCATTCATCTCCTTCTTCCTCCAAGCTCTTATCCATGGCCTCCTATGGTGGTGAGCTTCTTCTAGACTCATCTTCTCCTTGAAGTGGCGTCTCCTCTCTCTCTTCCTTTCTCCATTCCGCTGCCATTCATCTTCCAAGAAGCAAAGGAATCCATTGATGAAGAAGATACTAGGCCTACAAGCTCCAATGGAGCTTGCATCATGTGGTATCAAGAGCATCTTCATCTAGGTGATGTTCTTTTGCTTCCTCTATCTTTTTGTTCGGTGAATTCTCTTTAATTCCTTGTTCTTCATCTTATTCTCCATGTATATCCTCCATTGTCTTGTGGTTTGGTGCTGTTTAGAGTAGATTCAAAAAAAAATCGATTAAATCTTAGATCTACACTTGTTCTTGCATTTCTATGGTTCAAATTTTGTAGATCTACTCTTGAATCTTGTTTTTGTGTTGATTTTAGGTTCTATCAATTTTCATTCATAATATTATTGTGCTGAACCTTTAGATCTAAATTTTGTTCCAAAATATTGATTAGAAAAAAAAAACACAAAAATCTAAGTGTAAATCACTTAATCCATGTTGTCTTAGAGTCATGTTTAGTCATAGTAATTGTCACATTATGTTCTAAGTTTGTATTGAATTTTATTTTGTTGATTGAATTCTAGATACATTTGTTCATGTATTCTTGTAATTCTTAGCCTATCTTTTGAATTTTGAGTCTAATTCATGCATGTTATTTAGTTCATAACATGTTCTAAATCAATTCCTAGAAGTAGTCTTGTTCTTGAACTCTTTTTTGTTTTCTAAGATTCCTACATGATGCCTATGATGAAGTTGAGTTGTGGTGCTGAGTTGTGGCTGGATTTGTGAATCAAATAAGTCTTAAGCTCTCTTGAATTGTGTTATTCAAGATAATTGAGCATAAGCAAACACAAATTGTAACTATCCAAGCCTTAAGCAACATAAACACTACTCTTGATTTCTAGGTTGAAATCGCTGGTGCTGGCAGCTTGAACATACAAAATTGTATAAATTACTGGGAATTGGTCACTACGAGTTTTGAGCTGAAATTTTTACTGAATTTTCTAGACATCTGGAAAAAAATTATAGAAAAAGAAACAAGCGATTTGGATTAAAGGAAAAAATAAGAAAAATCTCACAAATTGGCAGAAAAATCAGTGTTCAGGAAAAAAAAGAAAAGTGAAAGGAAAGTGTGCTTGTTGTTTTGGCTCAAAATTTGTTCTATAATTGGTGCCTATTTTATACCAATCCTAGTTCTGAAATTTCAATTGAAAATTATTGTGAAAACAAGTGCCAAAACTAGAGGCTTCTTTAGTCTTTTTTTAGAGTTTTTCTACTCTACTCTAGAGCCATTCTAGGTTTCTCTTTGAGTCCTAGCTTGCTTTTTTGTGCTTTTCATTGCTTTAATTGTTGAATAATCCTTGGAAATTTGTCTTGTTAAAACTCTATTGGTGTATCTTTCATTTCATTTTTTTTGGTCTTTGGTTATTGCTTGTCTCTTTGTTTCCTTGCTTGTGAGTTGCCATATAGGGAATTGGAAAGGAGGATTGGTGCCATATCTTGAAGAATTTGAGTCAAGAAGCAAGGGGCCAACCACCTTAAGAGCTATTGGACTAAGAAGCACTCCAAATTGAGTGAAACACTAAAGAGAGAATAGCCACCACAATTGAGGACTTTTTTCTTTGTAATTTTGTAATTGGCAATTTGCTTTGCTTTCAAATTTTGTAACAAAAAAGCCTTTCATTGGAAGTAAGTTGGGAGCCTCCGCTAGGTCACCCTACTTCCATTTGTGTGTAATAATTATAGGCAATTTCCCCTTAGGATAGTGAGTGTTTTGTTGGGAACCTTAAATGAGGTCATTCAAACACTCCTAGGATCCGCCTAGTTTGCATTTCTTGCACTTTAATTTCTTGCTTATTTTCATAGCTTATTTCCTTTACCCTCCATTGTCAAACCACCTAGATAGCTTGCCTTTTACCAATTAGTTTTTACCTTATCTTTCACACCTCTTTTAGTGTTTATTTTGGCTAGTTTCAACCATAGTTTATTTTACCTTTTGTTTTCAAACCCCCAACAAGAAAGAACCATAACTTAGGAACCAACATGAGTCTTCATTCTTCATCTAGTGTTAATGGTGAGGGTTCTACTCCTAAGGACCCCTTGTATAAGATATTAGATGAGTTGAGATCCCTTAAGTTGTGGAAAGAAAAACAAGAGAGAAAAGAAAAAGGTAAAAAAAGAGTGGAAGAAATAAGTCAAGATGAAAGAGAGAAAATAAGAGAGGAAGAAAGAAGAAAAATAATGAAAGAAATCAAAAGAGAAAAACATGTCTCCTATAGTAGTCATAACTCTTGCAAGAGTCTTAGTGAAGAACTTCGTGACTATTATGAAGGAAGGCATAGGTCACATCTTAGACCTCACTCCCATAGGAGAGAAAATGAAAGAAAGCCTCAAGAGGTTAACATTAAACTCCCATACTTCCATGGGAAGGACAATGTAGAGGCTAATTTAGATTGGGAAATAAGGGTAGAGCAACAACTTAAAAGGAAGTCTACTTCAAAATCTTATGGCTCTCACTCTTATCCAAAGAAAGACCAAGGTCAAGGAATCTTAGCGGTGAGACCTTCTAAGCCCAAAGATGATAAGGGGAAGACAATAGAAAAGCAACCCCTTAAGGCTAGTATGCAAGAGAAGACTAGCTCCATGAAGTGCTTTAAATGTCTTGGAAGAGGACACATTACTTCTCAATGCCCCACCAAGAAAACCATGATTATGAGGGGCCAAGACATTTATAGTAGCCAAGATGAGGCTACTACTTCACCTTCCTCTAGTAAAAGTGAAGAAGCAAAAGGGGAAGAATCTAGTGAAGAGATCTACCCCCAAGAAGAAGGACAACCTTTAATGGTTAAGGAGGAGTGTAAGGAGGTAAGTGTCTCCTCCAAGAGGTTAGCTAAGAAGGAAAGACATTTTGAAATAAAGACAAATATTAAAGAAATTTCCCTTCTTAGACAACCTCCACATTTTCTCCTTTGTAAAAAGACACTTGTTAGCATTGCCACATCTCTTAGGCTTGAGTTTATTCCTCAAGTAAAGGAGTTGTTGGATGAGGGTTTGGTTCGCAAGAGATTAAATCCTTGTGCTTTGTTGGTGCCCAAAATAGGTATTATTAGGCACCAAATCCCAAAAATAGGTGGTGTGATGAATGCTTTGGGTGGTGCAACACTCTTTTGTAAAATCACTCGTGCACCCAACATCTTCATGATTTGTGTACATAGGGACTCGTTAGGTAGGTTTGTTCTTATTTTTTTGTTTCAATACAAACTTAGGCACTCATATGGGACACCTTAGGTCTGTCATATTTTTTGGTAGGAATAATCAACATGAAAATACAGAAAAAGGTATGTTCTATTGCTTTACTTTTCTTAATTTTTTAAATTGTGATCAAGGGGTTCCCATGAACCCTAAGAGAATAAAGGTCATTCCTGAGTGGCCCGCTCCATCAAGTGTAAGAAAAATTTGGGGCTTCCAAGACTTAACAAACTTTTACAAAAGGTTTGCCCCGTATTTTTCTATACTTGTAGTACCACTCATTGAGTTGGTGAGGAACCATGTTCCTTCATGGGAAGATGCCCAAGAAATGAGTTTTCAGACCTTACCTTACTTCAACATACTAAACACCACTAATACATATGTTTTTGTTATTTTTACAGGTGTTGAGGGAAAAAGCCCAGAGTTTCAAGAACCTTGGGATTTGAGGTCAAATCCTTTTCAAGGGGGAGGGAATGATGCAATCCTACCCCGCAAGGGCATTGGATAGAAAACTCCAAGTAGATTGGGCCAGATATGCAAGAGAAGGCCCTAGGGTTCTTATGAGCCTTAGGGTAGATTTCGGGCCCATGGGCTAAGTACGAGCCCACTTATCTTTGTAAATATTAGATTAAGGTTTCATTATTTTTGGGCCTTGTATTTAGGGCTCCATAATGTAGGTAGGGTACCCTAGAAATATAGGATTTTTCAGCCCTTGTATTTTATGGCACCTAGACTAGTTTTTGTATTAGGGGTAGTTTTGTAATTTCACATGCACTAAGTGGATATTTGATGTGTGTGGTTGGAAATAAATTTAATTGAATTGGTAGAAGCCCAATCCAATTAAATTTTAGAGGGGGAGGTGAGCATTTGCTTACTACACCCCATTGCCACATCATATAGTCACACTTTGTGCATGTCCTTCATGCTTTTCATGCCTCATGACACCTAAGCACACTTAGTGGAGAATCTTGGAATTGATCTTGGATTAGTGGGCTGAACCATAACTAAAATTCACTAATCATAATTAGTGAAATTTTGGCTCCAAAGTTTGGCTCCACAAATTCAAGTGAAATTTGAATTTCCCTCCAATTTTGTGTGACACTTAGGCTATAAATAGAGGTCATGTGTGTGCATTTTTTTCAACTTTGATCATTTGAATATTAAACTTCAGATTTCAAAGCTCATTTAGAGCACAAAATTTCGTGCTCTTCTCTCCCTCTCCCCTCATTCATCTCTTTCTTCCTCCAAGCTCTTATCCATGGCCTCCTATGGTGGTGAGCTTCTTCTAGACTCATCTTCTCCTTGAAGTGGCGTCTCCTCTCTCTCTTCCTTTCTCCATTCCGCTGCCATTCATCTTCCAAGAAGCAAAGGAATCCATTGATGAAGAAGATCCTAGGCCTACAAGCTCCAATGGAGCTTGCATCAGTGGTTGTGTAGGTTGGCGTGTGATATTTCTTTGTTTGTGGCTTCTAATGGAGTGGAGGACTAACCTCTTACACCAACTTTTTTAGGTTCAAATGATGAGTATCAAGATGGGTCTTTGCTTGTAGATTAGCATCTTTGAGTGTAGAAGGATCCCTTTGAGACTTTTTTATTGAGTTCTTGTTGGTGGTTCACTTTCATTTGACATGTACCTTCTTGATAGTGTGGTTATTCCACAAGACTTGGATAGCTAACTATTCTAAGACTTAGATTTTTCCACTTTGGTGTATTGATTTGACTAGACCCAGGTTTTAGGAACTTTAATGTGTTCAATTATCTTATTTACTTACTATTTACCTTTGATACATATGTACTTATGTTTGGTGGTCATGGAGGCTCATCTCAGATATTTATATACAAACATAATGTCATTTTAATGATGTAAGGTGTTATACTTAAAGTTTAACTATTTATTATGTATATCAACATGTGGCTTTAAATGAAACAACATTTTGTAAATACATTTGTTGCATATAATTTCGAAAATAGTTTGCTTTCTTTTCAAGTTGATAGCTTTCATTAAAAAAAGGGTTGAGGAGTCTTCATGAAAAGTTTTATTTAAGTGAAAAATTTACCCTATATTTTCGTTTTCTGTTATAACATTTATGAAAAGACTTTAAATTCACTTGTTTATAAAGATGAATAAAAGATATTTAAAGTGTGTTTGTAAACCCAGATTTTAAGGTTATATAAATCGGAGGACACTTGGTGAACTCAATTACTGTAATTGAATTGGAAAATTAAAATTACACAATTACAATAATTAAATTATCAAAAGCACAATTAACCCAAAGTATCTTTCAAGTTGTCATTTTGGAGAGAATTTGTGTCTAATGTCCACACTTGACATGAAGGTTTGTCTACCAATTATGGATGGTCAAAGATTAAAAGTAAATATTAATTAATCATGTAAATGATAATATGATAATATAAAATATAAAGGAATACAAATATTTGGAAAAAATAATCCAAAAAGCTTAATCTAATGTCTAAACCTTTGATTTTTCTTTACAAAGGTGTGTTAGGTCTAGTAAAAATAAAACGATTCTCCTAAATTAATATTTCATGTTTCAATTTTATAAATAAAAGTAGAAGTTGTGAATGTGCTAGAAGAAAGCATATGTTTGTAATTTCAAGGGTTAAAATCGATACAAATTGTAAAAAAAATAAAATCAATCCCCAAATTGCAAGAATCACCAGTCAATTTGTGTAGGAAAGAAACAATTTTTTTTATAAAAATACACGGACTAAAAATATAATTAACCCTTAAATTTATTATTATTGTATTATAATAAATCTCATTTAATGTGTGCGTGTGTTTATTCTCTATATATCTTATCCATGTCCCCTTATCTCTTTTTTTTTTCTAAAGAAAAAATTATAGTCTCTAATTTCTTAGGTATAGATTATCTATTTTCTTAAAATTTCTTTCAATTGACTATATAATCCTTTTTTTTATTCAAATTTTATAGTCTCTAATTTCTTGGGATATATTATTATCTCTTTTTCAAATTTATTTCTATTGACTATATAAATAAGGTAGTGAAATGCAGGGGCTAAAACATTAGTTTTTATCATATACATTATACTTGTATATTTACTATACTTATTATTAATAATAATATATAATTTATGCTTATTATTAAATATGTAAAATAATATAGTTTATATTATGATATATACGATTAGGCGTGTGCTTTGGTGGAGACTTTCTTTGTTTGCACATGGTACACAAAGAAAAGACCACCGACAACTTTAAGTTTACATGTATTATAAATTATTTTATATGCTGAATATTATAATATTTAATTAGAGAATGACTATTCTACTATTAGTTTGTTGAAAAGACCATATTGTCCTTTTTTAATATGATGATAGTCCCCCCCCCCCCCCCCCCTGAAAAAGACATTATGAATTAAGTGAGCTCTAGATGATGGAGTTGTATGCTAGCTACCAGAGGCGTTTGGTTTCGCTATTATTGCATTTTCCTTGTGTGCTACTTTAAAGGGTGAGAATACCCCGTCAAAGGTTGGGTTCGAGTAGAAATAGGTGCTTTGGGTTACATCTTGGGTTGACATTTGTTCGTCGTGGGTTTTTGAACTTAAATCACAGGTTTGAGTCAATTGTAGTTGATGGTTTTTGTTTCTACAGTTTTAGACGAATTTTAATATTAGAGTCTGTGTTGAATTAGTTCGAACAATTGTTTCACATGTTTTTATAGTGTAGTATTTAGTTAAATCGATTAGATTTGATTTTATATAGTTTGAAATTGGGGGAAATTATATGGAATGCTTGAAATGTGGATTTAGGTATGAAAAGTTTGGATGAAAAACAAGATGTAGTTGTTGTAAATGTACAACATAAAATGAGTCATACTATGTGATAAAATCGAAGACATTATTTATTTTATTTTCTGAATAAGAAACTCCTTTTAATATTTATTTAGTTTATTTTCATGTTTAAAGGGTTTCAATGATTCAACTTACGAAATATGAGACAAGGATGATGTTAGTGGGAAAGAAAAATATGATAATGATATGGATGATGGTCTATTAACAATTTGCATTGCCCATACAATGAGGAAAGTGTTGAGCCTGAACCAATCATTATTAATGGTTTGGTTGATATTGAGGTGTATTAGTGGTGATGAAGTGAATAGGTTTTTATTTGATGGCCTTAAAGCAACATACTTGTTTTAATATTGGTATGCAAGAATCAATGGATTTTCTGTAAAAAAGAGCAAAGTTGTTAAAAGTTGTAATGTTGAAAAAAATCCAACTAACATTTCTTTGTTCTAGAGAAGGTCATGATGAAGATACGGGGTCAATGACTAAAAGAAGGAAGCATGAACCAAGAAATGAGACTAGATGTGACTATGTTGCTAAGTTTGTTGTGCATGTTAAGAAACATTGTGAAAGATAGGAAGTTAGGGAGTTTAGTGATCACCATAATCATGAGCTATTGTCAGAAGATTATTGTTCACTTTTACCTTCACACAGGGGGATGATTGTAGGAGACATTTTGAAAATTGAGAATCTTGGAAAAGCAGGCATAAGGCCTCCTCAGATCTTTGGTTCATTAGCTAACATTTCTAGTGGGTATGACAAGATAGCATGACAAATGAAAGATCTTCGCATCCCCATTTCAGGACAAAAAAGACACAAGTACTCTGATGTTACTAGTGTGTTAAAGTTTCTGAATGGCCTAAAAAAGATAGACCTTATGATGTTTGTAAGACACACATAGGATATTGATGGTAGATTGCAGCATTTATTTTTGTGTGGCGGTGAAAAACCAATTAAATTTTGAGATATTTTGCGACATGATTGGTTTTGATGTGACTTACTGCAAGAATAAGTACTTTGCCCATTTGTTATGTTCTTTGGTGTTAACAACCACAATCAAATGTTTGTTTTTGGCATTGCTCTTGTGTCTAATTAAACTCACAAAACATATATTTGGTTGTTAGAGCAATTCCTTCAATCAACGAAAGGAAAGCCATTGATCTTGGTCATAACTAATAGGGATTTAGCAATAAAGAATGCAATCAAGATAGTTTTTCCCAATGTGAACCATAGACTATGTGCATGGCACTTGATTCCTAATGCAAACACTAATGTCCATATTTTGACATTCACGAAATGCTTCAAGAAAGTCATGTTGGGTGATTATCAAGTTGTTAAATTTGAAGATATGTGGTCTGAAATGGTGAATGAGTTGTAGAAGCAAAGCTTCAAGAATTATTTTGATGATGCCAAGGAATTTCAAAGATCATTCAAGATGAGTTTCAAGGATGAAGAAAGCAAGATGTCAAGCAAAAGCAAAGATCTCAAGATAAGAATTTAGATAGACTATTAGAAAAGATTTTGAAAAGCACAAATGATTGGCCAAGAGAGTTTTTATCTTAAGAATAATTTTTCCAAGCTTGTTACTCTCTGGTAATCGATTACCAGAAGATTGTAATCGATTACTAGAAGCCCAACATTTCTGAAAATGGTTTTTCAAAGGTGTAATCAATTACCATGACTTAGCTTTGTAATCGGTTACTAGTGCTTATAACATTCAAAAATATTTTGATAAACCTTGTAATCGATTACACAAAACATGTAATCGATTACCAGTGGCTCTGAACGTTGGAAATTCAAATTTTAAATGAAGAGTCACAACTTTTCAAGAAAGATAACTGTGTAATCAATTACATCAGGATTGTAATCGATTACCAGCGGCAAGCTTTGAGAAAATTTGCCAACAGTCACATCTTTTCATTTGGTTTTTAAATGGCCATCAAAGACCTATAAATAAGTGACTTGGGCACAAATTTTCTTCTGAGTTTTCCCAATTCACAAAAGGCATAATCCTCTCAAACAAAAATCTCTAATCTTCAAAAATTCCTTGGCCAAACACTTGTGTTATTCAATAAGTAATTGAGTGCTTCATTGTAACATCTGTCTCTTTCAAGAGAGATCATTTCTTCTTCTTCTTCTTACTTCTTAAAAAAGGCTAAGAGACTGTGAGTCTCTTGTTGTAAAGCATCTGAACACAAAGGAAGGGTAGTCCTTGTGTGTTTCAGAAGGTGTAAAGGATTTGTGAGATAGTGGAACTCCCAAGTAGGTTTCTTGGGGACTGGACGTAGGCAACGAACTTTGCCGAACCAGTATAAAAACTGTGTTTGCATTTTCTCTTGCCTTAAACTCTTTTATTTATTGTTGCTTATTGTTTCTATTCAGTAAGCTTAATTTGAATTATTATTTAGGAATTCATTTTAAAAGGTATCTTGGGACTTGGGTTAAAATCAAAGTAGAATTTTTAATTAGGGAATAGTTTATGATATCTTAATTCAACCTCCCCCCCTTCTTAAGATATCTGAGACCACTTGTCCAACATGAGTTTGCCCTTCATGAAGAAAGTTGGATAAAAGACCTCTATAAAAAGAAAAAGATGTCGGCTACATCTTACATTAGGGTTAACTTTTTTGTTGGAATTAGGACCACATCTTGATTTGAAGGATTTCATAGTCACATTGGGAAATTTGTTAGCTCAAAGATATGTTTGTCTAAGTTTGTTGAGCAATTTCAGAGGCGCCTTACTTATTTTAGATATAGGGAATTCGAGGCAGATTTTGATAGTGATTATGGTAATATGGTTTTGCAAACAAGTGTGCACAGACTTGAGCATTCTATAACTAAGCAATTTACAAAATAATTTTTTCTTTTGTTTAGGCTTATTTTGTCAAGAGCTCCATCCTTAATGCGGGTTAGAAACTGTCATGATAAACCAACGCTCTAAATATTTGTTTCCATATATAGTGATAGTGGAACACTTTTTTAAATGTGTTATTCTCCATCAACGGTTAAGTTTACATGCTCTTGTTTGAGAATGCAATCCATTAGACTTCCTTGTGATCACAGTATCATTGTCTTGGTTGATCTTCACATTACTGAGTTTCCTAAATTGCTTGTGCTAAATAGGTGGTCCAAAAATGCCAAAAAAAAGTTATTCGGAAGAGGTTCAAAGATGGAGTGCTTAATTGGAATTCAAATCTTATAGCGAGACATGCTCAATTGCATTTTAGCTTTAGGGAAATTGCTCTATTGTCGTATTGTTTTGATGATGATTATAATCACATAGTTGACGTGCTTGCTGGAGAGCATTCAAAGTTGAGGTTGAAGCGTGGTTTTGACAATGCTATTGAAGACAATCATAAAACTAAATCTATCAATGCAATAGTGCAAGATCCTATCATTGTTAGAAGTAAAGGATGTGGTGGTACTATACAGTCAACCTCAGGAAGATCCAAGAGGATCATCAAATGTTGAAGGTGAGGTGAATATGGTCGCAACAAACGTTCTTGCACGGATGTTACTCATAATCCCCAAAGTTTAGAAGATACAGGATTAAGTGACTGCAATGGAGATATGGTTAGTGTATTATTGTATATTATTGTCGTTACATGAATGTTTACTGCATGGATTGATATAATTAGTTTGTTTTATCTTGATCTGTTTAGGAGATGGATACCATGATTGGGTTGTCAAATTTTCCAGCTTTATAGAACTATATAATTTGTAAGATTTCATCCAAAATGCAGATTTCATGGAACACTTTAAATGCCAATGTATTATTAAAGACCTTATCATCACATTTTTGTGGTTGATTCTGTTCATAGGAGTTATTTTATTTAAGTTGTGTGTATTTCTATCTTAAAGCTGTTGACACTTGCTTGATTACAGGTCTAGTTTTCATGTTATGCTTTCTAATTAATTTCTATTTAATTTTCCTACTAATACAGTTGTGTGTTTAGTTAGTTTGAATGAAGTTTATTCTTAAAGACTTCGTTTAGTCTAGAGTGTTAGAACTCATTAATACCCAGGTGTTAGTCTTTCATAGTGACATGTGTGTAGTAATACTGAGTGGTTTATTTGGTTGAATTCGATTAGGTGAACACGGTTGGGCTTTAAAACCAGGGTCGTGTATCTAGATCTATAACAAGCGGTTTATTTTCATAAATAACTAATACAAGATCTTTAATTGGACTTCAAATGTAAATTGGGCTTCAAAACCAAACTTTGAGTTTGTAAGAAATGTCACTGGACCCAACTTAGGTAAAGTTATTTTTAAAAATCACATGGCATATTGGTGGTGTTTAATAAAGTGGACTCATATAGTTTTACCAATAACTACATAAATCAAGATGCCTCAATTTTACAAGAAACCCTAGGCCATTAGTTAAATCACAAAATGTGGCATATGCCATATAGTGTACTTGTTCTCGTAATACCAAAGCACAAAAGTGAAAATAATAATTTAAGAAACAACGTATTTTGGGAGAACAACAACATCCCAATGCAACAAAATAAAAAAACAATCCATTGGACAAGTCACCCATTGATTCCCCAAATATGAATAAGGCATTGTTAATTTGGTGTAAGTCGTGCAAGAGGTTCATTTGTGATGATGAGCCAATCCGGGTTTGCTTTTCCTATCATCCGCTCATTTTGCATTCATTCTCCTCGCTTACTAAAAGCTCCATAACAACATTCATTTGAACAAATGGGTCATTCATTTGGAAAAAAAAAACGCAGAGAGCATAGTGATTATCATCGTAATTAATGAGCTTTAATGATGTATTAAAGTTTGAATACATACAACTAATATGATATTTGTGACAAAACAATGTCCCATTGTCGCAACTTACTCTTTTGTGGGCGAGCGAGGTGAGGCTTACGGGTGCGTCTTCCAAAGGAGGAAAATGCGCGGAGTCGCCACCAACGTTTATTTGTGGAAAACGTCGGAAAAACCGAAGGAAACCGGTCATGAAGAATATTTCAGATTCGGGAGTTGTATTTACGTTTGAGGAAGGTATTAGCATCTCTCACGTTTGTCCCAAAGGACAACATCCTTAAATTAGAATTGTGTGAAATTGTGTATCTAAACTTTTATTTCTTTTTTTTATTTTTGAGGTCGACAAAAGCGGGGCACTTGCTCCTACGTACCCTCCGTCGAAGAGGAAATCAGACCTACGTAGTTTTTTCCAAAGGGCAAATCAAGCGATTCTTTTTACTTGGAGGGTGGTCCTTTCAAGACGTTGGACCTTAAAATGACCCATTTTTACTTGGTGAGAAAAGCTGAGGTATCGAACCTAAAATAGGGGAGGAGCTTGCCACCCAGAAAGGCGGAACCCCTTCCACCTTCACTCCTCCCTCTCTTTATAGGAAAATAGGGGAGGAGCTTGTCACCTAGCTCACCCAGGCGAGCCAGGTTGCTTCCTCCAGAAGCAACCGCCTTCTGGAGGAACATCCTAGAAGGCCCAAGTGGGCCTGGTTGCTATTTGCACCCTTTTTTTACTAAATACACCCCTTGCTTTTTTTGGTGATTCTTTTTCCGTAACGTTACGAAACTTTGCGAATTTCGTAATGATACTTGTTTTCTTTCCGTAAGGTTACGGAACCTTACAGGTCACGTAATTACTCCTTTTTTGGCTTTCGGAGTGTTACGGAACCTCACGGATTGCGTAACAATGCTTCCTTTTGATTTTCGGCATGTTACAGAATCTCACGGATTGTGTAACAATGCTTCCTTTTGATCTTCGGAATGTCACGAAACTTCACGTATTGTGCAACAAAGGGTGCCAAGTACCTCGAAGCGGTCAAACAAAGGTTACATGCCATGAAACAATGGTCCCTGGACGAAATTAGGGTATGACAGTTGCCCCTCTTTACTTACCTTTTATCAGAGATAAGAGGAAAGCAAAGATAAAACACTAATTTCGTCCGTCTTCGCTCTCTCCGTGATTAGTCTATGACGACTCCTGTCTCTCCTTCTCTTTTCTCTGCACAACACAAAACAAACACAAACAAAAACATGAATGGAAGATAGACGAACAATGTTAGGCAATCAATTCGTGGGGCTCCAGACTCGATGGTGGAGGAAGCATGAATGACAATCAATTCATGGGGCTCCAGATAAGATTTGAGGGTGGAGGATAGACGAACAGTGCTAGGCAATCAATTCGTGGGGCTCCAGACTCGATGGTGGAGGATGCATGAATGACAATCAATTCATGGGGCTCTGGATAAGATTTGAGGGTGGAGGATAGACGAACAGCACTAGGCAATCAATTCGTGGGGCTCCAGACTCGATGGTGGAGGATGCATGAATGACAATCAATTCATGGGGCTCCGGATAAGATTTGAGGGTGGAGGATAGACGAACAGCGCTAGGCAATCAATTCGTGGGGCTCCATATTCGATGGTGGAGGATGCATGAATGATAATCAATTCATGGGGCTCCGGATAAGATTTGAGGGTGGAGGATAGACGAACAGCACTAGGCAATCAATTCGTGGGGCTCCAGACTCGATGGTGGAGGATGCATGAATGACAATCAATTCATGGGGCTCCGGATAAGATTTGAGGGTGGAGGATAGACGAACAGCGCTAGGCAATCAATTCGTGGGGCTCCAGATTCGATGGTGGAGGATGCATGAATGACAATCAATTCATGGGGCTCCGGATAAGATTTGAGGGTGGAGGATAGACGAACAACACTAGGCAATCAATTCATGGGGCTCCAGACTCGATGGTGGAGGATGCATGAATGACAATCAATTCATGGGGCTCCGGATAAGATTCATTGGCAGGACCGAATGGTCCACCGGGTTCTTTCACCTAAAAGGCGAACAAGCTTTAGCAAGGAAAAATAAATCATTCACGAGAACACCATATTTTAGAGAAACAATATACCCTTGCCAAAAGTAATTTTCCTTGTAACCGAAAATGAAGGGCAGGATGTCAACATTTAGCTTTTAAATGAACATTCAGGGGAAACGTCAGGTCAAACTGAAACTGGGAATAAAATCACTCATAGTGTATAAAAACTCACACAGGTAAGTGTTTTACCCTAATCCCAAACCATAGCTGCACCATGACTTTATTTTGCACATGATTTCCTATCGAACCAAAAGATCACATGCACGATCACGGATCAATAGGATTTTCTCGAGGGTAGCATTTTGGAGAGGAAGCTGGGTGTTTCGGTCCTTTCCTCTTTGTTTATGTGGGGTGGGATATCGCCAATCAAGAGCGACTTTGAATGGTAATCCCAAAGAAAGAACTACTTCAAAAATGGGTTTTCCTTTGCCGGCAGTCATTTACCCTGCCGAAAATTTATATGGTTAGAAGATCTTCTGTTCTCTTTCCTGGTTTCCTGTATTAATCGGGAATTATTTTGTTTTTCCTTCAATCTTTTTCTTTTTACTTTCTTTCGATCTTCGATCGGGAACCCTTCCTTTCCTTTTCTTTTCTTTCTTTTCATTTCTTCTTTTCCGATCTTTGATTGGGAATTTGGGTTTTAGCATTTGTTATTCGCTCTCCCTTGAGGAGATTCTACTGTCCTTTTCTTCGGGGGAAAGGATGAGGATTCTTTTCATGGGCCAAGGTTCAAAGTAGCTTAAGGTTGTGTCTCAACATGGTCTTCTCACCGTGCGAGCCCGATTTTGATATCTGGGGCAAAACAAATTCGTGTGTCAAGGTGTTGGTCTCGGGTTGAATTTCCATATTATTTCCACGAGGCACGCATAACAATGATGATTTGGAAACAACGTGCAAAATTAGTCGTGGCTACAGCTAGGTGGGTACTCAAGCATCCATTTTATGGCATTGTGATACTGAGGCTTGGGATTTACACAAGTAGACCCAATATTTCCAAATTATGTTCTTTCATCGGTTCAACGAATCCATCCATTCTTATCTCGGTTATTCTGGAAAATAAACTCTTAGCGCCAGTCTCTTGTTTCCAAAAGATATGTTTGCTCTCTAGGAATGATTTATGCTTCTTATGACCATAACATGCCGACCTTCGAGGCCTTTCTTTCTTTTTCTTTTTGTTTCATTTTTTATGTTTGCACAAACTATACATCCATCACCATCTATGAGAAAAGCTTTTCTTTATACACCTACATTCCTATACACGGCAAACTTTTTTTGTATACACACACATTAAAAACTCTTTCTCTTTATATCAACACGGTCTATAAAAACTTTATTCTTGTTCAAAGATTTCTTTTTCGTTTTCCAACATACACTCGTGGTTTATACAAAAATTTCTTTATATACACTCATTACTCACACACAAGAATTTCTTTTCACACCTTATTTACACACACACAAAATCTTTCCGTACATTTTTTACATATATAAAAAAACTCTTTTCTTTTCTTCATATATATAGACACGACATTTGTTCACAACGCCTCTTTCTTTTTTCTATTCTTGGCGTTATCATGATTTTTGTTCGCTTTATTTTTAGGATGACGTTCCTAAAGGAAAGCTCTACAAGGTTCCGGAACTTCAACAAACATTATCGACAATAACGAAGTAAGCACTAACGACACAGTCCAAACAAAATGTATGCACAAAAAAAAAGACAATCGAAAAAAACAAAACAAACGTTAGTCCTTCAAGTTATAAAAATAAAATAATATGTAACAGATAAAAGAGGAAACATAAAAGAGAATATGAATTTGGGGATCTCCTGGTCATGTGGCTCCACTCCCTCCCAAGAAACCGAGTAAATTTGTCATCTCCTCATCCATGTGGGCCTCCTCTGCATCGTCAGGAGCCTCTGCGGGCGCCTCCCCTTCCTGGGCCGCAAGCCAATCTCCGGGCCATGCAACCTCAACCCTGAACTGATCTGGAGTAGGGCACGCAAAAGGAGCGAAACCCTGGCTCTGCTGACTGAGGCTGAGCTGGTAGAGACACTCAAGTATCTGCACCTGCCCCCTGTGGTTGGCCGCCTGCTGGCGGACCAAGTGTTGTAAATACCGCTCCATGCCAAATGACCCAGCCGGATCAGGCTGATGAGGTGGTGGCGGTGCGTCTGCAGCCTGCGGTGCATCACCCTGCGCCTGTCTAGGCGTGCAATACTTCTCAATGAAGGCCCGGGTGATCGGCGGTCGAATCACCTTACTAGGTGTGACAGGAACCCCAAATGACTGGCAGAGACCCGTGATCAACGCTGGAAACCCTAGGGCCCTGTTAGACTTATCTGGGTCTAGAGGGTGCCTGGTAGGTGGCATACCTGCAAATAAATAAATGGCGTCAGCAATCAACTGAGCCACATGAACGCTCATCCGTGTCAGGATGGCAAACACCAACTGACACTTCGGCAGAGGGAGGTCGGAGTTATGATCGCTAGGCAGGACGTTGCTGAGCAGCAACGTCATCCACATCTGGGTCAAGGTGGTCATGCTGGTGCACATGATCTGCACCCGCCTCCCGGCAGCGGTCCGGGCAAAATCCTGACCTGGTATGCATAACAGCTGGGCAATGGCCTCCTCGTCAAATCCATCGGCCTGGTTCCTTCTCTGACTAAACTCGCACTCATAGCCCTCCTCTAACACTAGCGGGTCACCCAGGAACTGGCTGAGGGCATCTGCATCAAAAGGAATCCACTGGCCCCTTACCCATGACCGCATGTCCCGCATGCCCTCCTCCGTGGGCCAAGCATTAGCGTAGAACTCTAGTACTATATCTGGGTCAAACTTAGCCATGGGAGTGACCAGCGACATCCAACGCCGGCGAGCTATGTCTTCCTGAAAATCTGTGTACTCATCGTCCCTGAGCTGGACACGTCTCTCTCGGTGGAATGACCATCCTTTGATGGCCTCGAAACGCTACTGGTGCTCAGTGCTCCTGAAACGATGGCTGTCAAACTCGGGAGTGACACTGGTCCCTTCAGCCGCGACGTCCCTCCTAGATCTCTTTGCGAAAAGCTTTCTCGGAGCCATTTCCTACGAGGACAAACATTTGGAAAGTTAGTTTTACAAGAAATATACCAATCATTACGAACAAGAGCCAAACAACACTTTATATGGCACGAGTGTCAACATGCACTTTATAAAATAATCATATTAGGGTCGCGCTATTTTATGGCACATATGCATTTGCACACATAAAAATTTGGTGAGAGGCATTTTACGACACACATCTATGTACATATTTTTTTACAAACCTTTTCATGCTACATCCTATATATATACACACATTTTTTGGAAGGCTTCTTTTGCTACCTACTCACAAATACACATATTTTGAAAAACACTTTTACGCTACCCATCCAAACACTTTGTAAGGCACTTCATGCTATATATATTCATATTATGCAAGGCATTTTCATGCTATATATATTCATATTTTGAAAGGCATTTTATTCAACATTTTGCAAGGCATTTTATTCAACATTTTGCAAGGCATTTCATGCTACATATTTACATACATACATATTATCGAAGGGCTTTTTCATGCTATCTAAGCGCAAGGCATTCCTCACGAGGCAGCAAGCTTTGAATTCTAAAAAAAAACTTCTCAAACATATTCTAATACTCATGCATCTTTTACATTCAAAACCGGAAACTTAGATTCCTAGGCATGAGTCATCCTTTTGGCACTTTAGTCTAGCTTCTACAAACTACCCACACACTCACAATGCGCACAATTTGTTTCGCAAGCTAAGTTCCACAAAATCATGCGCAAATGCCATTGAGGCATTTCACCGAACACTTGGTGGGCACATGTTTAAGCATGAAAATCAAGGGAATTGGGGCAATGTGGCATGCCCCATTATCTCGGAATGCGCCCTAGGCCTAAGGCCATCCCCTACAACCCCTCAATTCAACAAAAACAAGCAATAATTCAAGGATAAATCCCTCACGTTTTAAGCAAATACATGCAATTTAGAGCACCAAAATATATCAATGGAAAGCCAGAGAGCCCAAGAATGAGGCACTTACTTGTTGGAGATGAATAATAGAGCAAAATGGAATCAAAAACGTGAAAAATGGTGGCCTAGGGGCTGCAAAATTGGTGATACTCGTAGCTTTCTTTTTGAATGGGGGGGGGGGAAGAGTTTTTGGTGCAGAAACCTTCCCCCTTCCCCCTTTTTAACCCATTTCGTGCAGGGGTTGCTCGCCCAGGCGAGCTAACCTGCATTTTTTTTTGGAGGAAAGTAAGACTCCTAAGGGCCAGCATTTGCTTACTCGAAACCCCTCAGGGTAGATTAGGCATCTAATACTTACTTTATAGACACAACAACAATAATTACTGGAGATTTTTAAAGGATACTAGGCTGCTTTGCAGCGGCACTTTCCGTTCGTCCCGGGCTAGGCAAAGGATGACGACCTCTTGGTTGTGACCCTAGCCTCTCCTTGCGTCCGTCCCTAAGTACCTGAAAGTAGGAAACAACAATGCGTGGCAATCTTTGTATGACAATCATCTTCTGAATAATTTTCTTAATATTTTTATTTGCAGCCTCCACAACCCCGTTCATCTTCGGCCGGTAGGGGGTGGAGTTATGATGCTGGATTTTGAAATCCTCGCACATTTCCTGCATCATTTTGTTATTTAGATTGGTGCCATTGTCAGTAATGATCTTCCTAGGGAGTCCGTATCGACAAATCAGTTCCTTCTTTATGAATCTGACCACCACACTCCTCGTGACATTGGTATAAGAAGCCGCTTCGACCCATTTGGTGAAATAATCTATCACCACGAGAATGAAGCGATGACCGTTCGAAGCTTTGGGTTCGATGGCCCCAATGACATCTATCCCCCACATGGAAAAAGGCCAAGGGGCGGACATGACATTCAGAGGATGTGGCGGAACATTGACATTGTCCGCGTACGCTTGACATTTATGGCATTTCCTTACATGGGCGCAGCAATCGCTTTCCATAGTGAGCCAGTAATAACCTGCTCTAAGGATATTCCTGGCCATACCATGCCCATTGGCATGTGTCCCAAATGCACCCCCGTGGATTTCCTCAATCATGTAGTTCGCCTCTTTGGCATCTATGCATCGCAGGAGGGTCATGTCGTGGTTTCGTTTGTACAGGATGGTACCACTCACAAAGAAACTAGTAGCCAATCTCCTTAATGTTCTTTTGTCATTGTCGGAAATCCCTGGTGGATATTCTTTGTTCTCGACATACTGTTTAATGTCGAAATACCACGGTTTCCCATCTCGTTCTTCCTCTATCGCACAACAATGTGCCGATTTGCCCCGAGATCTGAAGTCAATGTACGGCAGATCCCCGCGTGGGGCAAGTTGAAACATGGATGCCAAGGTGGCCAATGCATCGGCCATTTGGTTCTCTTCCCGAGGTATGCGGTGGAAAGAAATGTCGTCAAAGAATTCGGCTAACTTCAAGATATGAGTTTGAGAGAGTATCAATTTTTGATCCCTAGTTTCCCATTCTCCTCTCAACTGGCGTATTACCAAAGCCGAGTCTCCATACACTTTGAGTAGCTTCACGTCAAAATCAATGGCCACTTGAATCCCAAGGGCGCACGCTTCATATTCGGCCAAATTGTTAGTACAATTGAAACCTAGCCTGGCCGTGAAAGGAATACATTGATCATCTGGGGATACAAGGACTACCTCTACTCCATGGCCCAAAACATTAGATGCCCCATCGAAACAAACAATCCATTTGTCTATATCCTCGTACGTCTGCTTCTCTTCGAATAGGGCCATGATGTCTTCATCCGGGAACTCAGGGTGCATCGACTGATAATCTTGGAGGGGTTGTTGGGCCAAATAATCTGCCAAGGCGCTTCCCTTTATCGCCTTTTGGGTGACGTACACAATATCGAATTCAGATAGTAGTACCTGCCACCTAGCGATTCGTCCCGTGAGGGCTGGTTTCTCAAAGATGTATTTCACGGGATCCATTTTGGAAATAAGCCACGTGATATGACTGAGCATGTACTGCCTAAGACGATGTGATGCCCATACCAAGGCGCAGCACGTCCTTTCCAACATTGAGTAATTCATCTCACAAGCGGTAAACTTCTTGCTTATATAGTAAATGGCTTGTTCCTTTTTCCCAGAGTCATCGTGCTGACCCAACACGCACCCCATAGACTCGTTTAACACAATCATGTACAGGAAAAGAGGAATTCTTGTTATAGGTGGCATGAGCACTGGGGGATTCGCGAGGCTCTGTTTGATTTTTTTTAAGGCCTCTTGGCAGTCGCTGTTCCATAGGACCGCCTGGTTCTTACGCAATAGTTTGAAGATGGGCTCGCAAGTAGGGGTGAGTTGCGAGATAAATCTTGCGATGTAATTCAATCTTCCCAGGAAACCTCAAACCTGCTTCTCCGTGCGTGGCTCTGGAATTTCAAGTATGGCCTTCACTTTCTCGGGATCTATCTCTATCCCTTTCTGGCTCACGATAAATCCCAATAACTTCCCCGATTTCACCCAGAAGGTGCACTTGGCGGGGTTTAGTTTCAGCTGGTATTTCCGTAGCCTTCCAAACAGCTTATGCAGATTGATGAGGTGTTCTTCCTCGGTCCGAGATTTGGAAATCATGTCATCTACATAGACTTCAATCTCTTTATGCATCATGTCGTGGAACAACGCTACCATGGCACGCTGATAGGTTGCCCCAACATTTTTCAGCCTGAAGGCCATCACTTTGTAGCAGAATGTTCCCCATAGGGTGACGAAAGTAGTCTTCTCCACATCTTCGGGTGCCATCTTTATCTGATTATACCCTGAGAAACCATCCATAAAGGAGAAAAGGGCGAACTTGGCTGTATTATCTACCAGTATATCAATGTGTGGCAAGGGAAAATTGTCTTTACTGGCTCGGTTTAAGTCCCGATAGTCTGCGCACATTCGCACTTTGCCGTCCTTTTTTGGGACCGGGACAATGTTGGCTACCCACTCCAGGTATCGAGTTACAACCAAGAAACCCGCATCGAACTGCTTTCTCACTTCTTCTTTAATTTTCAAAGACATTTCGGGTCTCATCCTTCGTAGTTTTTGCTTAACCGGGGAAGACCCAGGATTCAATGGCAACTTATGCTGCACAATGTCGAGGTCCAGACCTGGCATGTCTTGGTACGACCATGTGAAGATGTCTTGATATTCTTCAAGAAGGGTTATCAAACCTTGGCGGATAGGCGCGGTCATACCGGTTCCTACTTTCACTTCTTTCTTTCCCTCTCCGGTCTCTAAGTTTATTAGTTCGGTTTCCTCTTGGTGAGGCCTCATTTCGCGTTCTTCCTGAGCGATCAACCTCTCCAACTCTGGTGAAAGGACGTCCTATTCCTCTTCTTCGTTTATTGTTTGACTTACTTCTCGGTCAAAATCGATTATCAAACCCTCGTTGTTAGGATCCTCAAAGAATCGACCCTCACATCTATACCATTCAAGACAAAAAAAACAAAAACATGCAAAATGATATGAGAAAAGGTGGAATCGTAAGAACAGATGAAACAAGATCTCTTTGTTATTTAATAAGGTAGATTTCACAAAACAAAAGAGAAAGGAATCTATAGCCTCTAATTACATTGAATCAGTGGTATAGACTTCCGACTGGCTCATCACGCGCCAGTTCCTCAGTTGGGAATTAGGATGGCACGATCGCACGAAACTTGGCAGATCTTGTGGAGACTCCTCTCCTATTGCCGTCACCTCTTCTTCGAACATTATCCCGACACTTGTGAAACACTGGCTAACATGGCCGGGCCATGCCCTATCTGCCCAGAGTCTTGACGGCGCATTCCTTCTTCCCGGTTTCCCGGGTTCATACCCCAACCCATATTTGTACGGGTTCCCCCTAATGTCGACCACATCGGCATTCCCGTGGCTGTCCTTGCCCAGACCCATTTCGGGCTCATAACCGTGCCTGAGCATTAACCGTGTCACCATTAGGGTCGCATTAGAGAGACAAGGTAGCAACGGACTCGTCTCCACAGAGGCACAACTCACCACCTCGAAGGATTGGAAAGTTGTTTCCAATGATTCCTCCGCCGCTTCTACATATGGTGCGGAGGAGGGGCAACTCACCAACATATCTTCTTCGCTTGACACTATCACCAAGAGTCCACCAACCGTGAATTTCAATTTCTGGTGAAGCGTCGAAGGGACCACTCCTAGCGCGTGAATCCAGGGTCTCCCCAAAAGGCAGCTGTAGGCGAGATTTATGTCCATCACTTGAAAAACCACATTGCAAGTGTGGGGGCCTATTTGAATGGGGATGTCGATTTCCCCCATCACCTCCCGCCGACTACCGTCAAAGGCTCGTACTACCATCGAACTTGGCTTTAGACGTGACGCATTAAAAGGAAGTTTCTCCAAGGTGGTCATTGGCATCACATTTAAACTTGAACCATTGTCGATGAGCACCTTAGCGACGACATGGTCCATGCATCTGACCGACACATGTAGAGCTTTGTTGTGCCCTCTCCCCTCGACGGGAATCTCTTCTTCCGCGAACGCGATATAGTTATTGGTAGTTATATGATTAACAATGCCTTTAAAACCCTCGACTGAGATGTCGTGTGCTACGTGGGCTTCGTTGAGGACCTTTACCAATAGTGCATGATGAGGCTCGGAGCTTATGAGTAGTTCGAGCAAAGAGATCCTTGCCGGAGTTTTATTCAGTTGCTCAACTACTTTAAACTCACTTTGTTGGATGAGACGAAGGAACTCATGAGCCTCTTCCAAGGTCATCGCCTTTCCTTGAAGACCTTCTTTCTTTTCAACTCCTTTTACCACCGGGGGATCCACTTCTTTTGAAGGGGTGGCCGTGTCTGCGGGTTCTTGGATTATGGGTGCTTCCCCTTGGAGGGCAATTCCACCGAGTGAGGGGGAGCGAACACCTGGCCACCGCGGGTTACGCCACTAAGGCCAGTGATGTTGGTCACCTTGGCCGACAAGGAGTCAACCTCGGTTGCAGCTCTTTCTCCAAAAGCGGGAGGGGTATACTTCCATGGAACGGCCTTATTGCTCTGATAGGAAAACGGCGTTGGCTTGGGCGCTGTCGGGGGGTACTTGGACCTGGAGCCGGTCACATCCCTAGTGAAACATATTACTAGGGCTTTGGGGGTTGGGGGAATCTTCCTTTCTGCCGACTGCATGCAAATCTGCGGTTCTTCCCTATCTCCCTCGGACACTTCGAGCAGCCCTCAGTCCATGAGCCATTGAAGTAACTCTTCCACCGCGGGGCAGGTTTCCATGTCGTGTGATTCCCTGAGATGAAACAGACATTCATCACTTTCGCCTCTGCCACGAGAGACCATGCATGCTGCCTGCAACGACTGGTAGATGAATCGTCTAGACGTAGCCACATCTTCTAATCTCTTTGACCCTGACGCCCTATCCTTTTCGATGGCGTTTACGCTAGCCCCTCCATGACTAGCTAGTGGATTGGTTTTAATGTTGGGGCCCTTCCCTTGGAATGATAGCCAGTCGGCATTTATTAGGTGTTGCACCTTATACTTGAATGGGAGGCAAGAGTCAATGTTGTGTCCGGGGGCTCCACTATGGTATGCGCATGTGGCATTCGAGTTGTACCACTTGGGGTATGGTGGCTGGAAGACCTTCCCGGGTATGGCCACCACCAAATGATTTTCCAATAATGAGGGCCACAACTCGGAATATGCCATGGGAACAGGAGAGAACTCGTCTTTCGGGGGGCGACGTGCATTGTTATAGCTCGCACCAGTAGTTGTATTATTGGCTGGCCGGGGAGTGGCTGGAGCTGTGTGTTGGGCCGGCGTTTTTTCTGTTGCGGGAGGCCCTTCCACTTGAGTTGGGAGGGAACTTCCAGCTTGGATGGAAAAGTTCGGGTGGTTGTGTTGGTATGAGTTTTGGGCATTTTGGGTCGTTTTCATCCATGTTGGGGCGGTGCTGACCGCGTGGATATCTCTTTCCTTTTCCGTGTGCCCACCACTGGGGCTCTTCTATTATTGTTGGGGGCAACACTAGAGGCATATTCAAACTTGCCTTTCCTCAGTCCGGACTTGATTCTTTCTCCGGCGAAGATGAGGTTTGCAAAGTTAGCCGGCATATATCCTATCAGCTTCTCGTAGTAGAACGTGGGCAACGTATCTACCATAATTGTGATCATTTCCCTTTCAGTCATAGGCGGGACGACTTGGGCTACTAGGTCTCTCCACCTTTGAGCATATTCTTTAATGGACTCATGTTCCCACTTGGTCATACTCTGAAGTAGGTTTCGATCAGGAGCCATATCCGTGTTGTATTGGTACTGCCTAATGAAAGCAGTTGCCAAGTCTTTCCATGACCGGATTTGAGAAGCTTCCAGATTGGTGTGCCACGCCACTGCTGCTCCGGCTAAGCTGTCTTGAAAGAAGTGCATTAACAGCTTTTCATCCGTAGAATATGCCCCCATTCTTCGGCAATACATCCGAAGATGACCTTTTGGACACGTCGTCCCTTTGTATTTATCCAAATCTGGTACTTTAAACTTGGGAGGAATGATGATGTCAGGTACCAGACACAGATCCACTAAATCCGAGAACGGATAGTTGCCGAGGCCTTCTACCGCTCTCAGCCTCTCTTCAAGTAGATCAATCTGTCCCTTGTCTTTTGCAAAGGGAACGAGTTCCTTAACGGGTGCGGATGGAGATGGGACGTGGCAGACTATGTTTGGTTGGGGCAACTCATGGGGGGCTGGTTCCTTGAGGGGAAGTAGAGGGCCTAAATGGGCATCTCTTTCATCATCTTCTTGTAGAGGATAGTCGGCATGAGGAGGGAGCTGCCCCTCGAAGGTAGGGGCTTGGCTCAAATCGTCTGGAGCGGTACGGGTAGTGAAGTCTGGAGGCAAACCATAAGGGTAGGCTTGAGGATTATACCGCCGATTGAAACCCATCGCATTTCTGTCTCGGCCCAAGTTTATTACGGGCTGTAGCACCGGTTCCGCTTCCCTAGCTGTATTGGAAGCAGCCGCCGTAGCATTATCTTCTATAGTTTTTTGAATCTTTAGCATGGCCTCCGTGATAGAAGCCATTTGATCTTTTAAGGCCGATAGGTCGACCTTCATCTGTTTTTGCACTCCTTCTTCGTTATCCATCTTACTTCTGGATCGGGTGTTATAGGGGTGCCTTTGCGCTTTTTTAGTTATGGTGAGTTCCCTAAAGAAACAAACAGTGGTGAGCATGCCACCAAAACATGAATATGCTAATGAATGATCAAAGCACTTGGATCCACCTCAAGGCCTTTTTAGACAACGTGATGAGTTTCAGAACTTCTCTTTTTATAAAAAGGAACAAAAGCTTTTATCTAGCCAAGATCATACAAAAGTGTTACAACCGAACCTAACGGCTTCTAATTATATGGGCCATTAAATCTATCATGTGTTGACGGTAATTGATTAGCCCATGAATTTTCTCTGAGGCTGAACATACTTCGGCGATGGCCTTTTCTTTGGCTAGTAGTCGTGGGAGGTCTTGACTTCCATTTAAGGTCAAGGCGAACCTATCCATCTACATGGTCGCTTCTTGATGCAATGCATCAATCACCCTCCCTCTCGCTTCCTTCTCGGCGTACGCTTGTGCGAAGTCCTCTACTAGTTTTTGTTCATGGGTCAAAGACTGGTTTAACTCTTCTTTGTACTGCCCTACTATAGCTAGCATGCTTTGCTCCGTGGCTTCTAAGTGTTGGGCCAAACTCCTCTTGGATCTTGAGCAAGCAGCTAACTCCTCCTTTAAGACCATGCCATGCACTCGCGACTGGTCTATTTCCTCTCTCCGGAGCTTGAGCTCATTGTTGCTGCCCCACAAAGCTCCTCAGAATTTATCTCGGCCATGCTCTTCCTTGCGAGCCCTCTTGGTTTCTCGTTCGAGGGCTCTTGCGGTAGCCGTATTTTCCTCTCATAATTCGGCACGCTCTTTTCGGATGTCTGTAGCGACTAACTTGAATTTTTCTTTGGCGAGTCTTGCCTTTCCTAGCTCTGATTTTAGAGCTTGGACTTCCTCATCCTCTTCCAGAGCTTCGAAGTTCTCCTCGTTGATAATTTTCAACTTGGAGAGCCAATCTAACCCTCGTGTATGAACTCTTAGCCATTCATGATAACCACCGATGATGCCATTACAGATGCCCCTAAGTTCTTTATCTTTCCTTAACGGGCTTTCCCACGCCTTGTGGACTCTTTGTACAATCTTGAAACTTTGCGCGCCGAAATCTCTCACAAGGAAAGGCAAGAGGCTCTTTTCTGTTGGTGCTCCCCTCATGGGGTACCTTAACTGTCTTATAGCAAGTGCGGGATTATAGTTAATACAACTCCTCGTCCCTATCAACGGAACGCTTGGGTAGTCCCCACATGAGAAGAGAACTCCCTCCTTTCCTTCCTTCCATCGAGGAAACTAGTTGATTGTGCTTCCTCCTATCCCAACCAAGTATTGGTCCCAATCTACTCTTCTCTTTTCGACGCACGAGCGAAAACTTTGAAGCGGAAACGGGTGCCTTATGTCTTGTTGGAATAGGTGCGAAACCAACCACACACAAAGAGCGGGTAAGCAGCAGACAATCCGTGCGCTGTTCTTCTCGCACCTTCGGTCAAATGTATCAAATAAGTCCACCAAGATAGCTACCACCGGGCTCTCCTTGCTATGGTGATATGCAAGGAAAGCATCAATTGCGGCTAGGTCCACCACACCGACCACGTTTGGAAAGAGGACAACCCCAAAGATTAGCAAAGCTAGTATATCCGCAAACGGGACCCACTCCTCTTGATTCGCCATATCCCTTACCTTGCCTTCCAAGTATTTCCGCGATAGGCCCACTACGTCGTTTCGAGTTTGCTTCATACGATCCAACTCTCTCGTCGAATCTTCGACCACAGCTGCAATCTTGCTCAAGGAGGGAAGAAACCCGGAGAAAAGATACGGTTTTCTTCCCCCAAGAGGGCATCCTAGAATCTCCTCAAATTCTTCAATAGTTGGTACTATTTGGAAGTCCCCAAACGTGAAGCATCTCAACGGCTGGTCATAGTATTTGGCGAGGGATACAACGGCTTCCGTAAATACCTCCGATGTGGTCAAATCTAAAATCTTTCCGTACACTTTGCGGAAGGCTTGCCTTTGGAGGGGTCCCATCAACCATCCCAACTCCTTAAGGCTGGTGACATCTAGGCCCTTAATCTTGACTTGATAGAATCTTTTTCCATTTTTGATTTGCCCCCATCATTTACCTAAAAAGGGGTGAATCAAGGCTCCGATATGAATGATGCAATGCGCATGCATGAAACGAAAAGAAAAACAAGTGGTAATTTACATATACAAGACCGAAAAAGATCCATCTTTTTAATACTACGTTCTAGGCATTGCGGCGCCCCAACGTATGCATTAAAAAGTGACGCATTACTCTAAAGAGACAAAATATCACTAGCTATAAAGCAAAACTATAATTTATGTGCTATTCGCAGAGGAATGCATGAGAACAAATGGCACAGAGCGTGTTTGCTCCATGCCCGTATTTGGGGACCTATAGGATAATATCTAGGGGTCTCTAATAACTACTCCCAACGATCCATATCTCACATGGTTGTTTTCTAGAGGTATCATCACTCAAGATAATAATATTGCGGCGGTATGGAATACCAGTGACAACATATTATAAAGAGAGAAAGCTCTAGACGAGGTTTCACTATTATCAAGCAAGTCGGAGACCTAGCATGACCATAGATTCACTTCCACTCCTTAGATTCCCATGGACCCGGGTATAGGGCCCCTTTTTTACTCAAACCCGTGGGTGCTTAGAATGCAGTGTAAAAATGTGGAAAAGACAACATTTATTATATTTACACAGTTCAAAAAATGCACACACAAAGTTTCACAATTTCCTAAAATAGGCCTAACTCACAAAAACAGTCCCCAGTGGAGTTGCCAACTGTCGCAACCTACCCTTTTGCGGGCGAGCGAGGCGAGGCTCACGGGTGCGTCTTCCAAAGGAGGAAAATGCGCGGAGTCGCCACCAACGTTTATTTGTGGAAAACGTCGGAAAAACCGAAGGAAACCGGTCATGAAGAATATTCAAGATTCAGGAGTTGTATTTACGTTTGAGGAAGGTATTAACACCTCTCACGTTTGTCCCAAAGGACAACAGCCTTCAATTAGAATTGTGTGAAATTGTGTATCTAAACTTTTATTTCTTTTTTTATTTTTGTGGTCGACAAAAGCGGGGCTCTTGCTCCTACGTACCCTCCATCGAAGAGGAAATCAGACCTACGTAGTTTTTTCCAAAGGGCAAATCAAGCAAATCTTTTTACTTGGAGGGTGGTCCTTTTAAGGCGTTGGACCTTAAAATGACCCATTTTTACTTGGTGAGAAAAGCTGAGGTATCGAACCTAAAAATCCTTTTTAGTGATTTTTTGCGGACGAGCTTGACTTTGCGAGTTGATTTTAGCCTTAGTTTCACTTTAGTTATTAGTCAATTCAATTAAGAAAGAGAAATCTCAAAGAGAAACGTTCGATTGATTTTTTTTGTTTATTTTACTAAAAGATATTTTTGATTATTATATTATTATTTTACCTCTTTTTGGTTTCCAACATGGTTACGGCATGACCGAACGGTCGGATTTCATTTTAATAAAAATTAACGGATATTACAAATCAAATGATCGGTGGAAATTTATTTTATTTTTTGATTAGGCGAGAAAATGACTTAAGTAAATGACTAAAGCACGTCAAAAGGGGGTACGGAAAGTAAATGAAACGGAAATAAAAGTACGCGAAACAAATGGGGACCACCAAGGGTACATAGAATGAATTGAAAAGTTTGATTTCAGGAACTTACCGGTTGAAGACCGAAGAATGACGAAGAACGAACGACGAACGACGAAGAACGGTTGAAAATCTTCGCGAAGTCACCCACGGAAACGTTATGGAAGCGCCTCGGCTTAGATTTTTTTCACGGAAACAATTTTTTTCACTAATTTTAAATGATCTCGAAGTACTAGAAAGGCTGAACCCCTTTCACCTTCACTCCTCCCTCTATTTATAGGAAAATAGGGGAGGAGCTTGCCACCCAGCTCACCCAGGCGAGCCAGGTTGCTTCCTCCAGAAACAACCGCCTTCTGGAGGAACATCCTGGAAGGCCCAAGTGGGCCTAGTTGCTATTTGCACCCCCTTTTTTACTAAATACACCCCCTTGCTTTTTTTGGTGATTCTTTTTCCTTAACGTTACGAAACTCTACGAATTTCGTAACGATACTTGTTTTCTTTCCATAAGGTTATGGAACCTTACGGGTCATGTAATTACTCCTTTTTTGGCTTTCGGAATGTTACGGAACCTCACGGATTGCGTAACAATGCTTCCTTTTGATTTCCGGCATGTTACGGAATCTCACGAATTCTGTAACAATGCTTCCTTTTGATCTCAGGCATGTCACGAAACTTCACGTATTGTGCAAGAAAGGGTGCCAAGTACCTCGAAGCGGTCAAACAAAGGTTACATGCCATGAAACAATGGTACTCGGATGAAATTAGGGTATGACACCCATCATCATCCAGCTAAGTACCCACAAGGAAGCATTGTCACTAAAACAAACATTTGAAATATGTTACGTATGAATCTATTGATGTAGGTGAACAAGGATTACATACTTAATTGGTGGCATGATATACCTATTTCTAGAATTTAGAATTCCATGAATTTGTAACACTTCCCATGAAAACATCAAAGCAAACAATGATACTTGACCTTGATCCTCATAAACACACACCATCGGTGTTGCCAAAGTCTCACACTATCAACAATTAGAATAAGTACCTTATATTGTTGCAATATTATTTCCTTAATAAATGACACAATGTTTGTTATTACTCATAATCAATTTTATCCTTTTTGTTCTAGCTACCACCATACCTGGAAGGAAGTATGAAACAAGATTTCACATTTTTCTCTGTAATTGATACAACCATCAAATACCAATGGTTTCCATCATCTTCTATAGGGACATATACCAGAGGCATAATCAAAATTATAATTGTTCTTTGTATTTGCTTGATTACAAAATATGTTTGTATAATGTCACCTTAAAAATTACAATGTGTTATTTACCGGTGATAGTCCCAACATTCTTGGAACCCAATGAGGATGATACATAGTATAGAAATGTTCAACTAACTTTCTACACCTTATATCATGCTTTAAAATGAAAACTAAAAGGTAAATTAATTACTTCGATCGATTCATATGTGAATGCTGTGATTATTAACGATAAATCCAGTTTTTTGTGTGCATAATTATACCATAATGGATGGTGTGAGATACCAAATCCTTCAGGGAGACCTTTTGTTTTGTTTGTAGGACATGTTGACCAATAACAAGTGATGAATCTATGCATGTTTATAGGCCAAAATAATTTCAATAAATGAAAAAATTACATAAATAATTTTTAAAAAAAAATAAATAAAAATAGCAATATAGAATGCACTTTTCTTGCCACTACTTGATTCCCTCATAGTGATCTTAAAATCTTTCCTTGTTCCAATGTGCCCCCAGCTTTAAAAACAACCTCATTGCATTTCGTATAACACACATTTATCGTAAAAATGAGTCTTTTTAAGTTGCCACTAACTATTCTATGCAGCTTATATAAGAAGGATTACACTTATGAATGGGGCTCAACGAGGCTGAACACATAGGCACATACATGGGTTTGGTCACTTGATAGCCTCATCTCGAGAGTGGGTTTGAAGGTACACAATGCAAACTTAAAATTTTTTTACATAGAGTTAGGATTTTGTAAACATAGGTTATTCCTTTTACTATCAATAGACATTAATATGCAACACATGCCTGAGGAATGCCAATATAACCCACATGTGTTGTGGACACATTAGTAGACTTTTTCACTACTAGTTTCCCATTTTGTTTTCTGCAAGGTGTCTTTCTATTTATGGAGTTTTTTTACTTTCAAGTTAACAAGGGGTTTGAAGTTTATTGTCAACGGGGGTTTCATGGAAACAAAGTTGCTTTCGAAGATGAGATACCTTTTTGTTTTGACTTCATCCCACAAGAAAAAAAATTTCATTCGTTGGGCTTATAAAAACACAGACTATAATACTACTAATATTACTAAAATGAACCCTTTAAATTGAAAAAACATGCCTCAAACTAATTGACTTCTTCATTTTTTTTTTTGTAGATTTTCTTCTTTGGTATGGTGATTTCAAACCACCAACACATTCTTTGGGAGTATCTTCAGTAATGTCATCTAGAATAATAGTATCAATCTTTCCAATTTTGTTGTTCTTTTTTGCATTTGACTTGCTACATACCAAGTTTTGGGAATGTGGTTTTGTATCTTGTGGCATTAGCATTCCTTTATTGGGGGGAACACCGGTTATTAGAAGCAAAAAACTCAAAATAGCAACAAATAATGTGCTGCTGAATCTGTTCTTGAGATTGAAAAATGTCATCTCCATTTTTCAGAATGGAAATATGATTGGTGGCTTGCTTATGCTTAACCATGCAACGAAAAAAGGCTTGTTTTGATCGCCTTGAGAGAATAATTTCATATTTGTTTTTTCTTTCCAAAAAACTTCCTCATAAGCTAAAGCTTGGTGCAACTTAGTCTTGGTGTAACACCTCAAATCTTTTTCTGAAATATAGCTTTAAAATTATTTAAATAATAAATATTGCAGAAAATGTGTCATTAAATCTAGTTTCTATTTCTAAATTGATAAAATATCTCAATGTATTTTTTTTAGAAAAGAAGGAACATTTATACATATATATTGTGCTTGATTAAAGCATGTATGTATAATTAAAATACTCTTGAATAAAGGGTATTGTCCAAATGTGTTCTCTATAAAAAAATCATTCCGAAAGTTATCATTTTTCTTTTGTCCTTATACAACACTATAATAAAGTACGAACTATAAAGAAATAACTTGCACAAAATTCAATGATGATAAACTGGAGGAAATATGTAAACATACATATTGAGCCTCAGTGACCCTTAAAATTTAAACATAAATGTACTGAATTCATTACAGCTGTTAGTAAGGAAATATCCATCGCCCGCCCCTCAAAAGATCACATAGTATCACTAAAAGGTTTAATATGACATTAAGTATAGAAATCTCTCTACCCCAAATATACATAAAAAAGGAAAAACAATCATACACTCAGAGCTGTCACTACCCAAAACCATATCCTAAGAAGGGTTGCTTTCGTCTCCCAACGAATCGCATTCCTTGTCGGATGAAACCATCTCACCCTCAAATATCTCTTCACTGTAGACATCCCGATAGAAAGAGATCTCAGACGATGTGATATCCTCATCGTCGTTGAAATCTCCCACATCCTCATGGACTTTAACGATTGTATTTTGATTGAAGATAGATCTAGTAGGCTTCCCATTGGCATCATGCCCGAAGAATTGCTGCGAGATTCGTACTGGGTTGTCTGACCATGCAAATCCAAAGTAAGCATAGTAGGAAATGATATGGTTAATATCACCTTGAGGGGTATGCTTGAACGTGAAGTGGCATGAAGCATTTGCTTCTATGGTGATCAGTGTCATTTAGGGTTCATCTAATAGCAAAACATGGCGTGGATGTACCCAAAGTGTGCGTGGAGGCACGCTTCTTCCTCCACAGTGTAGTTATAGTCGTAGCCGTAGTTACTGATCCACATAAGCATCCTCCGTCGATGCTCCATAACCCCCCCTAAAATTCATGGTTGTAAGGGTGAGTCCTCTGCTCCTCAAACGCCACAAATAAAAGCCAATAGCAAAACATATTCGACTCAAAACAAGGTCATTAAAGTTTACAAAAGTAATCTTCTTAAACAGTGGAATAAAATAAAGTAATATAACATTATGCAATTGAAATAAAAACTCATGTTCCAATGTCACATCCTATCAAATCATTGTGTCCCAGTGTCTTTTAGCACGAGATTCTTTAAAGTCATCTACCTAGTTATCTTCTCTCACGAACACAAGGTTCGAAATCATCACAGGATCCAAACACAAAGATCAAGTCTATATTTTATTTATATTGATTATGTCTTTGTTTATCTATATTTTATTTAGAAATGTGATAACTCACTTTTATATTGATTATGTCTTTGTTTATCTATATTTTATTTCACTTGAATTTGAATTTGTGGAGCCAAGATCAAGTCCAAGATTGTCCACTAAGTGTGCTTAGGTGTCATGAGGCATGTAAAGCATGAAGGACATGCACAAAGTGTGACTATATGATGTGGCAATGGAGTATAGCAAGCAAAAGCTCACCTCTCCCTTAGGCTGGTCCAAAATTTAATTGGATTGGGCTTCTCCCAATTCAATTAAATTTCTCTCCCAACACACACATAAAATAGTGCACTTAATGCATGTGAAATTATAAAACTACCCCTAATACAAAAACTAGTCTAGGTGCCCTAAAATACAAGGGCTAAAAAATCCTACATTACTAGGGTACACTCCCTACACTATGGAGCCTTAAATACAAGGCCCAAAAATAATGAAACCCTAATCTAATATGTACAAAGATAAGTGGGCTCATACTTAGTCCATGGGCCAAAAATCTACCCTAAGGCTTATAAGAACCCTAGGGCCTTCTTTAGCAGCTTTGGCCCAATCTTTTTGGAGTCTTCTATCTGATACCCTTGGGGGGTAGGATAGCATCATCCCCTCCCTCTTGAAAAGGATTTGACCTCAAATCCAGAGGTTCTTGAAACTCTGGGTTTCTTTCCTTGACACCTGTAAAAATAATAAAAACATATATGTTAGATGTGTTGGATATGTTAGAGTAGGGTAAGGTCTAAAAATCCCTTTCTTGACCATCTTCCCATGAGGGAACATGGTTCCTCACCAACTCAATGAGTGGTGCTACAAGTATAGAAAAATATGGGATAATCCTTTTGTAAAAGTTTGTTAAGTAATGGAAGCCCCAAATTTCCCTTATACTTGGTAGAGTGGGCCACTTTGGAATGACCGTTATTCTCTTAGGATCCGTGGGAACCCCTTGATCACTATTTAAAAAATTAAGAAAAATAATGCAATAAAACGTACCTTTTTTATATTTTCATGTTGATTACTCCTACCAAAAAGTATGACAAACCTAAGGTGTCCCATATGAGCACCTAGGTTTGTATTGAAACAAAAAATAAGAATAAACCTACCTAATGAGTCCCTATGTATGTGAATCATGAAGATGTTGGATGCATGGGTGATTTTACAAAAGAAGGTTGCACCACTCAACACATTCATCATATCACCTATCATAGGGATTTGGTGCCTCATAATACCTATTTTGCGCACCAACAAAGTACAAGGATTTAAGCTCTTACGAACCAAACCCTCATCCAACAATTCCTTTACTTGAGTGTTAGTGCTTAGCTCTACTGAGTTTTAAAAGATTGGCTAAAATTTTGTTAAAACATAAGCACTTAGACAATGAAGGAAAGCTGGAGTTGCTGCACATGATGTCCAACGTTATGTCAAGGAATCAGATTGGGCTCCACAATGCACAAGGCAAGATAAAGTGTCAAATGAAGAATTGAAGCTGCAGGATCCACGATGTCGGATACAATGTCCAGGACATCCTGCCCGAAAATACTGGACACATAAATCTGTTATATCTTTAACAGATTAATGTGCAGTTAGCAACAGATTTGGCGATCTATCTTTAGGAACGAATTAAAAGATAATTAAAGTTCGAATTACAAACTTGAATAGTTCGTTCAGGGATTAAAGATTAAAGATAAAAACTAAAAGATCAAACTTTATCTTTTAGATCTTTAAGTGCAGATTTTTCAGGAGAATGATAGATCTTATCCAGCGCAAGTTGTTGCAGCCCAGATACGCACACTGCTATATAAACATGAAGGCTGCAAGGGTTTTGTACCAAGTCCGGGATTGAAGAGTTATTTTGTGAGTTTTGGGACTTGAGTGTTTTGTGAGCCACCTTGATGTTACCCTAACATCAAGTGTTGGACCTGAGTGTGTAGAGTTGATCTCTTTTGTTCAGAGAGCAATCTCTGGTGTGTCTTTGATTTATTTGTAAACACGGGAGAGTGATTGAGAGGGAGTGAGAGGGGTTCTCATATCTAAGAATGGCTCTTAGGTAGAGGTTGCACGGGTAGTGGTTAGGTGAGAAGGTTGTAAACAGTGGCTGTTAGATCTTCGAACTAACACTATTTTAGTGGATTTCCTCCCTGGCTTGGTAGCCCCCAGATGTAGGTGACGTTGCACCGAACTGGGTTAACAATTCTCTTGTGTTATTTACTTGTTTAATCTATTCATACTCTCAAATATAATCTGCATGTTCTGAAGTGTGATGTCGTGACATCCGGTACGACATCTGTCATTGGTATCAGAATTTCAATTGGTATCAGAGCGGGCACTCGAAATCACTGAGTGAGATCTAGGGAGATAAATTCTGATGAACATGGAGAAAGAAGGAGGACCAGTGAACAGACCACCAATTCTGGATGGAACCAACTATGAATACTGGAAAGCAAGGATGGTGGCCTTCCTCAAATCACTGGATAGCAGAACCTGGAAAGCTGTCATCAAAGGCTGGGAACATCCCAAGATGCTGGACACAGAAGGAAAGCCCACTGATGGATTGAAGCCAGAAGAAGACTGGACAAAAGAAGAAGACGAATTGGCACTTGGAAACTCCAAAGCCTTGAATGCCCTATTCAATGGAGTTGACAAGAATATCTTCAGACTGATCAACACATGCACAGTGGCCAAGGATGCATGGGAGATCCTGAAAACCACTCATGAAGGAACCTCCAAAGTGAAGATGTCCAGATTGCAACTATTGGCTACAAAATTCGAAAATCTGAAGATGAAGGAGGAAGAGTGTATTCATGACTTCCACATGAACATTCTTGAAATTGCCAATGCTTGCACTGCCTTGGGAGAAAGGATGACAGATGAAAAGCTGGTGAGAAAGATCCTTAGATCTTTGCCTAAGAGATTTGACATGAAAGTCACTGCAATAGAGGAGGCCCAAGACATTTGCAACATGAGAGTAGATGAACTCATTGGTTCCCTTCAAACCTTTGAGCTAGGACTCTCGGATAGGACTGAAAAGAAGAGCAAGAACCTGGCGTTCGTGTCCAATGATGAAGGAGAAGAAGATGAGTATGACCTGGATACTGATGAAGGTCTGACGAACACAGTTGTGCTCCTTGGAAAACAGTTCAACAAAGTGCTGAACAGAATGGACAGGAGGCAGACACCACATGTCCGGAACATCCCTTTCGACATCAGGAAAGGTAGTGAATACCAGAAAAAGTCAGATGAAAAGCCCAGTCACAGCAAAGGAATTCAATGCCATGGGTGTGAAGGCTATGGACACATCAAAGCTGAATGTCCCACCCATCTCAAGAAGCAGAGGAAAGGACTTTCTGTATGTCGGTCTGATGATACAGAGAGTGAACAAGAAAGTGATTCTGACAGAGATGTGAATGCACTCACTGGGAGATTTGAATCTGCTGAAGATTCAAGTGATATAGATAGTGAAATCACTTTTGATGAGCTTGCTATATCCTATAGAGAACTATGCATCAAAAGTGAGAAGATCCTTCAGCAAGAAGCACAACTGAAGAAGGTCATTGCAAATCTGGAGGCTGAGAAGGAGGCACATGAAGAGGAAATCTATGAGCTTAAAGGAGAAATTGGTTTTCTGAACTCTAAACTGGAAAACATGACAAAATCAATAAAGATGCTGAATAAAGGCTCAGATATGCTTGATGAGGTGCTACAGCTTGGGAAGAATGTTGGAAACCAGAGAGGACTTGGGTTTAATCATAAATCTGCTGGCAGAATAACCATGACAGAATTTGTGCCTGCCAAAAACAACACTGGAACCACGATGTCACAACATCGGTCTCGACATCATGGAACGAAGCAGAAAAGGAGCAAAAGAAAGAAGTGGAGGTGTCACTACTGTGGCAAGTATGGTCACATAAAGCCCTTTTGCTATCATCTACATGGCCATCCACATCATGGAACTCAAAGTAGCAGCAGCGGAAGGAAGATGATGTGGGTTCCAAAACACAAGATTGTTAGTCTTGTTGTTCATACTTCACTTAGAGCATCAGCTAAGGAAGATTGGTACCTAGATAGCGGCTGTTCCAGACACATGACAGGAGTTAAAGAATTCCTGGTGAACATTGAACCTTGCTCCACTAGCTATGTGACATTTGGAGATGGCTCTAAAGGAAAGATCACTGGAATGGGAAAGCTAGTCCATGATGGACTTCCTAGTCTGAACAAAGTACTGCTGGTGAAGGGACTGACTGCAAACTTGATCAGCATCAGTCAGTTGTGTGATGAAGGATTCAATGTAAACTTCACAAAGTCAGAATGCTTGGTGACAAATGAGAAGAGTGAAGTTCTAATGAAGGGCAGCAGATCAAAGGACAACTGTTACCTATGGACACCTCAAGAAACCAGTTACTCCTCCACATGTCTATTCTCCAAAGAAGATGAAGTCAAAATATGGCATCAAAGATTTGGACATCTGCACTTAAGAGGCATGAAGAAAATCATTGACAAAGGTGCTGTTAGAGGCATTCCCAATCTGAAAATAGAAGAAGGCAGAATCTGTGGTGAATGTCAGATTGGAAAGCAAGTCAAGATGTCCCACCAGAAGCTTCAACATCAGACCACTTCCAGGGTGCTGGAACTACTTCACATGGACTTGATGGGGCCTATGCAAGTTGAAAGCCTTGGAGGAAAGAGGTATGCCTATGTTGTTGTGGATGATTTCTCCAGATTTACCTGGGTCAACTTTATCAGAGAGAAATCAGACACCTTTGAAGTATTCAAGGAGTTGAGTCTAAGACTTCAAAGAGAAAAAGACTGTGTCATCAAGAGAATCAGGAGTGACCATGGCAGAGAGTTTGAAAACAGCAAGTTTACTGAATTCTGCACATCTGAAGGCATCACTCATGAGTTCTCTGCAGCCATTACGCCACAACAAAATGGCATAGTTGAAAGGAAAAACAGGACTTTGCAAGAAGCTGCTAGGGTCATGCTTCATGCCAAAGAACTTCCCTATAATCTCTGGGCTGAAGCCATGAACACAGCATGCTACATCCACAACAGAGTCACACTTAGAAGAGGGACTCCAACCACACTGTATGAAATCTGGAAAGGGAGGAAGCCAACTGTCAAGCACTTCCACATCTTTGGAAGTCCATGTTACATTTTGGCAGATAGAGAGCAAAGGAGAAAGATGGATCCCAAGAGTGATGCAGGGATATTCTTGGGATACTCTACAAACAGCAGAGCATATAGAGTATTCAATTCCAGAACCAGAACTGTGATGGAATCCATCAATGTGGTTGTTGATGATCTAACCCCAGCAAGAAAGAAGGATGTCGAAGAAGATGTCAGAACATCGGGAGACAATGTAGCAGATACAGCTAAAAGTGCAGAAAATGCAGAAAACTCTGATTCTGCTACAGATGAACCAAACATCAATCAACCTGACAAGAGACCCTCCATTAGAATCCAGAAGATGCACCCCAAGGAGCTGATTATAGGAGATCCAAACAGAGGAGTCACTACAAGATCAAGGGAGATTGAGATTGTCTCCAATTCATGTTTTGTCTCCAAAATTGAGCCCAAGAATGTGAAAGAGGCACTGACTGATGAGTTCTGGATCAATGCTATGCAAGAAGAATTGGAGCAATTCAAAAGGAATGAAGTTCGGGAGCTAGTTCCTAGACCCGAGGGAACTAATGTGATTGGCACCAAGTGGATCTTCAAGAACAAAACCAATGAAGAAGGTGTTATAACCAGAAACAAGGCCAGACTTGTTGCTCAAGGCTACACTCAGATTGAAGGTGTAGACTTTGATGAAACTTTCGCCGCTGTTGCTAGACTTGAGTCCATCAGATTGTTACTTGGTGTAGCTTGCATCCTCAAATTCAAGTTGTACCAGATGGATGTGAAGAGCGCATTTCTGAATGGATACCTGAATGAAGAAGCCTATGTGGAGCAGCCAAAGGGATTTGTAGATCCAACTCATCCAGATCATGTATACAGGCTCAAGAAGGCTCTCTATGGATTGAAGCAAGCTCCAAGAGCTTGGTATGAAAGGCTAACAGAGTTCCTTACTCAGCAAGGGTATAGGAAGGGAGGAATTGACAAGACTCTCTTTGTCAAACAAGATGCTGAAAACTTGATGATAGCACAGATATATGTTGATGACATTGTGTTTGGAGGGATGTCGAATGAGATGCTTCGACATTTTGTCCAACAGATGCAATCTGAATTTGAGATGAGTCTTGTTGGAGAGCTGACTTATTTTCTGGGACTCCAAGTGAAGCAGATGGAAGACTCCATATTCCTCTCACAAAGCAAGTATGCAAAGAACATTGTCAAGAAGTTTGGGATGGAAAATGCCAGCCATAAAAGAACACCAGCACCTACTCACTTGAAACTGTCAAAAGATGAAGCTGGCACTAGTGTTGATCAAAGTTTGTACAGAAGCATGATTGGGAGCTTACTATATTTAACAGCAAGCAGACCTGACATCACCTTTGCAGTAGGTGTTTGTGCAAGATATCAAGCCAATCCCAAGATAAGTCACTTGAATCAAGTAAAGAGAATTCTGAAATATGTAAATGGCACCAGTGACTATGGGATTATGTACTGTCATTGTTCAGATTCAATGCTGGTTGGGTATTGTGATGCTGATTGGGCTGGAAGTGCAGATGACAGAAAAAGCACTTCTGGTGGATGTTTCTATTTGGGCAACAATCTTATTTCATGGTTCAGCAAGAAGCAGAACTGTGTGTCCCTATCTACTGCAGAAGCAGAGTATATTGCAGCAGGAAGCAGCTGTTCACAACTAGTTTGGATGAAGCAGATGCTTAAGGAGTACAATGTCGAACAAGATGTCATGACATTGTACTGTGACAACTTGAGTGCTATTAATATTTCTAAAAATCCAGTTCAACACAGCAGAACCAAGCACATTGACATTAGACATCACTATATTAGAGATCTTGTTGATGATAAAGTTATCACACTGGAGCATGTTGACACTGAGGAACAAATAGCAGATATTTTCACAAAGGCATTGGATGCAAATCAGTTTGAAAAACTGAGGGGCAAGCTGGGCATTTGTCTGCTAGAGGATTTATAGCAATTACTTTTATCTGAACGTGCTCAAACGTTAATAGCGCGTTCACTACTGGGCCAAAACAAATTCGACCGTTGCTTCACACGTCCCTCTACATTCCTCATTCAAACTCATATTTACGTGGTAATCTCGGTTTCATCAGCATTCCCCAACAGCTCTCAGAGATTTACGAAACCACTCCAAAGGCTCTGCTTCTCCATGGCTACCGCACCAAAAGAAACTTCAGCTCCTGGTTCACCCTCTGTACCATCATCTCCTTCATCCACCAAAGCACCATCAAACCAGGAACGACCTGAATTCAATATCCAACCCATACAAATGATTCCTGGTCCAGCCCCTGTTCCTGAAAAACTGGTCCCCAAAAGACAACAGGGAGTGAAGATTTCTGAAAACCCTAGCCTTGCAACAAGTTCTAAAGAAGTAGACACGGAGATGGATAAGAAGATCCGCAGCATTGTGAGTAACATTCTGAAAAATGCTTCTGTCCCTGATGCTGATAAAGATGTTCCAACATCTTCCACCCCAAATGCTGAAGTCCTCTCTTCATCCAGTAAAGAGGAATCAACAGAGGAAGAGGATCAAGCCACAGAGGAGACCCCTGCACCAAGGGCACCAGAACCTGCTCCAGGTGACCTCATTGACCTAGAAGAAGTAGAATCTGATGAGGAACCCATTGCCAACAAGTTGGCACCTGGCATTGCAGAAAGACTACAAAGCAGAAAGGGAAAAACCCCCATTACTAGGTCTGGACGAATCAAAACTATGGCACAGAAGAAGAGCACTCCAATCACTCCTACCACATCCAGATGGAGCAAAGTTGCAATCCCTTCCAAGAAGAGGAAAGAAATTTCCTCATCTGATTCTGATGATGATGTCGAACTAGATGTTCCCGACATCAAGAGGGCCAAGAAATCAGGGAAAAAGGTGCCTGGAAATGTCCCTGATGCACCATTGGACAACATTTCATTCCACTCCATTGGCAATGTTGAAAGGTGGAAATTTGTATATCAACGCAGACTTGCCTTAGAAAGAGAACTGGGAAGAGATGCCTTGGATTGCAAGGAGATCATGGACCTCATCAAGGCTGCTGGACTGCTGAAAACTGTCACCAGGTTGGGAGATTGCTATGAAAGTCTAGTCAGGGAATTCATTGTCAACATTCCCTCTGACATAACAAACAGAAAGAGTGATGAGTATCAGAAAGTGTTTGTCAGAGGAAAATGTGTTAGATTCTCCCCTGCTGTAATCAACAAATACCTGGGCAGACCAACTGAAGGAGTGGTGGATATTGCTGTTTCTGAGCATCAAATTGCCAAGGAAATCACTGCCAAACAAGTCCAGCATTGGCCAAAGAAAGGGAAGCTTTCTGCAGGGAAGCTAAGTGTGAAGTATGCAATCCTGCACAGGATTGGCGCGGCAAACTGGGTACCCACTAATCATACTTCCACTGTTGCCACAGGTTTGGGTAAATTTCTGTATGCTGTTGGAACCAAGTCCAAATTTAATTTTGGAAACTATATTTTTGATCAAACTGTTAAGCATTCAGAATCCTTTGCTGTCAAATTACCCATTGCCTTCCCAACTGTATTGTGTGGCATTATGTTGAGTCAACATCCCAATATTTCAAACTACACTGACTCTGTGAAGAAGAGAGAATCTGCTCTGTCCCTGCATTACAAACTGTTTGAGGGGACACATGTCCCAGACATTGTCTCGACATCAGGGAAAGCTGCTGCTTCAGGTGCTGTGTCCAAGGATGCTTTGATTGCTGAACTCAAGGACACATGCAAGGTGCTGGAAGCAACCATCAAAGCCACCACAGAGAAGAAAATGGAGCTGGAACGCCTGATCAAAAGACTCTCAGACAGTGGCATTGATGATGGTGAAGCAGCTGAGGAAGAAGAAGAAGCAGCTGAGGAAGAAGAAGATGCAGCAGAGGATACAGAATCAGATGATGATGATTCTGAAGCCACCCCATGACCATCAGAACTTTATTTTTGCTTTTACTTTTACTAGTTATTGGTCTGTAATATTTGCACATTAATTTCATGCATTCTACTTTTGCCAAATTCTGTCTAAAAAGGGGGCATAGTATATATGATGTATGATGTTGAGCAGCAGTGAGTAGTAGGATATTATATTATGCATGATTTATGATTTTGAGGGGGAGTAGTAGTTATATGATGGAGTAGTATTTATACTACTGCTGCTGATGATGATTGTTGTAAGTAGCTGATAGAAGATGCCGCAGTGAACTGCTTCACAGCAGTAAGAGCATGGAGACAGGGGGAGCAGAAAGCTGATGTCACATGAGATGTCTTGACATCCTGGAAACGACTTGCAACTTGCAGAATTTTGCTGTCGCCACTACAGATACCGCTGTGCTTGATTACTCTGATAATGAAAGTTGCTGATCCCACTTGCATAACTGCTCGTACCTGCTCAGGAAGTGTCTAAGTATGTTTTAGACAAAATTTGCCAAAGGGGGAGATTGTTAGTGCTTAGCTCTACTGAGTTTTAAAAGATTGGCTAAAATTTTGTTAAAACATAAGCACTTAGACAATGAAGGAAAGCTGGAGTTGCTGCACATGATGTCCAACGTTATGTCAAGGAATCAGATTGGGCTCCACAATGCACAAGGCAAGATAAAGTGTCAAATGAAGAATTGAAGCTGCAGGATCCACGATGTCGGATACAATGTCCAGGACATCCTGCCCGAAAATACTGGACACATAAATCTGTTATATCTTTAACAGATTAATGTGCAGTTAGCAACAGATTTGGTGATCTATCTTTAGGAACGAATTAAAAGATAATTAAAGTTCGAATTACAAACTTGAATAGTTCGTTCAAGGATTAAAGATTAAAGATAAAAACTAAAAGATCAAACTTTATCTTTTAGATCTTTAAGTGCAGATTTTTCAGGAGAATGATAGATCTTATCCAGCGCAAGTTGTTGCAGCCCAGATACGCACACTGCTATATAAACATGAAGGCTGCAAGGGTTTTGTACCAAGTCCGGGATTGAAGAGTTATTTTGTGAGTTTTGGGACTTGAGTGTTTTGTGAGCCACCTTGATGTTACCCTAACATCAAGTGTTGGACCTGAGTGTGTAGAGTTGATCTCTTTTGTTCAGAGAGCAATCTCTGGTGTGTCTTTGATTTATTTGTAAACACGGGAGAGTGATTGAGAGGGAGTGAGAGGGGTTCTCATATCTAAGAGTGGCTCTTAGGTAGAGGTTGCACGGGTAGTGGTTAGGTGAGAAGGTTGTAAACAGTGGCTGTTAGATCTTCGAACTAACACTATTTTAGTGGATTTCCTCCCTGGCTTGGTAGCCCCCAGATGTAGGTGACGTTGCACCGAACTGGGTTAAAAATTCTCTTGTGTTATTTACTTGTTTAATCTGTTCATACTCTCAAATATAATCTGCATGTTCTGAAGTGTGATGTCGTGACATCCGGTACGACATCTGTCATTGGTATCAGAATTTCATTGAGGAATAATCTCAAGCCCAAGAGGTGTGGCAGTGCTAACAAGTGTCTTTTTACAAAGGACAAGATGTGGAGGTTGTCTAATAGGGGAAGTTTCTTTAATGTATGTCTTTATTACAAAATGACTTACCTTCTTAACTAACCTCTTAGAGGAGACACTTACCTCCTTACACTCCTCCTTAACCATTAAAGGTTGTCCTTCTTCTTGGGGGTAGATTTCTTCACTAGATTCTTCCCCTTTTGTTTCTTCACTTTCACTAGAGGAAGGTGAAGTAATAGCCTTATCTTGGCTATTATAAATGTCTTGGCCCCTTATAATCATAGTTTTCTTGGTGGGGGCATTGAGAAGTAATGTGTCCTCTTCCAAGACATTTAAAGCACTTTATAGAACTAGTCTTCTCTTGCATACTAGCCTTAAGGGGTTGATTTTCTATTGTCTTCCCCTTATCATCTTTGGGCTTAGAAGGTGCCACCCCTAAGATGCCTTGACCTTAGTCTTTCTTTGGATAAGAGTGAGGGCCATAAAACTTTGAAGTAGACTTCCTTTTAAGTTGTTGCTCTACCCTTATTTCCCAATCTAAGTAAGCCTCTACATTGTCTTTCCCACGGAGTATGGAAGGTTAATGTTACCCTTATTTCTATTGTATTAAGGCTTTCTTTCCTTTTCTATCCTATGGGAGCGAGGTCTAAGATGTGACCTATGCCTTCCTTCATAATAGTCATGAAGTTCTTCACTTAGACTCTTGCAAGGGTCATGACTACTATAGGAGGCATGTTTTTCTTTTCTGAATTCTTTTAGTATTTTCCAAAAAGGTAAAAGATAGGGTTCAAAAGAACTCAAGATAAGCGTAATAAGCAAGAAGAAAGTATTATGCAATAACAAGATAAACTAGGCGTGACTAGTAAAGAAAATAAGCTATGAAAGTAAGCAAGTAATGAAAGTGCAAGAAATGTAAACTAGGTGGATCCTAAGAGTGTTTGGGTGACCAAATTTAAGGTTTCCATAAAAACACTCACTATCCTAAGGGAAAAATTGCCTAAAATTATTGCACACAAATGGAAGTTAGGTAACCTATTGGAGGCTCCCAACAAACTTCCAATGAAAGGCCTTTTTGTAATTAAATTTGAAAGCAATGAAGGTAAGTAAATTGCCAATTACAAAGTTACAAAAAAGTCCTTAATGTTTGTGGTTGTTATCTCTTTGGTGTTTCACTCAATTTGGAGTGCTTCTTAGTCCAATAGCTCTTAATGTGGTTGGCCCCTTGCTTCTTGACTCAAAACCAATAGAGTTTTAACAAAAAATGAAATGAAAGCTAAACCAATAGAGTTTTAACAAGACAAATTTTCAAGGATTATTCAACAATTAAAGCAATGAAAAGCACATAAAAGCAAGCTAGGACTCAAAGAGAAACCTAGAATGGCTCTAGAGTAGAGTAAAAAAAGAAGACTCAAGAAACCTCTAGTTTTGGCACTTGTTTTTACACTACTTTTCAATTGAAATTTCAGAACTAAGATTGGTATAAAATAGGCACCAATTATAGAACAAATTTTAAGCCAAACAACAAGCACAGTTCCCTTTCACTTTTTTTCTGGACACTGATTTTCGTGCCAACTTGTATGATTTTCCTTATTTTTTTCCATTTATCCAAATCACTTGGTTCTTTTTTTTCTATTTTTGGTCCAGATGTCTAGAAAATTCAGTAAAAATTTCAGCTCAAAATTTGTAGTGACCAATTCCCAGTAATTTTTACAAGTTCATATGTTTAAGCTGCCAGAACCAGTGATTTCAACCTAGAAATCAAGAGTAGTGTTTATGTTGCTTAAGGCTTGGATAGTTACAATTTGTGTTTGCTTATGCTCAATTTTCTTAAAGAACACAATTCAAGAGAGCTTAAGACTTATTTTGATTCACAAATCCAGCCACAACTCAACTTCTTCATAGGCATCACGTAGGAAACTTAGAAAACAAAAAAAAAAAGTTCAACAACAAGACTACTTCTAGGAATTGATTTAGAACATGTTATGAACTAAATAAAATGCATGAATTAGACTCAAAATTCAAAAGATAGGCTAAGAATGACAAAAATACATGAACAAATGTATCCAGAATTCAATCAACAAAATCAAAATTCACCACAAACTTTGAACATAATGTGACAATTATTATGACTAAACATGACTCCAAGACAACATGGACTAAGTGATTTCCACTTAGATTTTTGTGTTTTTGTTTCTAATCAATATTTTGGAAGAAAATTTAGATCTAAAGGTTCAACACAAGAAGATTATGACTGAAAAATGATAGAACCTAAAATCAACACAAAAACATGATTCAAGAGTAGATCTATAAAATTTGAACCATAAAAATGCAAGAACAAGTGTAGATCTAAGATTTAATCGGTTTATTTTTTTGAATCTACTGAAGAACAAGGAATTAAAGTGAATTGACCGAACAAAAAGATAGAGAAAGCAAAAGAACATCACCTAGACGAAGATGCTCTTGATACCACATGATGTAGCTCCATGTGGAGCTTGTAGGCCTTGGATCTTCTTCATCAATGGAGTCCTTTGCTTCTTGAAGATCAATGACAGCATAATGGAGAAGGAAGAAAGATGATTGGAGACACCATTTCAAGGAGAAGATTAGTCATGAACAAGCTCACCACCATAGGAAGCCATGGATAAGAGCTTGAAAGTAGGAGAACATGAGTGGAGGGAGAAGGAGTACGAAATTTTATGCCTCAAATGAGGTCTAAACTTTGAAGTGTAATTCTCAAATGTTCAAAGTTGAAAAAATGCACACATAAGGCCTCTATTTATAGCCTATATGTCACACAAAATTGGAGGGAAATTTGAATTTCTATTCAAATTTCACTTGAATTAGAATTAGAATTTGTGGAACCAAATTTGGAGCCAAAATTTCACTAATTATGATTAATGAATTTTAGCTATGGTTCAGCCCACTAATCCAAGATCAAGTCCAAGATTCTCCACTAAGTGTGCTTAGGTGTCATGAGGCATGTAAAACATGAAGGACATGCACAAAGTCTGACTATATGATGTGGCAATGGGGTGTAGCAAGCAAATGCTCACATCCCCCTTAGGCTAGTCCAAAATTTAATTGGATTGGGCTTCTCCCAATTCAATTAAATTTCTCTCCCAACACACACATCAAATAGTGCACTTAATGCATATGAAATTATAAAACTACCCCTAATACAAAAACTAGTCTAGGTGCCTTAAAATACAAGGGCTGAAAAATCATACATTACTAGGGTACCCTCCCTACACTATGGAGCCTTAAATAGAAGGGCCAAAAATAATGAAACCCTAACCTAATATGTACAAAAATAAGTGGGCTCATACTTAGCCCTTGGGCCAAAAATCTACCCTAAGAATTATGAGAACCCTAGGGCCTTCTTCAGCAGCTCTAGCCTAATCTTCTTGGAGTCTTCTATCCAATGCCCTTGGGGGTAGGATTGCATTCGTCACTCTATTTTGCAAGAATTCTCCAACCATATGGGATCAACATAGTTTTAAAGGAGCACTCAAACCGAGTGTCTTTACCCCCAAGGCCTAGACTCAGAAGAATCCATTAGGGTCTCACCTTCCTGATTCAAGTCCAACCCCTAAAACATTTTTTTGCACGCAAACATTGCTCATGAATTATATAATACCCACGATCTCACACTTGTGTTTCAAACATGTTTAACACATTGTGGTACAATTAAATACTTTAGGTTCCTAACTAGGAATCATACACTTTTCCTTTAACACTGCGCATAGACACTTTTCTCAAGGTAAACACCAGTCGGGTTATTGTACAATTCACAACTCACAACACAATTATTGTCACATCAAGTATTAACAACACTTATTCATAACCATATCTCATGTCCATAATTTAACATCTCATAATGTCAAAATCCACCATCACATGTTTACGTGTATCTCACAAATTAACACATGTTCAACTTTGCACTTATACTCAGTCTCAATAACAATGTTATGATCTCAAAGCAACATGTTATCTAATAATTCATCATATATTCAATTTATCACTTACACATAATTTCAATCACAATTTCATGATCCCAATATAACAATCTCAAAATTATAATCATACATGAAAAATTACAATACAATAAACATCCCAAAATAAGCCTCAATTTAATCCCCTAAGGATCCTTACACATGTTCATTCTAACCCTAATTGCGATAAACTCATCCCTTACCTCTAAGCGGGCTCATGTGTGTAGTCTGGCAGTGATAGCAGCGTCTCTAGCGGTTCCCTAAGATTCCTCAAGCTTTTCCTTTGTTTGCTCTGTTAGGGTTTCCAAGCGTTAGAGAGAAGGAGAAGGGATTGGAACCTCCAATTCATTGTTTGCGTGCGATGAGAATGTCTCCCTCCACATACATTACTTTTCAAATCCTAATGGTGGAGATGTGCAGAATGTATTTCGAGCCTGGTGTCCAAATTTCAAAATGATCCAACGGTTAACGAGTATGGCATCATAGTTTTACTTGGATAGGTTTGGGTGTATGTGCAAAAAACAAAGAGCTACGTGCGAGGAATATTCCTCTCACTATAGATATTTTTTTGAAAATCCCAAGGGTAGGTATGTGAAAGAATAAGTTCCAGACATGGTGTTCAATTTTCATAATGGTCCAACGGTTAACGAGTCCGAGATCATCATTTTACTGAGACATGTTTGGGTGTTTGCGGAAAAAAGAGAGGGATTTGAGAGAGGAAGAAGGGAAAACGAAATTGAGAGGAAGACGAAGGGTAAAAATGTACCATCAATGTGAAAATTCACCTAACAAGTCTCAATTTATAACTAGGGTACTCAAGGCCTACTATTTACTCTATTTTTCTTCATTTTATCATTTTATAAGAAGAAACTCTATTTTACTTCCTATCAGATGAACAAATAAAATATTTTTTTAAGGACATATATTTATTTTACTTACCATAAAAATATTATTTTAATTAATAAAATTATTTCTCCTTATTTATTTAATTATAAAAATTTCATTATTTTTCTAAAACTCTATTTATTTTTAAATAAAATCCTTTTTAATTTATTTTACGAAAAATGGGGTGTTACAAGCAAACACCTTCCATTCTGATGCAATCCTACCCCCCAAGGGCATTGAATAGAAGACTCCAAGAAGATTGGGTCAAAGATGCAAGAGAAGACCCAAGGGTTCTCATGAGTCTTAGGGTAGATTTTGGGCCCATGGGCTAAGTATGAGCCTACTTATCTTTGTAAATATAAGATTAAGGTTTCATTATTTTTGGGCCTTATATTTAGGGCTCCATAATGTAGGTAGGGTACCCTAGAAATGTAGGATTTTTCAGCCCTCGTATTTTAGGGCACCTAGACTAGTTTTTGTATTAGGGGTAGTTTTGTAATTTCACATGCATTAAGTGAATATTTGATGTGTGTTGGAAAATAAATTTAATTGAATTGGGAGAAGCCCAATACAATTAAATTTTAGAGGGGAAGGTGAGCATTTGCTTGCTACACCCCATTGTCACATCATATAGTCACACTTTGTGCATGTCCTTCATGCTTCGCATGCCTCATGACACCTAAGCACACTTAGTGGAGAATCTTTGACTTCATCTTGGATTAGTGGGCTGAACCATAGCTAGATTTCACTAATCATAATTAGTGAAATTTTGGCTCCACAAATTCAATTTCAAATTCAAGTAAAATTTGAATAGAAATTCAAATTTCCCTCCAATTTTGTGTGACACTTAAGCTATAAATAAAGGCCATGTGTGTGCATTTTTTTTAACTTTGATCATTTGAAAATTAAACTTCATATTTAAGAGCTCTTTTAGAGCAAAAAATTTTGTGCGCTTCTCTTCCTCTCCCTTCATTCATCTCCTTCTTCCTCCAAGCTCTTATACATGGCCTCCTATGATGGTGAGCTTCTTTTATACTCATCTTTTCCTTGAAGTGGCATCTCCTCTCTCTCTTCCATCTCCATTCCACTTCCATTCATCTTCCAAGAAGCAAAGGAATCCATTGATGAAGAAGTTCCTAGGCCTACAAGCTCCACATAGAGCTACATCATGTGGTATCAAGAGCATCTTCATCTAGGTGATGTTATTTAGCTTCCTCTATCTTTTTGTTCAGTGAATTCTCTTTAATTCCTTGTTCTTCATCTTATTCTCCATGTATATCCTCCATATTCTTGTGGTTTGGTGCTGTTTAGAGTAGATTAAAAAAAATAAACCTATTAAATCTTAGATCTACACTTATTCTTGCATTTCTATGGTTCAAATTTTGTAGATCTACTCTTGAATCATGTTTTTGTGTTGATTTTAGGTTATATCATTTTTCATTCATAAGATTCTGGTGCTGAACCTTAGATATAAATTTTCTTCCAAATTATTGATTAGAAAAAAACACAAAAATCTAAGTGTAAATCACTTAATCCATGTTGTCTTAGAGTCATGTTTAGTCATAGCAATTGTCACATTATGTTCTAAGTTTGTGTTGAATTTTTATTTTGTTGATTGAATTATAGATACATTTGTTCATGTATTCTTGTCATTCTTAGCCTATCTTTTAAATTTTGAGTCTAATTCATGCTTGTTATTTAGTTCATAACATGTTCTAAATCAATTCCTAGAAGTAGTCTTGTTGTTGAACTTTTTTTTTTGTTTTCTAAGTTTCCTACGTGATGTCTACGATGAAGTTGGGTTGTGGTGTTGAGTTGTTGCTGGATTTGTGAATCAAAATAAGTCTTAAGCTCTCTTAAATTGTGTTATTCAAGATGATTGAGCATAAGAAAACACAAATTGTAACTATCCAAGCCTTAGGCAACATAAACACTACTCTTGATTTCTAGGTTGAAATCACTGGTGCTGGCAGCTTGAACATACAAACTTGTATAAATTACTGGGAATTAGTAACTACGTGTTTTGAGCTGAAAGTTTTACTGAATTTTTTAGACATCTGGAACAAAGTTATGAAAAAAGAACCAAGCGATTTGGATTAAAGGAAAAAATAAGAAAAAAATCACACAAGTTGACAGAAAAATCAGTGTCCAGGAAAAAAAAAGTGAAAGGAAAGTGTGCTTGTTGTTTTGGCTCAAAATTTGTTATATAATTGGTGCCTATTTTATACCAATCCTAGTTCTTAAATTTCAATTGAAAATTAGTGTGAAAAAAAAGTTCCAAAACTAGAGGTTTCTTGAGTCTTTTTATTTTAGTTTTTTTACTCTACTCTAGAGCCATTCTAAGTTTCTCTTTGAGTCCTAGCTTGCTTTTATGTGCTTTTCATTGCTTTAATTGTTGAAAAATCCCTAAAAAATTGTCTTGTTAAACTCTATTGGTTTAGCTTTCATTTCATTTTTTGGGTTTTTGTTTATTGCTTGTCTCTTTGTGTTCTTGTTTGTGAGTTGCCATATAGGGAATTGGAAAGGAGGATTGGTGCCATCCCTTGAAGAATTTGAGTCAAGAAGAAAGGGGAATGTTAGTGCTTAGCTCTACTGAGTTTTAAAAGATTGGCTAAAATTTTGTTAAAACATAAGCACTTAGACAATGAAGGAAAGCTGGAGTTGCTGCACATGATGTCTAACATTATGTCAAGGAATCAGATCGGGCTGCACAATGCACAAGGCAAGATAAAATGTCAAATGAAGAATTGAAGCTGCAGGATCCACGATGTCGGATACAATGTCCAGGACATCCTGCCTGAAAATACTGGACACATAAATCTGTTATATCTTTAACAGATTGTGCAGGATCCACGATGTCGGATACAATGTCCAGGACATCCGGCCCGAAAATACTGGACACATAAATCTGTTATCTCTTTAACAGATTATTGTGCAGTTAGCAACAGATTAGACGATCTATCTCTAGGAACGAATTAAAAGATAATTAAAGTTCGAATTACAAACTTGAATAGTTCGTTCAGGGATTAAAGATTAAAGATAAAAACTAAAAGATCAAACTTGATCTTTTAGATCTTTAACTGCAGATTTTTCAGGAGAATGATAGATCTCATCCAGCGCAAGCTGTTGCAGCCCAGATACGCACACTGCTATATAAACATGAAGGCTGCACGGGTTCTGTACCAAGTCCGGGATTGAAGAGTTATTTTGTGAGTTTTTGGGACTTGAGTGTTTTGTGAGCCACCTTGATGTTACCCTAACATCAAGTGTTGGACCTGAGTGTGTAGAGTTGATCTCTTTTGTTCAGAGAGCAATCTCTGGTGTGTATTTGATTTAATTGTAAACACGGGAGAGTGATTGAGAGGGAGTGAGAGGGGTTCTCATATCTAAGAGTGGCTCTTAGGTAGAGGTTGCACGGGTAGTGGTTAGGTGAGAAGGTTGTAAACAGTGGCTGTTAGATCTTCGAACTAACACTATTTTAGTGGATTTCCTCCCTGGCTTGGTAGCCCCCAGATGTAGGTGACGTTGCACCGAACTGGGTTAACAATTCTCTTGTGTTATTTACTTGTTTAATCTGTTCATACAGTCAAATATAATCTGCATGTTCTGAAGCGCGATGTCGTGACATCCGGTACGACATCTGTCCCCAGTATCAGAATTTCAATTGGTATCAGAGCGGGCACTCGAAATCACTGAGTGAGATCTAGGGAGATAAATTCTGATGAACATGGAGAAAGAAGGAGGACCAGTGAACAGACCACCAATTCTGGATGGAACCAACTATGAATACTGGAAAGCAAGGATGGTGGCCTTCCTCAAATCACTGGATAGCAGAACCTGGAAAGCTGTCATCAAAGGCTGGGAACATCCCAAGATGCTGGACACAGAAGGAAAGCCCACTGATGGATTGAAGCCAGAAGAAGACTGGACAAAAGAAGAAGACGAATTGGCACTTGGAAACTCCAAAGCCTTGAATGCCCTATTCAATGGAGTTGACAAGAATATCTTCAGACTGATCAACACATGCACAGTGGCCAAGGATGCATGGGAGATCCTGAAAACCACTCATGAAGGAACCTCCAAGGTGAAGATGTCCAGATTGCAACTGTTGGCTACAAAATTCGAAAATCTGAAGATGAAGGAGGAAGAGTGTATTCATGACTTCCACATGAACATTCTTGAAATTGCCAATGCTTGCACTGCCTTGGGAGAAAGGATGACAGATGAAAAGCTGGTGAGAAAGATCCTCAGATCTTTGCCTAAGAGATTTGACATGAAAGTCACTGCAATAGAGGAGGCCCAAGACATTTGCAACATGAGAGTAGATGAACTCATTGGTTCCCTTCAAACCTTTGAGCTAGGACTCTCGGATAGGACTGAAAAGAAGAGCAAGAACCTGGCGTTCGTGTCCAATGATGAAGGAGAAGAAGATGAGTATGACCTGGATACTGATGAAGGTCTGACTAATGCAGTTGTGCTCCTTGGAAAACAGTTCAACAAAGTGCTGAACAGAATGGACAGGAGGCAGAAACCACATGTCCGGAACATCTCTTTCGACATCAGGAAAGGCAGTGAATACCAGAAAAGGTCAGATGAAAAGCCCAGTCACAGCAAAGGAATTCAATGCCATGGGTGTGAAGGCTATGGGCACATCAAAGCTGAATGTCCCACCCATCTCAAGAAGCAGAGGAAAGGACTTTCTGTATGTCGGTCTGAGGATACAGAGAGTGAACAAGAAAGTGATTCTGACAGAGATGTGAATGCTTTCACTGGGAGATTTGAATCTGCTGAAGATTCAAGTGATACAGATAGTGAAATCACTTTTGATGAGCTTGCTATATCCTATAGAGAACTATGCATCAAAAGTGAGAAGATTCTTCAGCAAGAAGCACAACTGAAGAAGGTCATTGCAAATCTGGAGACTGAGAAGGAGGCACATGAAGAGGAAATCTCTGAACTTAAAGGAGAAATTGGTTTTCTGAACTCTAAACTGGAAAACATGACAAAATCAATAAAGATGCTGAATAAAGGCTCAGATTTGCTTGATGAGGTGCTACAGCTTGGGAAGAATGTTGGAAACCAGAGAGGACTTGGATTTAATCATAAATCTGCTGGCAGAACAACCATGACAGAATTTGTTCCTGCCAAAAACAGCACTGGAGCCACGATGTCACAACATCGGTCTCGACATCATGGAACGCAGCAGAAAAAGAGGAAAAGAAAGAAGTGGAGGTGTCACTACTGTGGCAAGTATGGTCACATAAAGCCCTTTTGCTATCATCTACATGGCCATCCACATCATGGAACTCAAAGTAGCAGCAGCGGAAGGAAGATGATGTGGGTTCCAAAACACAAGATTGTTAGTCTTGTTGTTCATACTTCACTCAGAGCATCAGCTAAGGAAGATTGGTACCTAGATAGCGGCTGTTCCAGACACATGACAGGAGTTAAAGAATTCCTGGTGAACATTGAACCTTGCTCCACTAGCTATGTGACATTTGGAGATGGCTCTAAAGGAAAGATCACTGGAATGGGAAAGCTAGTCCATGATGGACTTCCTAGTCTGAACAAAGTACTGCTAGTGAAGGGACTGACTGCAAACTTGATCAGCATCAGTCAGTTGTGTGATGAAGGATTCAATGTAAACTTCACAAAGTCAGAATGCCTGGTGACAAATGAGAAGAGTGAAGTTCTAATGAAGGGCAGCAGATCAAAGGACAACTGTTACCTATGGACACCTCAAGAAACCAGTTACTCCTCCACATGTCTATCCTCCAAAGAAGATGAAGTCAAAATATGGCATCAAAGATTTGGACATCTGCACTTAAGAGGCATGAAGAAAATCATTGACAAAGGTGCTGTTAGAGGCATTCCCAATCTGAAAATAGAAGAAGGCAGAATCTGTGGTGAATGTCAGATTGGAAAGCAAGTCAAAATGTCCCACTAGAAGCTTCAACATCAGACCACTTCCAGGGTGCTGGAACTACTTCACATGGACTTGATGGGGCCTATGCAAGTTGAAAGCCTTGGAGGAAAGAGGTATGCCTATGTTGTTGTGGATGATTTCTCCAGATTTACCTGGGTCAACTTTATCAGAGAGAAATCAGACACCTTTGAAGTATTCAAAGAGTTGAGTCTAAGACTTCAAAGAGAAAAAGACTGTGTCATCAAGAGAATTAGGAGTGACCATGGCAGAGAGTTTGAAAACAGCAAGTTTACTGAATTCTGCACATCTGAAGGCATCACTCATGAGTTCTCTGCAGCCATTACACCACAACAAAATGGCATAGTTGAAAGGAAAAACAGGACTTTGCAAGAGGCTGCTAGGGTCATGCTTCATGCCAAAGAACTTCCCTATAATCTCTGGGCTGAAGCCATGAACACAGCATGCTACATCCACAACAGAGTCACACTTAGAAGAGGGACTCCAACCACACTGTATGAAATCTGGAAAGGGAGGAAGCCAACTGTCAAGCACTTCCACATCTTTGGAAGTCCATGTTACATTTTGGCAGATAGAGAGCAAAGGAGAAAGATGGATCCCAAGAGTGATGCAGGAATATTCTTGGGATACTCTACAAACAGCAGAGCATATAGAGTATTCAATTCCAGAACCAGAACTGTGATGGAATCCATCAATGTGGTTGTTGATGATCTAACTCCAGCAAGAAAGAAGGATGTCGAAGAAGATGTCAGAACATCGGGAGACAATGTAGCAGATACAGCTAAAAGTGCAGAAAATGCAGAAAACTCTGATTCTGCTACAGATGAACCAAACATCAATCAACCTGACAAGAGACCCTCCATTAGAATCCAGAAGATGCACCCCAAGGAGCTGATTATAGGAGATCCAAACAGAGGAGTCACTACAAGATCAAGGGAGATTGAGATTGTCTCCAATTCATGTTTTGTCTCCAAAATTGAGCCCAAGAATGTGAAAGAGGCACTGACTGATGAGTTCTGGATCAATGCTATGCAAGAAGAATTGGAGCAATTCAAAAGGAATGAAGTTTGGGAGCTAGTTCCTAGACCCGAGGGAACTAATGTGATTGGCACCAAGTGGATCTTCAAGAACAAAACCAATGAAGAAGGTGTCATAACCAGAAACAAGGCCAGACTTGTTGCTCAAGGCTACACTCAGATTGAAGGTGTAGACTTTGATGAAACTTTCGCTCCTGTTGCTAGACTTGAATCCATCAGATTGTTACTTGGTGTAGCTTGCATCCTCAAATTCAAGCTGTACCAGATGGATGTGAAGAGCGCGTTTCTGAATGGATACCTGAATGAAGAAGCCTATGTGGAGCAGCCAAAGGGATTTGTAGATCCAACTCATCCAGATCATGTATACAGGCTCAAGAAGGCTCTCTATGGATTGAAGCAAGCTCCAAGAGCTTGGTATGAAAGGCTAACAGAGTTCCTTACTCAGCAAGGATATAGGAAGGGAGGAATTGACAAGACTCTCTTTGTCAAACAAGATGCTGAAAACTTGATGATAGCACAGATATATGTTGATGACATTGTGTTTGGAGGGATGTCGAATAAGATGCTTCGACATTTTGTCCAACAGATGCAATCTGAATTTGAGATGAGTCTTGTTGGAGAGCTGACTTATTTTCTGGGACTCCAAGTGAAGCAGATGGAAGACACCATATTCCTCTCACAAAGCAAGTATGCAAAGAACATTGTCAAGAAGTTTGGAATGGAAAATGCCAGCCACAAAAGAACACCTGCACCTACTCACTTGAAGCTATCAAAGGATGAAGCTGGCACCAGTGTTGATCAAAGTCTGTACAGAAGCATGATTGGGAGCTTACTATATTTAACAGCAAGCAGACCTGACATCACCTATGCAGTAGGTGTTTGTGCAAGATATCAAGCCAATCCTAAGATAAGTCACTTGAATCAAGTAAAGAGAATTCTGAAATATGTAAATGGCACCAGTGACTATGGGATTATGTACTGTCATTGTTCAGATTCAATGCTGGTTGGGTATTGTGATGCTGATTGGGCTGGAAGTGCAGATGACAGAAAAAGCACTTCTGGTGGATGCTTCTATTTGGGCAACAATCTTATTTCATGGTTCAGCAAGAAGCAGAACTGTGTGTCCCTAACTACTGCAGAAGCAGAGTATATTGCAGCAGGAAGCAGCTGTTCACAACTAGTTTGGATGAAGCAGATGCTTAAGGAGTACAATGTCGAACAAGATGTCATGACATTGTACTGTGACAACTTGAGTGCTATTAATATTTCTAAAAATCCTGTTCAACACAGCAGAACCAAGCACATTGACATTAGACATCACTATATTAGAGATCTTGTTGATGATAAAGTGATCACACTGAAGCATGTTGACACTGAGGAACAAATAGCAGATATTTTCACAAAGGCATTGGATGCAAATCAGTTTGAAAAACTGAGGGGCAAGCTGGGCATTTGTCTGCTAGAGGATTTATAGCAATTACTGTTATCTGAACGTGCTCAAACGTTAATAGCGCGTTCTCTACTGGGCCAAAACAAATTCGACCGTTGCTTCACACGTCCCTCTACATTCCTCATTCAAACTCATATTTACGTGGTAATCTCGGTTTCATCAGCATTCCCCAACAGCTCTCAGAAATTCACGAAACCATTCCAAAGACTCTGCTTCTCCATGGCTACCGCACCAAAAGAAACTTCAACTCCTGGTTCACCCTCTGTACCATCATCTCCATCATCCACCAAAGCACCATCACACCAGGAACGACCTGAATTCACTATCCAACCCATACAAATGATTCCTGGTTCAGCCCCTGTTCCTGAGAAACTGGTCCCTAAAAGACAACAGGGAATGAAGATTTCTGAAAACCCTAGCCTTGCAACAAGTCCTAGGGAAGTAGACATGGAGATGGACAAGAAGATCCGCAGTATTGTGAGTAGCATTCTGAAAAATGCTTCTGTCCCTGATGCTGATACAGATGTTCCAACATCTTCCACCCCAAATGTTTCTGTCCCTGATGCTGATAAAGATGTTCCAACATCTTCCACCCCAAATGATGAAGTCCTCTCTTCATCCAGCAAAGAGAGATCAACAAAGGAAGAGGATCAAGCCACAGAGGAGACCCCTGCACCAAGGGCACCAGAACCTGCTCCAGGTGACCTCATTGACCTAGAAGAAGTAGAATCTGATGAGGAACCCATTGCCAACAAGTTGGCACCTGGCATTGCAGAAAGATTACAAAGCAGAAAGGGAAAAACCCCCATTACTAGGTCTGGACGAATCAAAACTATGGCACAGAAGAAGAGCACACCAATCACTCCTACCACATCCAGATGGAGCAAAGTTGCAATCCCTTCCAAGAAAAGGAAAGAAATTTCCTCATCTGATTCTGATGATGATGTCGAACTAGATGTTCCCGACATCAAGAGGGCCAAGAAATCAGGGAAAAAGGTGCCTGGAAATGTCCCTGATGCACCATTGGACAACATCGCATTCCACTCCATTGGCAATGTTGAAAGGTGGAAATTTGTATATCAACGAAGGCTTGCTTTAGAAAGAGAACTGGGAAGAAATGCCTTGGATTGCAAGGAGATCATGGACCTCATCAAGGCTGCTGGACTGCTGAAAACTGTCACCAAGTTGGGAGATTGCTATGAAAGTCTAGTCAGGGAATTCATTGTCAACATTCCCTCTGACATAACAAACAGAAAGAGTGATGAGTATCAGAAAGTGTTTGTCAGAGGAAAATGTGTTAGATTCTCCCCTGCTGTAATCAACAAATACCTGGGCAGACCAACTAAAGGAGTGGTGGATATTACTGTTTCTGAGCATCAAATTGCCAAGGAAATCACTGCCAAACAAGTCCAGCATTGGCCAAAGAAAGGGAAGCTTTCTGCAGGGAAGCTAAGTGTGAAGTATGCAATCCTGCACAGGATTGGCGCTGCAAACTGGGTACCCACCAATCATACTTCCACTGTTGCCACAGGTTTGGGTAAATTTCTGTATGCTGTTGGAACCAAGTCCAAATTTAATTTTGGAAACTATATTTTTGATCAAACTGTTAAGCATTCAGAATCCTTTGCTGTCAAATTACCCATTGCCTTCCCAACTGTATTGTGTGGCATTATGTTGAGTCAACATCCCAATATTTTAAACTACACTGACTCTGTGAAGAAGAGAGAATCTGCTCTATCCCTGCATTACAAACTGTTTGAGGGGACACATGTCCCAGACATTGTCTCAACATCAGGGAAAGCTGCTGCTTCAGGTGCTGTGTCCAAGGATGCGTTGATTGCTGAACTCAAGGACACATGCAAGGTGCTGGAAGCAACCATCAAAGCCACCACAGAGAAGAAAATGGAGCTGGAACGCCTGATCAAAAGACTCTCAGACAGTGGCATTGATGATGGTGAAGCAGCTGAGGAAGAAGAAGAAGCAGCTGAGGAAGAAGAAGAAGCAGCTGAGGAAGAGGAAGATGCAGCAGAGGATACAGAATCAGATGATGATGATTCTGAAGCCACCCCATGATCATCAGACCTTTATTGTTGCTTTTTACTCTTACTAGCTATAGGGGCATGTCCCTTTGAACAATTGATTGCTATTGGTCTGTAATATTTGCATGCATTCTACTTTTGTCAAATTCTGTCTAAAAAGGGGGAGTAATAGTATTATGCATGATTTATGATTTTGAGTAGTAGGATACGATGTATGCATGATTCATGATTTAGAGGGGGAGTTGTATGTATATGATTTTGAGGGGGAGACTGCTGCTGCTGATGATGACTGATGTAAGCTACTGTAACAATTAGTAGCTGATAGAAGATGCTGCAGTAAGAGCATGGAGACAGGGGGAGCAGAAAGCTGATGTCACGTGAGATGTCTTGACATCCTGGAAACGACTTGCAAGATAGAAGATGCTGCAGTAAGAGCATGGAGACAGGGGGAGCAGAAAGCTGATGTCACGTGAGATGTCTTGACATCCTGGAAATGACTTGCAACTTGCAGAATTTTGCTGTCGCCACTACAGATACCGCTGTGCTTGATTACTCTGATAATGAAAGTTGCTGATCCCACTTGCATAACTGCTCGTACCTGCTCAGGAAGTGTCTAAGTATGTTTTAGACAAAATTTGCCAAAGGGGGAGATTGTTAGTGCTTAGCTCTACTGAGTTTTAAAAGATTGGCTAAAATTTTGTTAAAACATAAGCACTTAGACAATGAAGGAAAGCTGGAGTTGCTGCACATGATGTCTAACATTATGTCAAGGAATCAGATCGGGCTGCACAATGCACAAGGCAAGATAAAATGTCAAATGAAGAATTGAAGCTGCAGGATCCACGATGTCGGATACAATGTCCAGGACATCCTGCCCGAAAATACTGGACACATAAATCTGTTATATCTTTAACAGATTGTGCAGGATCCACGATGTCGGATACAATGTCCAGGACATCCGGCCCGAAAATACTGGACACATAAATCTGTTATCTCTTTAACAGATTATTGTGCAGTTAGCAACAGATTAGACGATCTATCTCTAGGAACGAATTAAAAGATAATTAAAGTTCGAATTACAAACTTGAATAGTTCGTTCAGGGATTAAAGATTAAAGATAAAAACTAAAAGATCAAACTTGATCTTTTAGATCTTTAAGTGCAGATTTTTCAGGAGAATGATAGATCTCATCCAGCGCAAGCTGTTGCAGCCCAGATACACACACTGCTATATAAACATGAAGGCTGCACGGGTTCTGTACCAAGTCCGGGATTGAAGAGTTATTTTGTGAGTTTTTGGGACTTGAGTGTTTTGTGAGCCACCTTGATGTTACCCTAACATCAAGTGTTGGACCTGAGTGTGTAGAGTTGATCTCTTTTGTTCAGAGAGCAATCTCTGGTGTGTATTTGATTTAATTGTAAACACGGGAGAGTGATTGAGAGGGAGTGAGAGGGGTTCTCATATCTAAGAGTGGCTCTTAGGTAGAGGTTGCACGGGTAGTGGTTAGGTGAGAAGGTTGTAAACAGTGGCTGTTAGATCTTCGAACTAACACTATTTTAGTGGATTTCCTCCCTGGCTTGGTAGCCCCCAGATGTAGGTGACGTTGCACCGAACTGGGTTAACAATTCTCTTGTGTTATTTACTTGTTTAATCTGTTCATACAGTCAAATATAATCTGCATGTTCTGAAGCGCGATGTCGTGACATCCGGTACGACATCTGTCCCCAGTATCAGAATTTCAGGGAAAACCACCTTAAGAGCTATTGGACTAAGAAGCACTCCAAATTGAGTGAATCGCCAAAGAGAGAACAACCACCAAAATTGAGAACCTTATTGTTATTTTGTAATTGACAATTTACTTACTTTCATTGCTTTCAAATTTTGTAACAAAAAGGCCTTTCATTGGAAGTAAGTTAGGAGCCTCCAATAGATCACCCTACTTCCATTTGTGTGTAATAATTTTAGGCAATTTTCCCTTAGGATTGTGAGTGTTTTGTTGGGAACGTTAAATGTGGTCTTCCAAACACTCTTAGGATTCACCTAGTTTACATTTTTTGCTTACTTTCATAGTTTATTTCCTTTACCATCCATTGTCAAGCCACCTAGATAGTTTGCCTTTTACCAATTAGTTTTTACCATATCTTTCACACCTCTTCTATTGTTTATTTTGGCTAGTTTCAACCATAGTTTCTTTTACCTTTTGTTTTCAAACCCCCAACAAGAAAGAACCATAACTTAGGAACCAACATGAGTCTTCATTCTTCATCTAGTGTTAATGGTGAGAGTTCTACTCCTAAGGACCCCTTGTGTAAGATATTAGATGAGTTGAGATCACTTAAGTTGTGGAAAGAAAAACAAGAGAGAAAAGAAAAAGAGTGGAAGAAATAAGTCAAGATGAAAGAGAGAAAATAAGAGAGGAAGAAAGAAGAAAAATAATGAAAGAAATGAAAAGAGAAAGGCATGTCTCCTATAGTAGTCATGACTCTTGCAAGAGTTTAAGTGAAGAACTTAGCGACTATTATAGAGGGTGCCATAGTTCACATACTAAACATCATTCCCAAAGAAGAGATAAGGATAGAAGGCCTCGAGAGGTTAACATTAGCCTCCTATATTTCCATGGAATAGATAATGTTGAGGCCTACTTAGAATAGGAAATGAAGGTTGAACAACTATTTGTTTGCCATCATATTAGCGAAGAGAGAAAAGTTCCATTGGCTACCCTTATCTTTCAAGGGTATGCCCTCTATTGGTGGACTTCCTATGTTAGGGAATGAAGGATTCATGGGAATCCTCCAGTAGAGTATTGGAATGAACTTAAGGGTGCCCTTAGAAAGAGGCATATTCCCTCCTACTATGAAAGGGAACTTATAGACAAACTCCAAAGGCTTAGACAAAGGAGTTTGAGTGTTGAAGAATATAGACAACAAATGGAACTACTCTTTTTAAGAGCTGGACTTAGGGAGGAGGAAAGAACAAGCATAGCTAGGTTCCTTAGTGGGCTTAATATGGAAGTGAGGGATAAGGTTGAACTCTTTCCATATAGGGACCTAGATGAGCTAGTCTAACTTTGTATAAGAGTGGAGCAACAACTTAAATGAAATTCTTCTTCAAAATCTTATGGCTTTCACTCTTATCCAAGGAAGGACCAAGCCCAATGAATTTTTGGGGCTGCACCTTCAAAACCCAAGGAAGATATGGGTAAGACCATAGAGAAATCCACCCCTAAGACTAGTTCCCAAGAAAGGACTAGCAACATTAAATGCTTCAAATGTCTTGGGAGAGGTCACATTGCCTCTCAATGCCACACAAAGAAAACCATGATTATGTGGGGTCAAGACATTTATAGTAGTCAAGAGGAGACTACTTCTTCCCTTTCCTCTAGTGGAAGTGAAGATGAAGCAAGGGGTGAAGAGTCTAGTGAGGAAGTCTACCTCATGAAGAAGGTGACCTCCTAATGGTTAGAAGACTCCTTGGAGGTCAATCTTGTGATCTATCTCAATCCCAAAGAGAGAACATCTTTCATACAAAATGTAAAATTTTAGATAAAACTTGTTCTCTCATTGTGGATAGTGGATCTTGTTGCAATTGTTGTAGCACAAGATTAGTTTCCAAGTTGAACCTTACTATCATTCCCCACCCAAAACCTTATAAACTTCAATGGCTCAATGAAAAAGGGGAAATGATAGTTAACCAACAAGTGAAGGTACCTTTCTCCATTGGGACATATAAGGATGAAGTTAATTATGATATAGTTCCCATGGACACAGGCCATGACAATTTGATAGGAAGATCATTTACAATGGTCTAACTAATGAGGTTACCCTCACCCATCTTGGCACTAAATTTGTGTTGTATCCTCAAACACCTTCACAGGTGGCCAAAGATCAACTAACTATGAAAGATAAGAAGGATCATGAAGAAAAACTAGAAAACCAAAAGAAAAAGAAGAATAGTAAGGCCTTGTCTACAAAGGCCAAGGGGAAGGAAAAAGAGGAAAAGGATTCCTCTAACAAGATTGTTAAGAAAGAGAATCATTTTGCAACAAAATGTGATATTAAAAGAGCACTCCTTCTTAAACAATCTTTCTACCTTCTCCTATCAAGGGAAACATCCCTTAGCACTGCCATACCTCTTGAGCTTGAGGTTATTCCTCAAATAAAGGAGTTGTTGGAGGAGGGTTTGGTTCGTAAGAGCTTAAATCTTTGTGCTTTGTTGGTGCCCAAAATAGGTATTATGAGGCACCAAATCCCTATGATAGGTGGTATGATGAATGTGTTGAGTGGTGCAACCCTCTTTTGTAAAATCACTCATGCACCCAACATCTTCATGATTTGTGTACATAGGGAAATTTAGGGCTTCAATGACTTAACAAACTTTTACAAAAGGTTTGTCCCATATTTTTCTATACATGTAGCACCACTCAATGAGTTTATGAGGAACTATGTTCTCTCATGGGAAGATACCCAGGAAAGGGGATTTTAGTCCTTAACCTACTCTAACATACCCAACATCACTAATACATATGTTTTAATTCTTTTTACAGGTGTGGAGGAAAGAATCCCTGAGTTTCAAGAACCTTTGGATTTGAGGTCAAATCCTTTTCAAGGGGGAGGGAATGATGCAATCCTACCCCCCAAGGGCATTGGATAGAAGACTCCAAGAAGATTGGGCCAGAGATGCAAGAGAAAACCCTAGGGTTCTCATGAGCCTTAGGGTAGATTTCAGACCCATGGGCTAAGTATGAGCCCACTTATCTTTGTACATATTAGATTAAGATTTCATTATTTTTTTGGCCTTGTATTTAGGGCTCCATAATGTAGGTAGGGTACCTTAGAAATGTAGGATTTTTCAGCCCTTGTATTTTAGGGCACCTAGACTAGTTTTTGTATTAGGGGTAGTTTTGTAATTTCACATGCATTAAGTGAATATTTGATGTTTGTTGGAAAATAAATTTAATTGAATTGGGAGAAGCCCAATCCAATTAAATTTTAGAGGGGGAGGTGAGCATTTTCTTGTTACACCTCATTGCCACATCATATAGTCACACTTTGTGCATGTCCTTCATGCTTTCCATGCCTCATGACACCTAAGCACACTTAGTGGAGAATCTTTGACTTGATTTTGGATTAGTGGGCTGAACCATAGCTAGATTTCACTAATCATAATTAGTGAAATTTTGGCTCCAAAATTTGGCTCCACAAATTCAAGTAAAATTTGAATAGAAATTCAAATTTTCCTCTAATTTTGTGTGACACTTAGGCTATAAATAGAGGCCATGTGTGTGCATTTTTTTGAACTTTGATCATTTGAAAATTAAACTTCAGATTTCAGAGCTCTTTTAGAGCACAAAATTTCGTGCTCTTCTCTTCCTCTCCCTTCATTCATCTCCTTCTTCCTCCAAGCTATTATCCATGGCCTCCTATGGTGGTGAGCTTCTTCTAGACTCATCTTCTCCTTGAAGTGACATCTCCTCTCTCTCTTCCTTCTCCATTCCGCTTCCATTCATCTTCCAAGAAGCAAATGAATCCATTGATGAAGAAGATCCTAGGCCTACAAGCTCCACATGGAGCTACATCACATACCTCCTTAATAAGATGCCAACATACCACAACCAGAAATTTAAACGGGGATTAAGGAGGAGGTCTACCTTTATCTAGCACCAACAATATAGGGAAATGATTAGATTTAGAGCGAACTAGAGAACTACAAGAAACTAAGTCCCAAAGGTAAAAACAATGCTGATTACATAAGGCACGATTCAATCTCAAATTGATCGCGTGAGCACCTACACGACCATTAGTCCAAGTGAATTTGACTCCTCTAGAGTGGAGGTGAGTGAGGTTTGAGAGAATGTTCCAATTGGAGAAATCATCACAAGAGGCTCCAAGTAGAGGGCACCCTCCAATTTTCTCATAAGCTCCCAAAATGGCATTGAAATCAACCAAGAAGACCCAACCTTTGAGGTGATTCAACTACATAGAAGATAGTTCTTCCCAAAGTTTTCTTCTCCTCGGGTAATTGGTGGCACCATAAACTGCAACAAAGTGAGTTGGCTGATTGCCAAGAGAAATTGTAAAAGAAACATGTTGATAAGAAGTAGCAATAATATAAATAGCTGAAGTTATAGAAGAAAAGCTTAAGCACCAAAGGTTTGGAAGGAGATATGACCTATCATTGATAGCAACAATAGAGGGACCTAAATTTTTACAAAAGAGAGATGGGAAACAATCAAGGAAGTCCAGGGATCCACTAGGAAGAGGAGGTTAGGTTTGTGAGAGGCATATGTGTTTAAGGACTAGCCTAGTGTCAGAATTGGCTAGCATTCCAAAAAAGAGCCTTCATCTAGGATGCACAGTAAAGCCATCCCTAGCTCGGGTGTTGTGAGTTCTCACTGCTTTTGTATTTCGAGATTTTTGTTTAAGTCTTTTCTTCTAGGATTTAGACAACACCACTTCAAAGTTAGGGTCACCTTCTCCCAAAGGGATAACATTTTCTTCATTTGAGCCTTCCTCATTTGCCCAAAATTTGGAAACAATACAAAGATCCTTGGATACTCCTTCTGGAACAACAACATCCATTTGATTATGGAAAACAGGGGAACCTACAAAAGAAATAGAATTAGAGACATGTGAACCAACAGATTCAGTGGATGAAAGCTGTAAAGTAGTGTCAATATTTTCTTCTGGAATGAGGTTAAGTGTGAGAGTTTGGGGGGGGGAACACTTCCTGGTGGGTGTTCAGGTTGGACATTTTGAGCCCTATGGTCAAAAATGGACTCAACAGGAGTTGCTGCAACTAGTTGTTCCTTATGAGGAGAAGGCTCTAGTACAACAACATTGTTATCCCCTTGCTGCCCAATGATTTCTGGTTTTTTTTCCCCACCTTCCCCTTCCTTTAAAGGTATCAGAGATGTTTTACAGTTAATTTCCAAATGCCATATAACCTTGCAGCAACCATAGACATTAAAAAGCCTCTCGTCGGTGATGTTGACAAAAAAAGCATAGCCTTTCACCTGCACCAAAATCTGATCTCTTAGTTGTAGAGTCAAATCAATATCCATCGGGACCTTAGCATAATGCCCAAAAGTCCTTTTTTCTAGTAGCATCATTTATCACTAGAGGTATACCAACCCCCCTTGCAATTGAAAAAAGGATATTAGGGCGCCAATACTCCTGGGGCAAGCCTGAAATCCTAATCCAACATTGTGTATTCGACACTCAAACGTGGTTGGGGTTGCAATTAAGCATCTAAGAGTAAAGCCACAAGGTCCTTCGAGACAAATCCCACACACCCAATAAAAGGACCTTGCATATATCTTCTAGGGAAGAAAATGAGAACTCAAAAAATCCCTTACCAATAGGTGCGATGGTCCAACAATTAATAAGTTGCAAAAGCTTCAAGAGCTTGGAGAAAAAATCATATGTTTTTAGAGGCACAAAGCCTTTGGGGTGAAAGAGATGTCCATGGAGGTGATTTTTGCAAGCCTCTAATACAACAACATACTTGCCTTATGGAATGGCAATCATGAGAGAGTCCTCTTTGATAGAAGGGATCAGAAGCTGGCTAAGGGGAATGTCACAGGCATGGTGGAAGGCCTGCATGAACATCTTGTTTTGGTGGGTTGGGGGTTTCGGAGGACTTGTGGAGGACACGTTTGGGGGATCTGGGTCAAGAAACCCCCATGGAACAAAGGGGGCGACAACCATGGGAGGGAGGGCTTCGAAGGAAAACCCTAGTAGAGCATGGGAAGGGGGTGCGTCAATTATCACAAATTGCTTCCTTTTCTCCCGTTGATGTTGCATTAAAATTGGTGTTTGTTATCTTCAATTTAATTATATTGTGGTTATGCTTTGATTTTGTTGTATTTTCTGCATGATCAAACATTTCATTGTTGTGTTCGAGTTTTTTTTTTTCTTGGATGAGACAAGCTAATTGTTGTGGGAAGAGGGGTTCCATTCTAGCTCTTTTTTAATATTGTTTTTTACAATTTGCGATAATTTTTAACTCTCATAAATTGCATTTTAAAATTTAAATTGGAAAATGTCACGTAGGTTTGGTATCATCCAAACCTAGCTTTGAACTAAAAAAATATCACACTTTAATTTTATAGGAACGAAAAATAGACAACTTTTTTTACATGAACCAAGAAAGGAACTTTACCAATTTTATAGAAACGAAAAATGTATTTTTTATTATTGAGAGAAACAAAAGGTTAACTAATAAAAGATGTAAACCACATGTTTTGTACTAACTGCATAAAGATCAAAGCCTTTATGGGATATAGAGCTTCAAGCTTGGTGGGGTAGGGGTGTAAGCGGGTCGGTTTGGGTTGGATTTGGTGAAATCCATGACCCAACCCAATTAAATTTGAACGGTTTGGTTTGAATCGGTTTTTTAAAAAAATAATAAAATTCAACCCAAACCAACCCATTTGAAAAGGATTTAGTAAGGTTGAGTCAACAAGTCAAAACATTTAATTTTGTCTATTTTTTTAAAATACAATATTTTTTATAAGCTAAATTTTATATTAAATGAGTCAGACACAACTATTTTTTGTTACATTTTTTATTAAAAAGAAAATTATGATGCTGGTACATCCCACTCCACTCCTATCTATTTATCTATCTATCCATGGAGGGTGGGAAATTAAACATATCATATTTAAGATAAGCAGTTTCAATAAACATAACGATGATGAGTTACAAACATAATATGTTTATTTGAGTGAATCGATAAATTTGTTTGGCATATTTTTTTCTCGTGATTTGAAAATGAAATCTTATTCAAAGTACGTGAGTGGTTTTTAATTAGATCAAAATAAAGTAAGTATTTGTGAAACGGTTTAATATTGTTACGTTGAATTTATAATTTTAATATAAAATGATTTTTTGGGATTAAAATTCCTTATAATTTGTTTTAAATTACAGGAATCTCAATCGTCCACTTATGCTTAATGTGAGCATTGACTACATAGAGTGACAATTCATTTACGACCGTTGAGAATGGCACGATATAATCATATAAATTAACAATTTTAAAATTATATATTGCAAAATGTTAACCGTACTTAGGACGAATTCAAGGTCGAAAATTATGCAGTCCAAATATTATATTAGATGAAATTAGTATATTAGGATATTTAATATTTATTATTTTAAAGTTTAATTACTTCAATTTTCTTAAAATAGGATAATGACATATGAAGAGTTGTTGTTCATTAGATTTATTATTTAATGTATTGTTTGCAAGTATTATTTTATTGTCTCAGTAATTTTCTCTATAGTTTGAATGATAGATTTTGAGAATAGAAGTAACATACGATTTTCTTCCTAATAGAGTAATAGTTAAGGAATAAAAATGAAATTTTTTATTAGAAAATGTAACAATACACTCTTACATAATTTCCCACACAAGTTTAATATTTTTATTTATTAATTATTTTTTTAACCAATGTCCTTAAAACATCAGTTCGCAAGATCTTATTAATAAAAAAAGTTTTAGTTTTGTCTTTCAGTAAATGTAAATACATTAATAATTTAAGATACTCCAACGTTAAGCTACCATAGAATAAATTTATTTAAGTCTTTCATTATATATATAAATTAACTATTATATATGTAATATTTAGATAAGTTCAAAAAATAATCCAGTTTAAGTTGTAAAAAAATTCAAACTTAGAACCAAACAGGCTGTGTGGATAGATTGAAATACGATAGTGTGAACATACTGATCATGTTCCAACAGTTTGAGGTAAAAATTAGAAACACGATAACATGTTAAGTTCAAACATTCTCACGACTTATCAACAAAAATGGTCAAAAGAAGAACCACTTTACAAAAGAAAAGAACAATAATCTCAACACTTTCACCAACTTTCTTATACTGCAGATGGAGAAAGTTTAGTACCCAGTTGGGAATCTAACTTTTAACTCTTCCAACGTGATTGTTCATGTGTACTCATGGATTTGCAACATTTCCTTCTAGCCAATAATTTCAACACTTCCACCAACTTTCTTATACTGCAGATGGAGAAAGTTTAGTACCCAGTTGGGAATCTAACTTATAACTCTTCAAACGTGATTGTTCATGTGTACTCATGGATTTGCAACATTTCCTTCAAGCCAATAATTTCCTCTTCAAAAAGATTTTCAGCAATAACCTGTAATAAAATTAAATACTTTTCATATGTCATTTACTCTTAATTAGTGGATAGAGGCTGTATGTGTATAAAATTTAAATCCTTGAAAACAGATTAATCTTATTTCAAAACTAAATTATCTCTAGTTCCAGTGCTTCCATTATGCACTGCAATGGTTGATAAATGTAGAAACAGATTCTCTAGCAGCCAAAAAGTAAATGTAGTTTAACAGGAACAAAGACATCAATCCTTTTATCTAGTTCAGTTATGAATGCCTTGTCCCTGGCTATTTATTTGCTTATATTATGGATTTTCAATTAACACTTACCACTCTATCTCCAAGGCTTTCAATATAATACAGTGGTAATTGCTTTAAGGCCTATAACAGTATAGTACACTGGTAACTAGTAATTGTAGATATTTTGCCCAAAGCTTGTTATGATGTTCATGATGAGAAATGAGAGAATAATAACAAAAATGATGATAATAGTCATTTACCTTCAGGCATTGCCTCAAAATTATTTTAATCATTTTTCATTAATTTTATTGGCCATGGACTTAATTTTAGAAATATATTTCGCCTCTAATTCCCTTCTCTTTGCTAAATCATTAGCAAATGTAATTGACTAAAATGATTGAAACAGAAACAACAAGAGAACTCTTGCTAAGAAGTAAGAATAGTGAATGTGTGTTTGAGAATGACATGTATTTCTAATGAAGAGCTTATCAAATGAAAGAGTGTTGTGCATTATGATAGTTACATAGAAGTATTTTCAACACTTGTAGTGGAAAAATTAGGATCTATTTTGCATTCAAAGTATACAAGAATAATAAATAAAAAAATAAATTTGTGTATCAGATGCGCGTTCTTGAAGTAACAAAATTTTTCTTCAATAGGGCAAAGACTTTAAGTGATTCCACACACTGAGACCAGACCAATATATGTTATCAACTTTTTGATGAATGGAACTCTAAAGAACAAATTCTCTTACTACTTTTCAAGTCTAAAACTAGACTTAACTCTTTCAGTTTTGTGTATGGTGTACTTGGGATAGATGCTTTTATTTATAATATTAAAGAGATATGGCTTAGCCTTTTTCAAAGAAAAAAAAGGAAATTTAAAATAATTTCATATCTCTCTATCTTTATAAAAATAAACATTATCTCACATATTTATTTTATTTTACGAAGCTTCCTTATATAAGACTAAGATAATTCACAATTAATCACATGACTAATTACGATAATTAATCACATTTCTGATATGTAGCAATAGAATATTATTCTTATTTTATGGACAACTTTCATATTTATAAAATAATACTCAATTTTTTGTATTAATTATATTCTTGGTGCTAGCGAAAAATATAATAATATTCCACTAAAATATTTATTTCATTAAATTAATTTCTCTAATTTAATTATCAAATAAATTATTTTCTTTTGCAAAGATGGGAACAGTCAGTTGTGTGTGACCCCCTAGGGTTCAATACTAAACCGTAGTAAATCAATCATAATTAATTTACTAATCAAAGTAGGTGTCTAACAACATTCATTAACGTCAGATAGCATGAAGTAACATCTTTTACATTCAAGACTAGAAGAATAATGTAATATTTCCTTCCATAATTTATGGCTCAAGGTTAACTCTAGAATATAGTATTATTATCAAACTCTAATAAGCTAACACATTTAATCAATGAATGACTTAAGAAACTCTTTTCTTCTTTCATTCAATTGTCTTGACCAAGGTCTTAATTTTATCATAGAGCTCAAACTCATTACCTAGAATTGATTGATTTCTTCTTGATTAATCATCAATTCTACAAGTATTTGATGATATCCAATATTCATTCAACTAGTGCCCTAAGAAATTAGGTGTCTGAGATTAAAATATAACAAATAACTTGTTAATTACTATGATAATTTCAGGTCAAAGGAAACTATTATATTTGTTCTTGAGAACTTTTTGTTTACATATCAAGATAATATTAACTATTAGAAATTTTTAATTGAGTAAGTTCAATGATGACATCTACATGTACATTATCTATATATGCAATTTAATAAATGAGATATATTAATCTTTATCTAATAAAGACCAATGCATATATATTGATCTATTCGGATTATTGATGTCCTATTCACAATAATCATACGATAAATAACAATTTAGATTAAAATTATAAAGGACTTGTTTTTCATTATCATAATCTCTATCATGACAACAAGTTTCTAATTTTAATCAAGGATTTGTCAAATTAACAATTTAATAAAACAATATATATAATAATAAAATAAAGAACATTTTTTTACTAAAATTAATAACATGATGGATTGCATCTTGGACATAAATATTTATCCCAAACACATAGAATCATGTTTTATGAGTAGGATAAAGTTGGAGTGAAGTGTAAGGGCCATTTGCACTATAAAAAAAAAATTTCCCACCGAATAATTCCCACGGATAAAATTCCTTCGAAAATGTTGCAATCCGACAAATTTTTTTGAAAGATTTAATTCTGTCAGAAAGTATTCATTTATGATGGATTTTACCAAAGGAATCAATCCATTGGAATGTAAAATTATCCCCAATTAAAAGACCCCTGACCCTAGTCCTCTGTTACTCCCTTTGTGACATTCGTCTCATCTCTGCTCTCTGTGACCCCGTGCCTCAATCTTGTGCCTGTGACCATCGTGTCTCCGTAGCAGCTACATTCCGCCTCCACTATCAGCCCACACTGTGAACAGGTAAGCCCACCGCCCCTAGTTGTCACTGGTCTTAGCCCACACAACTCTCGGAAGTTGTTGCCCAAGCCTCTCGGTCTCATTTGGCTTTACAAGTTTAATTTTATTTTCGTTCCTTGTTTGATTCATTCAAAATGTTGCTTGGATGATTTTATGCTGTTTAGTCAATGGTGTTGATTGCTTGGATGATTTATAAACACATAAAGCTTAAGAAACATTGCTTATTTTTGTTATGAATTTGTTATGTTGGTTTGGTTGGTGTGTTGGTTGGTTATGGTGTTGTTCGATGGTGGTTTGGGTCGTGGGTGGTTGGTGGTTTGATTGGTGATGGTGATGCTCGATGGGGGTTTGGGTTGCGGGTGGTTAGTGGCGATTTGGTTGGTGACGATGGTGATACGATTGCAAGGTTGGTGGTGCTGTTGCTTTGGTTTGGTGGTAGTACAGTTGCTTTGGTGGTTGGCACCAAAGGATGTGGGCACGGAAGGGTCATGGCCATTTTTTTCATCTTTACTATCAGTACACCCCCTTTATTATCAGCACAACTTTTAAATAAAAAAGAAACACACAATAAAGAAACAGTTAGTTAACAAAAATATTCGAGGATGCAAAAGAAATATATTTTAACTAAAGAGGTATGAGTGTAATAAGTTATAATTAACAGAAGACAAAACATAATTTGTTTTCATAAAAATAATCAATCACCTTCTTTCGTCTATCATTTTACAAAAATATTTTCCAAAAATTATTAAGCAGATTTGAATCATAGCTTAGTTTATGATTTTGATTAATCTTTATTATGTAATCAACTGCTATTCATTATTTTATGAGATAAAGTTTTGTCGGGACAATGAGTATGTAATTGAGGTACACTTAATTATTTGTTTGCCAGTAAGTTTTTAATTGGGAGAGTTTCTTTACCTTAGATTATAACAAACAAACAAAATTCAGTAATCCTAAATTACAGTTTGATTTATGATTCCAATTAATATTTACTAGCAATCAAGTGTTATTATTTGTTTTTATTAATTAAAAAACCTAAATACGTGTGAGATAAAGATTAGGGGGGGGGGGGGGGGACAATGCACTATTCTCTGTAAAAACAGTTTTGATCTTTTCGGAAAAAAACAATTGAATGGTAATTTACCTAATGTTTTTTACTCTTTATGTTTTTACAAAATTAAATACAGTAACAATTTTGATAATGCACTCCACTTACTTTAAGTAATTAAAAATAACAGTGTTTATTCAAAAATTATAAACATGAAAGTGTTATATTTGTTTTTATTTATAATTACTTGAAATTAAATTTTAAAGACCAGTATCAATAGAACTGGAAAAAAATTTAGATAGAATAAAACTGTGTGTAAATAAAACTTCAAAACAGAATAATGATAGTTACCTAGTTAAATACTATTATTGTAAACGCATAATTAATACTTCTCATTTTTTATTGTATTTTTTTATTACCTCATATCATCAATCCGTTTCATTTCAATCAATCTTAACCAATTATAAAGTGTTAAAAATATTTAGATAATGATTTTTAAACTTTTTTCTTTCTCTTTTATTATCAGGTTCATAGTTAGTCTGTCTTGAGTGATTGCTTTATTACTCACACTTAGGTTCTATTGTTTAGGTTAGTTGAGGTCTTTTATTGTACTTGTTTGAAATTTTTTATACTAAATGTGTTAAGTATATATATATATTTGATTGTGGTTATGTTATTTATATTCCATACTTGGTGAGTTTAGAAAGTCAAACATTATATGTATGCCATTGTTTTCACCTAAAGTATGATAATAATTCTTGCTACCAATATATAATGGAGATCACTCTAAGAGTATGCATGACTAAACATCAAGGTTTCTAATTTTGAAATCATCATTGGATGTATGATAGATGTTATAGTGGTAAAACCGGTTTGAAAGAGTCTTTTGTTGAGGGGATTGAAGAGTTTGTAAGCAAAGCTTGTTAGCAAGATTGTTATGACAATGAGGGGGGATCAAATGTTCTTGTGTTAAATGCGATTGCACTAGGATTTTAGAGGATAGGGTTGTGAAGGTTCACCTTTACAAAAATGGTTTCAAGCCTAATTATTGGATTTGGACTGATCATGGTGAACACATGCCATATAGGGATGTAAATGAGGACAACAATTACATGGATGTTTCTACTAGTGCAAAATATATGGCTCAACATGAACAGTTTATCTTAATGCAAGACATGGTGTGTGATGCTGTGAGTCAACCTCAAACATTTGAACCTCCAAACTCAAATAATACGGAAGAACCTCCAAATGAAGATACTTAAAGATTTTACAATTTTCCTGGCAGAGGCAAATGAACCATTGTACGAAGGGGCAATAGACTCAAAATTATCAATATCTGCAAGGATTTTTGCAAGTCCAATTGGAATGTTCCTGGCCAATGTTTGGAGTTTATTTCAAAAATGCTTTTGGATGCAACACCTATAAAAGATGGTTTACCAAAAAAAAAAATTATGATGCGAAGAGGTTAGTATCAAAGTTAGGATTGGATGCTAAGAGGATTAACTGCTGTGTGGATGGTTGCATGTTGTATTATGACAATGATGTAGCATTAACCGAATGCAAATTCTGTGACAAGCCTAGGTATCATGCTAAGACTGTTTGAACAAGCAACAAAAAGCCAATTCCAGTAAAGGTGATGTTTTATTTGCTTATAATACCAAGGTTGCAGAGACTATTTGCATCAATATAAACTACAAGCGAAATGTCATGGCACTATAAGAATAGAAAATCTTCGGGCATGTTATACTGTCCATTTGATGGTGAAGCGTGAAAACACTTTGATCGGGTACATGCATATTTTGCTATTGATCCACGAAATGTGCAGTTCGGTTTATGCACAGATGGATTTAATCCATATATTTGAGCATCCTCTTCACCTTATTCTTGTTGGCCAATCATTGTTACCCCGTACAATCTTCCTCCATAAATGTGTATGACTAAACCTTATATGTTTTTGAGCTATGTTATACTAGGTCCATTTAATCCAACGATTGATATTAATGTTTATTTACAACCTTTGATTGATGATCTAAAGAAATTATGGAGTGGTATCATGACTTACGATGTTTAAAGTAAGCAAAATTTCATGATGAGGACAACTTTGATGTGGACTATTAATGATTTTCCTGCTTGGGATGTTGTCTGGTTGGGGGACACATGGTAGACTAGCATGTCCGTATTGCATGGAGGACACAAAGGCATTTTAGTTGGAAAACGGGAGACAAACTTCTTGGTTTGACTGTCATCGTAGGTTCTTACCTACTGATCATGCATTTAGGAGGAACAAAAATGTGGAAGCAATGTCTTCCAAGGTTATTTTGATGATGCCAAAGAATCAAGAGTTAAGAATCAAGAATCAAGTTTCAAGAATCAAGATTCAAGACTCAAGAATCAAGTTTTAAGAATCAAGATTCAAGAATAATCAAGATCAAGATTCAAGACTCAAGATTCAAGAATTAAGAGAAGACTCAATCAAGATAAGTACTAAAAAAGTTTTCCAAAACATTGAGTAGCACAAGAAGTTTTCACAAAATCATTACCAAAGAGTTTTACTCCCTGGTAATTGATTACCAGAAGGTAGTAATCGATTACCAGTGTTTTAAAACGTTAGATTTCAAATTTCAAGAGTCACAACTTGTGTTTAAACAATTTTAAATCATTTTAAACTTGTGTAATCGATTACACAATACTTGTAATCGATTACCAGAGTTCTAAACATTTTGATTTTTAAAATTTAAACATGAAGAGTCACATATGTTGATGTGTAATCGATTACACCTTAATGGTAATCGATTACCAGTGACTGATTTCGAAAAATAAATTTTCAAAAGTCACAATTCTTCAAGTGACTTGTTTCTGAAGATTTTTTTTAAAAGTCACAACTTTTTAGTGACTAGTTTTCAAAAGAGACACAATTTTTAAAGGGTGACTAGTTTTAAAAAAATTGCCAAGAGTCACAAACTTTAACTTGAGTTGTCAAGTGATTATAAATATGTGACCATGACATGAATTTCATATCCATCTTTCAATATCTTTCAACACTTTCAACAAAACTTTCTAATTCATTTCTCTTCGTCTTTCTAAAAGTTTTTGTTCAATCATTTCTCTTTCAAGAAAAATTCTTTGATAAAAAAACTTGTACTATTCTTCTTCATTCACTTCTCCCTTTTGCCAAAAGTATAGAAGGACTAACTCCCTAAATTCTTTTGTGTCTCCCTTCTCTCTTCCAAGAGAATTCAAAGGAGTAACCGCTTAAGAATTCTTTTGATTCTTCCCTTTCCCTTAAGCAAAAGATTTCAAAGAACTAACCACCTAAGATATCTTTTGTTTCCCCTTAGAAAGATTAAAAGGACTAACCGCCTGGGAATTCTTTGTCCCAACACATTGGAGGGTACATCCTTTGGGGTACAAGTAGAGGGTACACCTACTTGGGGATTGTTATACTGAGAACAAGAGAGGGTACATCTCTTGTGGATCAATTCAAGTGAAGGGTACATCCACTTGGTTTTTCAAAGAGAACAAGGGAGGGTACATCCTTTTGTGGATCTTTGGCTTGTAAAGGATTTTACAAGGTTGAAAGAAATCTCAAGAATCGCATGTTGCTTGGGGACTGGATATGATTTGTGGCCGAACCAATATGAAATTATTGTGTTTTCCTTCTTCTTCCCTACACTCTTTAATTTCCACTGCGTACTTTTAATTATCACTTTTACTTTTGGTTAAGTTTCTATTTATGTTTTTTACTTTCTTAACTTAGTAGTAAAAGCCTAATTGAATCTAGTAACATTAAGAATGATAGATTTTTAATTAGTCAAGACACGTTCATAATTAATTCAATCCCCCTTCTTAATTATTTCGAGGCCACTTGATCCAACAAAAAAATGCCTTCAGAAAGGGGGAAGTTGAAAGGGATCAGCCACCACGTATGTTGACACCTACACAAGTATGATGTAGGGTTAGGGATTTTCCAAAAGTCACAGAAACTGGTCTGCCACCAGCAAATTTACATGGATATGGGTAGTGGCACCATTGGACAAAAAGAAGTATCTTTTGGGATCTTCCTTATTGGAAAGATAATTTGTTGCGACACAATCTTGATGTTATGCACATAGAGAAAAATTTCTTTGATAACATATTCAACATTGTTATGAATATCAGTGGTAAGATAAAAGACAATGACAAGGCTAGGATGGACTTAGCTTTGTATTGTAAGCGTAAAGACTTGGAGTTGAAGTAGTGGCCAATGGGAAGTTATTAAAGCCAAAAGCAAATTACACTTTAACTGCAGACCAAACAAAGTTAGTTTGTCAATGAATAAAAGAACTTCGAATGTCAGATGGTTATTCTTCTAACTTGGCCAGATGTGCCAATATTGATAAGGGAACCATGCATGGGATGAAAAGTCATGATTGTCATGTGTTCATGGAGTTTTTACTTCCTATTGCTTTTATCTCATTGTCGTCACGTGTCTTAAATCCATTTACTGAAATAAGTCATTTCTTCAAAGACTTGTGTCGTACAACTTTGATGGATGATGTCTTGAGCAGAATAGAACAAAATATTCCATTAATTTTGTGAAAGTAGGAGAGAATATTCCCCCAGGTTTTTTTGATTCAATGGAGCATCTGTCTATTCATTTGGCATATTGTTAGTCGGTCAATATGACTAACTTATGTGTAAGAAACTGTTGTAAATTGTATATGGCTCCTCCCATTTATAGTTGTTTTTGGTAGTATTGTAATTACTTTTTGTTAATTTAAGTGATAGGTACTCAGTATCCCAATTTTGTGTATTTAATGATCATTCCTTTTCAATTTCAGGTAAAATGGGCAAGATTGGTGAAGTGCAGAATTCATGAACTCGCTGAGCCATGCCACGCACTGGGTGAGCCATCCACTAAGCGCACTATCCTCTGATTAAGCACGCAAAAGAATCTACAAGAAGGATGAGCTATACAGAGGTGTTGAGCGAGTGTCAACTCACTAAGTGCACCGCCTTTAACCCTTACGCTAAGCGAGAAGACTGGCGCCAAGCCAGAAGTCACTTACATGCGCTAAGCAAGCTCATCTTCCTCTAAGCACGTGCCCACCGACAGGATTGCCTATTTAAAGCTGAAATCTCAATTTTGGGGAGGTTGTTGAGTTTTTTGAGAGTTTTTGGTTGTGTTGAGACTGAGAGAGAGCTAAGCATGACGAGGAAGCCATCTTGCAGAGCTTTGGATGAGATTTTGAGAGATTGTGAGGTTTCTAGAGGTTGAGGAGACATCCCTACTACTTGTATTTCTTCTATCTTTCATCTTCTCTTCTCATTGTTGTAAAGGAAGCTTCCCTGCTATGGAGAGCTAAATCCTCAGTTGGCTCTTCCCATGGGGTACTTGATGTAAATATTTTTATATCTATCTAATGATGTTTTATGTGTTCACTGCTATCAGTACTTAATTCTAGTGTGTCTTTGCCTTGATCACGCAACTGCATGCTTAATTAGGGTCACTCAACATTGGGAAATGGTTTGATCCTTAGAACTTGATAGGACAGGGCTAGCTTATCATATTTTCACGAGACATCGGGGTACAGTAACCTAGTTTTTGTTATGTTATGTCTTAATGTGGTTCTGGTTAAGTTTAGTCCAACAAGAGACATCTGAGGACGGTGCTTGATTAGGATTAGACTAAACATGCACGAGACATCAGGGTTTAGTAGTCCAGGAAACAACATAGAACACATGAACATTGTTAGGTAGAGAACATCTTTAATAACATCAGTCACCCAATAGGAAGACCAACACGTTGTCTATCTATCTTCATACACCACTACTCACGTGATTTGCTTTTGAATAGTTTAGGTTACATTTGTGTCCATACCACACACCAAACTTTCATCCCAAGACACTTATTTACTGAACCATAACTTTACCAAGTAAAACAAGTTCCCCGAGAGTTCGATACTTGGTATTCACTTATCGTTTTATACTACTTACGCGATCCGGTGCACTTGCCGACAGTCGACCAAGTTTATGGCGTCGTTGCCGGGGAACTTCTTTCTATTTGGAAAAGTTTAGTTCAGTTTTAAGTGTCCTTTTGTTATTCTTTTATCATTTGTGAATATTTGTTTTTGTTTATATTTGTTTTCTTCTTGAATTGGATAACCGATGTTTCTGTCAGTGTTTTGTATGCATAAATCTCCTACAGGTAATTTAGTTCCTCTGGACTTGGAAATTGAAGTCACTTTAAGAAGGAATCGAGTCGAAAGGAGAAGGAAATTGTTGCAAGACAGGACAGTAGCTTCCATTTTAGAAGAAGAAGCTCAATCCTCTGATTTTGCATCATCTTATTCACCGTCATCAAGGGAATCCACTACAGATTTATCAGAAGCCTCTGTCATGGCTGAAGAACATCAACACAGGGTTACCCTTGAAGATTACTCTAGTAGTTCTGTGCCGTAATTCTTTACAAGTATTGCGCGGCCAGAAGTCCAAGCACATAATATAAACTATCATCATTCTTTGATTCATCTGATACAGGGAACCTATTTCATGGATTACCAAACGAGGACCCCTACACACACTTAGCAACATACATTGAGATTTGTAACACTATAAAGATTGCAGGAGTGCTAGACGATGCCATTGGACTCAGTTTATTTTCATTTTCTTTAGCAAGAGAAGCCAAGAAGTGGCTCCATTCATTCAAAGGGAACAGTATGAAGACGTGGGAGAAAGTTTTTGAGAAATTTCTGAAGAAATACTTCCCCGAGTCAAAGACTACAAAAGGGAAGGCTGCTATTTCATCATTTCACCAGTTCCCTGATGGGTCCTTTAGTGAAGCATTGGAGAGATTCCTGGGTTTGTTAAGAAAGAATCCCACTCATGGATTCTCTGAGCCAATTCAATTGAACATGTTTATAGATGGGCTGAGACCACAAACCAAGCAGTTGTTAGATGCTTCAGCAGGAGGAAAGATAAAGCTGAAAACCCCTGAAGAGGCAACTGAATTGATTGAGAATATGTCTGCTAGTGATCATGCTATCCTACATGATATAGTGCACCAACCTACCAAGAAAAGCTTATTGGAATTATCATCACAAGATGCTTTGCTGGCACACAATAAGTTGCTCTCTAAGCAACTTGAAATCTTAACAGAAACACTTGGTAAGTTGCCAACTAAAGTATCTACTAGTCAATCTTCACATTCTTCGGTTTTGCAGGTTACAGGTTGTACCATTTATGGCGAGGCTCATGAATCAGGTCCTTGCATTCCCATTGAAGAACACACTCAGGAAGTTCATTATATGGGAAATCAACAGACGCAAGGATACAACCAAGGAGGATTTTTAGGCTTCCAGCAAGGTCCCTACAATCAACAAGGGCAATAGAGATCACACCCTAGCAATCAATTCAATAAGGACCAGGGTGGACCTTCCAACTGGCCACCCCAACAAGTGCCAAATATTTTTCAGAGGACCATGAAACTGGAGGAGACACTAGCTCAGTTTATGCAAGTGACCATGTCTAACCATAAGAGTACTTGTTGGATCAAGTGGCCTTAGAATAATTAAGAAGGGGGGTTGAATTAATTATTCCTAAACCTTTACTAATTAAAAAATTACTCTTCTAAGGCTTTTACTATGTTGTTAAGAGAATAAGGAGTAGAAGAGAAACTTAACAGAAAGTAAAGGCGGAAATTAAAATGCACAGCGGAAAGTAAAAGAGTAGGGAAGAAGGAAACAAACACACAAGAGTTTTTATACCAGTTCGGCAACAACCCGTGCCTACATCCAGTCCCCAAGCGACCTACGGTCCTTGAGATTTCTTTCAACCTTGTAAAAATCCTTTTACAAGCAAAGATCCACAAGAGATGTACCCTCCCTTGTTCTCTTTGAACCTAGTGGATGTACCCTCCACTAGAACTGATCCACAAGAGATGTACCCTCTCTTGTTCTCAGTTAAACCCAAGTAGATGTACCCTCTACTTGTACCACAAAGGATGTACCCTCCAATGTGTTAAGACAAAGATCTCAGGCGGTTAAACCTTTGATACTTTGTGAATGGGGATACAAAAGAATTCTTAGGCGGTTAGTCCTTTGAACACTTTTGTATAAGAGAAAGAGAAGAATAAAAAAAATTCTCAGACTGTGTCGTTTTGAATTCTTTGACAAGGGAGAAGGGAGACACAAAAGAATTCAGGCGATTAGTCCTTGGCGAATTCTTTTTGGCAATGGGAGAAGAGATAAAAAGAATGAATAACACAAGTTTTCAAGGTTTAGAAAACCAGAAAACTCTTGGAAAGCTTTTTGGCACAAAGAAGAAGAAGAAGTTCAAAGAGACTCAGAAATCAATGTGGAAAAAAATTGCTTGTGTAAAGAATGAATTGGAAAAGATAGATTGAAAATGAAAAACAAAGTCTTGCTTTTATAGACTCTTCATGCCTGGTCAAGAGAACCATTTAGAAGAATTATATCTTTTAGAAAAACTTCAAACCAATTTGAAAAAGTCAAAAACCATTTGAAGAGTTACATCTTTTGATTTATTCAGAAACAATCACTGATAATCGATTACCAAATCAGTGTAATCGATTACACAAAGCTTTTATGTGAAAGGATATGACTCTTTATATTTGAATTTGAATTTCAACGTTCAAAGGCATTGGTAATCGATTACCAAAACATTGTAATCGCTTACAGCTTTTTGAAATCAATTGGAACGTTGTAAATTCATTTGAAAACCTTTTCAAATCCATTTTGCTACTGGTAATCGATTACAACAATCTAGTAATCGATTACCAGAGAGTAAAAACTCTTTGGTAAACATGTTTTGAGAAAAATCCATGTGCTACTCAATTTTTGAGAAAAAACTTTTCATACTTATCTTGATTAAGCCTTCTCTTGATTCTTGAATCTTGAGTCTTGAATCTTGATCTCTTGAATCATGAATTCTTGAAATCTTGATCTCTTGAATCTTGATTCTTGATTTTTGAAATCAACTTTCCTCTTGAATCTTGAATTATTTTTGATTCTATCTTGAATATCTTGAACTCATTCTTTGATTGACCTTTAAGCTTTTTGTCATAACCTTTGTCATCATCTTTTGTTATCATCAAAACATCTTTGAATCACTCTTGATTCACCATGAAGCTTAGCTTCTACAATCTCCCCCTTTTTGATGATGACAACTTCTGAAATCAAGAAACACATACACACACTTTTTCCTAGTCGATCACTCACATAAATTTTCATTCTCCCCCTTTGTTTTTGAATTTATGCCTATCTTAAAATTAAGTTGATTACTCATGTGAGTTCTTGATTTAATTCCTATTTCTCTTCCCCTTTGGCATCAACAAAAAGCCAAAGTGCGTAACAAATGTGAAGCATACAAATATAACTAAGCATCCATACAACATTCATGGAAAAATATAAACCATCTCATGAAGCAAGAAACATGACTAGATCAAATATATAGAAAAATCACATAGTCATATAACATTATTCATAATTGTTCAATCATACCATGCAAATAAAGGAAATACTAATTTGTTCAAATGTCATAATAATATAGCCAAATACACGAGAATAGAAAACAATCAAACAAGATACCATAACCATTCATCACACTAGAAATATAATACTTCATAGAATGTCATATAATCCAGAAAGTCATTCATAATAACCAAATAAAAGAACATACCACTAATCATATATCATCAAAATAATTGAGTTTAAAACTCATAACCATAAACAACCAAGAGCAAGTAAATATAATCATCATGTTCAGTCATACTAATCAAATAATAAAAGAAATACTAAGTATTCAAATGTCATAAAAACATACCCAAATACAAGGATTAGAAACAAAATATAAATATTAAACAAGAAAAGAGAATCTTATAGAAATCAAACACTATAATAAATTATCCTCACATTATAATAGAAGCATATGTGCATAAATAACAAATAAGTCATAAGTCATTAAAACACAAATCATTTTTCGAAGTTACTTGCATCTAGAAATCCTAATTCTCTTCTAATGGTGTAGAAAGAGTCTTTGGTTAGTGGTTTTGTGATGATGTCTGCAAGTTGGTTTTTAGTATCTACAAATTTTTAAAAATACAATCACTTTTTTCTTAAGACTAAGTGCTAATTGACTACCAACACTTACCAAGATGAGTTTTTATTAACATAGAAGGTTCTATCATATCAAAATAATTTTATTTGAAATACAATATAATAATTTTGAAAAGCATAAAAAAATATTTTGAACAATCAATCAAGTAATTCAAACATATCAAACAAGAATTATACAAGGATTGAAGGATATAGATCACAGACATCATTAAATATTCAGATTTGTTAAAGATAATTTAAAAACTCAGAAAATTCAAAGAACTCAATCAATCATGTAATCATTATTTTCTCTGAAACCTACATGCTCAATATCTTTATCATGCTCATGCTTGATAACACATTTTTCAGAATCAAAAAGATACTTTATATATGAAAATTCTTATAAAAATAAATAAATATAACATAATGGATTTTGAAAAAACTTTATGAATGAACCTTAAGACGGTAATTCACATATCATATTAAAAATTATGCAAGAATCATACAAGAGATATAAAACCATACATAACCATTCATAAATGACTAATCACATATCACATAAAAAATCCTGCATAATCATTTTAAAAATATATTATCAAAATAATCAACATAACTTTTAAATATAAAAAAAATCATAATAACTTTCAAGCATAATCAATCATCAAACATTTCAAATTAATTAAATTTAATTAACAATCAACTAACTATGCACAATACTTTCTAAAAACAATTTAAATTTCAAATTTCAAATATATTAAATTTTAGATTTCAAATTTTAAATTTCAACTTCCAGTAACTTCCTTTTTCAACTTCCAACTTCCAATAACTTCCATTTCCATTTTCAACTTTCAACTTCCAGTAACTTCCATTTTTCAACTTCCAACTTCCAATAACTTCCAAATTTTAATTTTCAAACTTCCAATGACTTCCAAATTTTAATTTTCAAACTTCCAACTACTTGGACACGATTACCAAAGACAAAAAATCAATCATGTATATTGAAATTATTTATACTAAATATATTTAACAATCATCAACACATATCATGGTAATTATTTACTTAATTCAATTATTCTAACATGTCAAAACATTTTTTATTTTTTAACAGAATCAAAACATAAGCAATTCAAGCACTAATCAATTCAGACAAAATTCAATTAATCATACATGTTCAAAATTAAAACTAAATATAGTTATTTAAACATTGTAAACATAATCAAAACAATTTCAACAATTATTTTCTATTAGCCACAAAAATAAATTAACTGAAAATACTAATCATACCTTAATTCATAGAGATGGCTTAGATGTTACCTCTTTTGAGATTTTACTAATATTGTTGTCGCCGTATGTAACATGTCCACCTTTCTTGGGAGAAATGTTTGTAAATTTGGATACATCTCCCGTCATATGCTTGGAACATCCACTCTCAATGTATCACTTCTTCCTTACAGATTCTTCTTTGTTGTTGTCATGAGATTTTGTCATGAGACACAAGTTGACTTGGTCTTCATCATGATCTTGGAATAACCTGTTCTTGAAAATACTTTTGAAAGACAGAGAATCTAAAGAGGCCATTAATCTTGAAGTGGTTAAACTTTCTACAAGAAATCTGCTCTGATACCATATGTTGGATCAAGTGGCCTCAAAATAATTAAGAAGGGGGGGTTGAATTAATTATTCATAAACCTTTACTAATTAAAAAATTACTCTTCTAAGGCTTTTACTATGTTGTTAAGAAAATTACCATGATATGTGTTGATGATTGTTAAATATATTTAGTATAAATAATTTCAATATACATGATTAATTTTTTGTCTTTGGTAATCGTGTCCAAGTAGTTGGATGTTTGAAAATTAAAAATTGGAAGTTATTGGAAGTTTGAAAATTAAAATTTGGAAGTTATTGGAAGTTGGAAGTTGAAAAATGGAAGTTACTGGAAGTTGAAAGTTGACAATGGAAATGGAAGTTATTGGAAGTTGGATGTTGAAAAAGGAAGTTACTGGAAGTTGAAATTTAAAATTTAAAATCTAAAATTTAATATATTTGAAATTTGAAATTTGAAATTTGAAATTTGAAATTTTTTTAGAAAGTATTGTGCATAGTTAGTTGATTGTTAATTAAATTTAATTAATTTGAAATGTTTGATTATTGATTGTGCTTGAAAGTTATTATGATTTTTTTATATATTTAAAAGTTGTGTTGATTATTTTGATAATATATTTTTAAAATGATTATGCATGATTTTTTATGTGATATGTGATTAGTCATTTATGAATGGTTATGTATGATTTTATATCTCTTGTATGATTCTTGCATAATTTTTAATATGGCATATGAATTACTTGCTTAAGGTTCATTCATAAAGGTTTTTCAAAATCCATTATGTTATATTTATTTATTTTTATAATAATTTTCATATATAAAGTATCTTTTTGATTCTGAAAAATGTGATATGAAGAATGAGTATGATAAAGATATTGAGCATGTAGATTTCAGAGAAAATAATGATTACATGATTGATTGAGTTCTTTGAATTTTCTGAGTTTTTAAATTATCTTTAACAAATCTGAATGTTTAATGATGCCTGTGATCTATATCCTTCAATCCTTGTATAATTCTTGTTTGATATGTTTGAATTACTTGATTGATTGTTAAAAATATTTTTTTATGCTTTTCAAAATTATTATATTGTATTTCAAATAAAACTATTTTGATATGATAGAACCTTCTATGTTAATAAAAACTCATCTTGGTAAGTGTTGGTAGTCAATTAGCACTTAGTCTTAGTAAAAAGTGACTATTTTTAAAAAATTTGTAGATACTAAAAACCAACTTGCAGACATCATCACAAAACCACTAACCAAAGACTCTTTCTTCACCATTAGAAGAGAATTAGGATTTCTAGATGCAAGTAACTTAGACAAATGATTTGTGTTTTGATGACTTATGACTTATTTGTTATTTATGCACATATGCTTCTATTATAATGTGAGGATAATTTATTATCGTGTTTGATTTCTATAAGCTTCTCTTTTCTTGTTTAATGATTATATTTTGTTTCTAATATTTGGGTATGTTTTTATGACATTTGAATACTTAGTATTTCTTTTATTATTTGATTAGTATGACTGAACATGATGATTATATTTACTTGCTCTTGGTTGTTTATGGTTATGAGTTTTAAACTCAATTATTTTGATGATATATGATTAGTGGTATGTACTTTTATTTTGTTATTATGAATGAATTTCGGGATTATATGACATTCTATGAAGTATTATATTTCTAGTGTGATGAATGGTTATGATATCTTGTTTGATTGTTTTCTATTCTCATGTATTTGGCTATATTATTATGACATTTGAACAAATTAGTATTTCCTTTATTTGCATGGCATGATTGAACAATTATGAATAATGTAATATGACTATGTGATTTTTCTATATATTTGATCTAGTCATGTTTCTTACTTCATGATATGGTTTATATTTTTCCATGAATGTTGTATGGATGCTTAGTTATATTTGTATGCTTCAAATTTGTTACGAACTTTGGCTTTTTGTTGATGCCAAAGGGGGAGAGAAATAGGGATTAAATCAAGAACTCACATGAGTAATCAACTTAATTTTAAGATAAGCATAAATTCAAAAACAAACGGGGAGAATAGAAATTTATGTGAGTGATTGACTAGGAAAAAGTGTGTGTGTGTTTCTTGATTTCAGAAGTTGTCATCATCAAAAAGGGGGATATTGTAGAAGCAAAGCTTCATGGTGAATCAAGAGTGATTCAAAGATGTTTTGATGATAACAAAGATGATAACAAAAGATGATGACAAAGGTGATGACAAAAATCTTAAAGGTCAATCAAATAATGAGTTCAAGATATTCAAGATAGAATCAAGAGCAATTCAAGATTCAAGAGGAAAGTTGATTTCAAGAATCAAGAGATCAAGATTTCAAGAATTGAAGATTCAAGAGATAAAGATTCAAGACTCAAGATTCAAGAATCAAGAGAAGGCTTAATCAAGATAAGTATGAAAAGGTTTTTCTCAAAAATTAAGTAGCACATGGATTTTTCTCAAAACATGTTTACCAAAGAGTTTTTACTCTCTGGTAATCGATTACCAGATTGTTGTAATCGATTACCAGTAGCAAAATGGATCTGAAAAGGTTTTCAAATGAATTTACAACGTTCCAATTGATTTCAAAAAGCTGTAATCGATTACAATGTTTTGGTAATCGATTACCAGTGCCTTTGAACGTTGAAATTCAAATTCAAATATGAAGATTCACATCCTTTCACATAAAAGCTTTGCGTAATCGATTACACTGATTTGGTAATCGATTATCAGTGATTGTTTCTGAATAAATCAAAAGATGTAACTCTTCAAATGGTTTTTGACTTTTTCAAATTGGTTTGAAGTTTTTCTAAAAGATATAACTCTTCTAAATGGTTCTCTTGACCAGGCATGAAGAGTCTATAAAAGCAAGACTTTGGTTTGCATTTTCAATCTATCTTTTCCAATTCATTCTTTTCACAAGCAATTTTTTTCCACATTGATTTTTGAGTCTCTTTGAACTTCTTCTTCTTCTTTGTGCCAAAAAGCTTTCCAAGAGTTTTCTGGTTTTCTAAACCTTGAAAACTTGTGCTATTCATTCTTTTCATCTCTTCTACCTTTGCCAAAAAGAATTCGCCAAGGACTAACCGCCTGAATTCTTTTTGTGTCTCTCTTCTCCCTTTTCCAAAAGAAAGAAGGACTAACCGCCTGAATTCTTTTGTGTCTCCCTTCTCCCTTGTCAAAGAATTCAAAATGACACAATCTAAGAATGCTTTTGATTCTTCCTTTTCCGTTATACAAAAGTGTTCAAAGGACTAACCGCCTGAGAATTCTTTTGTATCCCCATTCACAAAGTATCAAAGGTTTAACCGCCTTAGATCTTTGTCTTTACATATTGGAGGGTACATCTACTTGGGTTTGACTGAGAACAAGAGAGGGTACATCTCTTGTGGATCAGTTCTAGTGGAGGGTACATCCACTAGGTTCAAAGAGAACAAGGGAGGATACATCCCTTGTGGATCTTTGCTTGTAAAAGGATTTTTACAAGGTTGAAAGAAATCTTAAGGACCGCAGGTCGCTTGGGTATTGGATGTAGGCACGAATTGTTGCCGAACAAGTATAAAAACTCTTGTGTGTTTGTTTCCTTCTTCCCTACTCTTTTACTTTCCGCTGTGCATTTTAATTTCCGCATTTACTTTCTGTTAAGTTTCTCTTCTACTCCTTATTCTCTTAACAACATAGTAAAAGCCTTAGAAGAGTAATTTTTTAATTAGTAAAGGTTTAGGAATAATTAATTCAACCCCCCCTTCTTAATTATTCTGAGGCCAAAATTGGAGGAGACAATAGCTCAGTTTATGCAAGTGACCATGTCTAACCATAAGAGTACTGAGACAGCCCTGAAAAACCTTGAGATCTAGGTGGGTCAATTGGCTAAGCAGTTAGCTGAGAAGTCATCCAACAGCTTTGGAGCAAATACCGAGAAAAATCCCAAAGAAGAATGCAAAGTTGTTATGACAAGAAGCAGGAAGCTTGTGGCAGCTGAGGATGAGGATATTGTCGCTTTGAAGGAGCAAGTTGTTTCGAAGGACACTACTGATAAAAAGAATGATGAGGTAAAAGATGAGAGGAGTCAGTGGAGAGAAAAACCAATAATTGTCGAAAGGATAGAAATAAAAGACAATGAAAAAGAAATAGAGGGAGAAAAACAAAAAGAAAAAGAAGAAAAAGAAAAAGAAAATTTTGAAAAAAATAAAGAAGAGCAAAAAAAAGTAAGAGTGAAAAAGCAACATAGTTTTACAACATATGCCACTCTACTCCAAGTTTTTAAAAGACATGTTGACAAAGAAGCACAAGTACATTCACTAGGAAAATATAGTTGTGGAGGGTAATTGCAGTGTGGTGATTCAAAAAATCATTCCACGGAAGCACAAAGACCCTGGGAGTGTGACCATTCCTTGCTCAATAGGTGAAGTCACAGTGGGAAAAGCTCTCATTGACTTGGGAGCCAAGATCAATCTTATGCCACACTCCATGTGCAGAAGACTAGGAGAGTTGGAAATCATGCCCACTAGAATGACTTTACAGTTGGCTGACCGCTCTATCACCAGACCATATGGAGTAATTGAAGATGTTTTGGTCAGAGTAAAACATTTTATCTTCCCAGCAGGCTTTGTTGTAATGGATATCTGTGAAGATAATGACATTCCCTTAATCTTGGGAAGACCATTTATGTTAACTGCAAGCTGCGTAGTTGACATGGGAAGAAAGAAACTGGAAATGGGCTTTGTAGATTAGAGGATCTATTTTGATTTATTTGTAGAAAACAAGCTTGTGTTAGATCAAAATGTTTGCTTGCAGGTAAAGGAGGTTGAACAGGAGGTCTTGAAGGTGAAAGCCAAATTTGATATCACCCATTGAGGTATATGCGTCAAGCTAATGACGTTAAAAGAGCGCTTCCTGGGAGGCAACCCAGTTTTGATTTCTTTCATATTTTTTTTCATGCATTACATAAGTTGGAATTTGCTTTATGATCATTGAAAAAAGGGTATATCAGCTTATACTAGGTTATAGATATTGGGGTTTGATCTAAATGTTTTGAGAAAGTGGACTGAAAATAACATAAAAACATTTTCTTGAAAATAGTCCACTCGCTAAGCGCATATCACGCACTGAGTGCATCTCCTCCATGCGCTAAGCAAGGGTAGCCTGTGCTAAGCGCTCAAACCCCTACATCTCAAGCTGATAGGGCTCGCTAAGCTGGTCATGGGTGAGCTTAGCCCAAATCAATTCGATCTGAATTGAGTTGAGCGAGCTGCATCTCGCTAAGCGCATTGTGTATGTTGGCTAAGCATGGTGTACCTGCACTAAGCCCTATTCCTTGCGGTCAAATTACTGGTTTAATTGAGCTAAGCGCGACCCATTCATGCTAAGCCCAATTCCTTGTGACCTGAATAACACTAAGCTAGCAACCACTCACTAAGCGCATACCCCCTCTGTATGCAGGATGCAATATATTCGCTAAGCCGGCCTTGAGCCTGGCTTAGGGCGAGTTGCAGGATTCCTTATCTGCACAACTCGCTTAGTGCGCTTCTTTGCGCTAAGTGCAGTTCCAAAAAAAAATGTTTCAATTTTAAATTGGGCCCAACATGTCAGCCCGCTAAGAGAGAAGGCGAGAAGCCAAACGTCTCTCTCTCACTTAGCGGGTTGACTCGCTAAGCGAGTTGGTCGAAAAACGGATAAGTAAAGTGTAACAGTAGTTACACTTACACTTACCCCATATATTTCAAAAATTTTCCTGCAACATCTCCCTTCTGAAATTCACACATTACATCTTCGAGCTTCAATCTTGCATTTTGCATCCAATCTTCACTGAGCATCTTCAATCCAAGTAAGTTCCCAACTTCATTCATGCTTCTTCTCTTCTTAATACCTTTGGATAGAAGACATTAGGTTAGCAATTTAATTTTTAGGGGTAGATTGCAAGTAGAATAAATAAAAGTTAGGATTTTGTTAGGAGCTATAAGTGGTAGATAATTTTGATTATGTTGCATGCCTGATAGGGGCCTATTAAAGGCCTAAAAGAGGAAGTCGAAAGACTTATTCGTCTGTGTCTTTTTTTTGGAAAACGCAATGAACTCACTAAGCGCGTATGATGCGCTAAGCGAGTTCATCAATTAAGCATTGAATATATGCATTTCCAGACAAACTCGCTTAGCTAGTATGCCTGCACTAAGAGATTCCATCCATGTTGTTGAATGTTCATCTTCTTTATGAAAATCGCGGCTAAGAGACATCTGTGTGCACTAAGCCGCTGAACACATTATTAATGACAAACCTGTGGTTAAGCGAGTGTTGTCTCGCTAAGCCCATGTACCTTAGACAGATTTTTTTTTGTTGACTGCCTCTTGTTAAGCCCAGCTTGTCTGAGCTAAGCGCTATTCGTTGCGGCAGTGATTGGGCTAAGCAAGTCTCATCGCTAAGCCCACATAACTTAGTCAAATTTTTGAAGTGTTGCTCGCGCTAAGCGCTACCCCCGTGGGCTAAGCACTATTCGTTGCGACATGCATAAGGCTAAGCCAACGCTGTTCGCTAAGCCATTGTTTGAAATAAAAGTGCTCTGGGCTAAGCAAGTGCCTATCTCGCTAAGCCAATTATGCAGAGAAAAATTTTCTGTCATAACTAGCTAAGCACACCCCTGTTGCGCTAAGCTAGTGTGTTGTTTTTCTTAAGGCGCGCTAAGCAAGCTGCGTCTCGCTAAGCGCACGTTGCCAATTTCAGTTTTTATTTTCTATTTCAATTTTAATAACTTCTGGTCTAATAAACTGATGGGTTCTTTTTATTGTAGATGGCATCCAGGAAGAGAAAGAGCACTACTTCTAGACCTGCAGCTCAGTATGATACCAGGCGATTCCAATCTTTGGAAGCTTGGAATAGATACACGGGCAACATTCTCAGCCGAAATATCCTTCCGGAGAGAAATGTTAAGATTTATCATACTGAGTTCGACAAGTTCAAAGTGGAGTTGGAGAGGCATAATCTACACAAATGTCTCACCAACCTCCAAGATGGAAGCATAGACGTGGCTGTGGTTAAGGAATTCTATGCTAATTTATACAGCCCAGAGGACCAACCACCAAAGCAAGCCAGAGTAAGAGGACACCTGATCAAAATACATGCAGACAACCTAAATGAGTTTCTTCAAACTCCAGTGGTATTAGAGGAGGGGGAATCTTTACCCACCTACTCTAGATTTTGCATGTCAAGGTCTAATCCTCAGGAGATTGAAGCCATGTTCTGTATTCCCCAAAAGGGGTTTGTTTTGAATGCTGAGGGCCAACCATGGAAATTCCTTAGAAAGAATCTGACTACACTGACCCAAATGATGCAATCCTACCCCCTAAGGGTATTGGATAAAAGACTCCAATAGGATTGGGCAAGAGCTGCTAAAGAAGGCCCTGGGATTCTCATGAACCTCAGGGTAGATTTCTGAGCCCATGGGCCAAGGTTGGGTCCATTCTTCTTTGTAAATATTAGAATAGGTTTTTCCTTCTTTAAGGCCTTGTATTTTGGCCATTCTAGTAGTATAGGGTTTTAGCCTTGTATTTCAAGGCATTTTGAGTAGTCTTTGTAGTAGGAACTTTTTTTATATTTTCATGTATTTTGGCATAGGGGTGAGCTTAGCTATTATAGGGGGTGTGTAGCTAAGCTCTAGCTTTTCATCTCAAGGAGGTGAGCTTAGTTATTAGAGAGGTGTATGTAGCTAAGCTCTAGCTTCTCTAGGAATCTTTTCAAGGAAGTTTGTCAAGGAAGTTTCTCAAGGAGGTGAGCTTAGTTATTGGAGGGGTGTGTGTAGCTAAGCTCTAGTTTCTTAAGGAAGCTTCTCAAAGAAGCTTCTCAAGGAAGTTTCACAAGAAAGCTTCTCAGGGAAGCTTCTCAAGGAAGTTTCTCAAGGAAGCTACCTAGGCTATAAATAGAAGTATGTGTAACACTTGTGGTAACTTTGATGAATGAGAGTCTTGTGAGACACAACTCAAAGTTCAACTTTTCTTCCTCTTTTCTTCCTTCAATTTCGTGCTCCCCCCTCTCTCTTTCTCTCTCTCTTTCTCTTCCTCCATTGAAGCACCCTCTCCAAGCTTCTTATCCAAGGCACTCTCTTGATGGCGAAGCTCCTTCTTCCATGGCTTATTCCTTAGTGGATGGCGCCTCCTCTCACCTCTTATCCTTTGTCTTCTACTGCATCTCCATGGTGGAAAATCACCATTGAAGGACCTCATTAAAGCTCAAAGATCCAGCCTCCATAGAAGCTCCACAAGCAAGCTTCCATCATGTGGTAATCAGAGCACAAGAGCATCAAGTAGGTGTTCCTTAAACTTCCATTATTTTTCAGGTTTACCTTCTTCTCCATTGTTGTTTCTTCATTTTTCTCCATGTATCTCCTCACATGTCTTGTGCTAAATGTTGTTAACATGATTCTTTAGAATTTCCACCGATTAATCTTTCTATAAAAGCTAGATTTGATTTTCTATGGTTCAAATTTCTTGTTCATGTTCTTGAACCATGAGTTGTGTTGAGTTTAGGTTTCTTTGGTTCAAATTTCTTATGTTGTGCTGAATTTTATTTTTCTTGTTTCTTTGTCTAACTCATTTGTTCATGAGTGTATGAAATTCTTATATCCTATTATTTGATTTGAGTCAAATCTTGCATGTTAATTAGTCCTTAACATGTTCATGCAAATTTATTAGAGAGTCTTTGATTGTAAACCTTTTCTTGAACTTTTAGGTTTCCTTATGATTGTGTCTATTGTGAATTTGAGTTTTGGTGAATGAGTTGCTGGTTGAAACTTTGATCCTAAGTGAATATTGAACTCCTAAAACTGTGGTAAACAAGCCTAGTGAGTTCAACATACATAGGAAGGTTGAAAGTAAGCCTAAGGCAATCAATATTCTATGCTAAAAGAAAATTCGGTCTGAAATCGCCGGTGCTGGTAGCTTGGACATACGAACTTGTAAAAATTACTAAGAATTGGTCACTGTGAATTTTGAGCTGAAATTTTTACTGGATTTTCTAGACATCTGAAAAAAAGTTAAATAAAGAACCATGTGATTTGGATAAAAGTAAAAAATACTAAAAATCACACAATTTGGCAGAAAAATCAGTATCCAAGAAAAAAACGTGAAAGGGAAGTGTGCTTGTTGTTTTGGCTCAAAATTTATTCTATAATTGGTGCCTATTTTATACCAAAATTAGTTCCGAAATTTAAATTGAAAATTAGTGTGAAAACAAGTGCCAAATCTAGAGGTTTGTTGAGTCTTTTTTTTATAGTTTTTTTACTCTACTCTAGAGCCATTCTAAGTTTCTCTTTGAGTCCTAACTTGCTTCTATGTCCTTTTCATTGCTTTAATTGTTGAATAATCCTTGAAAAATTTTCTTGTTAAAAATCCATTGGTTTAGCTTTCATTTCATTTTTTTTTGTCTTTGGTTATTGCTTATCTCTTTGTTTCCTTGTTTGTGAGTTGCCATATAGGGAATTAGAAAGGAGGATTGGTGCCATCCCTTGAAGAATTTGAGTCAAGAAACAAGGGGCCAACCACCTTAATAGCTATTGGACTAAGAAGCACAACAAATTGAGTGAATCACCAAAGAGATAAAAACCACCAAAATTGAGGACCATTTTGTAATTTGCAATTTACTTACCTTCATTGCTTTCAAGTTTTGTAACAAAAAGGCCTTTCATTGTAAGTGTGTTGGGAGCCTCCAATAGGTTACCAAATTTCCATTTGTGTGTAATAATTTTAGGCAATTTTTACTTAGGATAGTGAGTGTTTTGTTGGGAACCTTGAATGCGGTCATCCAAACACTCTTAGAATTCGCTTGGTTTACATTTCTTGCTTACTTTCATAGCTTATTTCCTTTACCTTCCATTGTCAAACCCCCTAGATAGCTTAAATTTTACCAATTAGTTTTTACCTTATCTTTCACACCTCTTTCAGTGTTTATTTTGGCTAGTTTCAACCATAGTTTCTTTTACCTTTTGTTTTCAAATCTCCAACAAGAAAGTACCACAACGTAGGAACCAACATGAGTCATCATTCATCTAGTGTTAATGGCGAAGGTACTAGTCATAAAGACCATTAATCTAGAATCTTAGATGAGTTGAGTTCCCTCAAGTTATGGAAAGAAAAATAAGAGAGAAAAGAAAAAGGAAAAAAAAGAGAAGAAATAAGTCAAGATAAAAAAGAGAAAATAAGGGATGAAGAAAGAAGGAAAATACTAAAAGAGTTAAGAAAAGAAAAACATGCCTCCTATAGTAGTCATAACTCTTGCAAGAGCCTAAGTGATGAACTTCATGACTATTATGAAGGAAGGCATAGGGCACATCTTAGACCTCACTCCCATTGGATATAAAAGAAAAGAAAGCCTCAAGAGGCTAACATTAACCTCCCATACTTTCATGGGAAGGACAATATAGAGGCTAACTTGGATTGGGAAATAAGGGTAGAGCAACAACTTAAAAGGAAGTCTACTTCAAAATCTTATGGCTCTCACTCTTATCCTAAGAAAGACCAAGGTCAAGGCATCTTAGGGGTGACACCTTCTAAGCCCAAAGATGATAAGAGGAATACAATAGAAAAGCAACCCCTTAAGGCTAGTATGCAAGAGAAGACTAGCTCCATAAAGTGCTTTAAATGTCTTGGAAGAGGGCACATTACTTCTCAATGCCCCACCACAAAAACCATGATTATGAGGGGCCAAGACATTTATAGTAGCCAAGATGAGGCTATTACTTCACCTTCCTCTAGTGAAAGTGAAGAAGCAAAAGGGAAAGAATCTAGTGAAGAAATCTACCCCCAAGAAGAAGGATAACCTTTAATGATTAAGGATGAGTGTAAGGAGGTAAGTGTCTCTTCTAAGAGGTTAGCTAAGAAGGAAAGTCATTTTGAAATAAAGACAAATATTAAAGAAACTTCCCCTCTTAGACAACCTCCACATCTTCTCCTTTGTAAAAAGACACTTGTTAGCACTGCCACACCTCTTGGGCTTGAGGTTATTCCTCAAGTAAAGGAGTTGTTGGATGAGGGTTTGGTTCGTAAGAGCTTAAATCCTTGTGCTTTGTTGTAGCCCAAAATATGTATTATTAGGCATCAAATCCCTAAAATAAGTTATATGATGAATGTGTTGAGTGTTGCAACCCTTTTGTGTAAAATCAGTCATGTACCCAACATCTTCATGATTCATGTAAATAGGGACTCATTAGGTAGGTTTGTTCTTATTTTTAGTTTTAATACAAACCTAGGTGCTCATATGGGACACCTTAGGTTTGTCGTATTTTTTGTAGGAATAATCAACATGAAAATACAGAAAAAGGTACGTTTTATTGCATTACTTTCCTTAATTTTTTAAATAGTGATCAAGGGGTTCCCACGGACCCTAAGAGAATAAAGGTCATTCCTGATTGGCCCACTCCATCAAGTATAAGGGAAATTTGGGGCTGCCATGACTTAACAAACTTTTACAAAAGGCTTGTTCCATATTTTTCTATACTTGTAGCACCACTCATTGAGTTGGTGAGGAACCATGTTCCCTCATGGGAAGATGTCCATGAAAGGGATTTTCAGACCTTACCCTACTCTAACATACCCAACACCACTAATACATATGTTTTTATTCTTTTTACAAGTGTCAAGGGAAGGAGACCAAAGTATGAAGAACCTCGGGATTTGAGGTCAAATCCTTTCCAACGGGGAGGGGATGATGCAATCCTACCCCAAGGGTATTGGATAAAAGACTCCAAGAGGATTGGGTAGGAGCTGCTAAAGAAGGCCTTGGGGTTCTCATGAACCTCAGGGTAGATTTCTGAGCCCATGGGCCAAGGTTGGGTCGACTCTTCTTTTTAAATATTAAAATAGGTTTTTCCTTCTTTTGGGCCTTGAATTTTGGCCATTCTAGTAGTATAAGGTTTTAGCCTTGTATTTCAGGGCATTTTGAGTAGTCTTTGTAGTAGGGAATTTTTTTTATATTTTCATGTATTTTGGCATGGGGATGAGCTTAGTTATTATAGGGGGTGTGTAGCTAAGCTCTAGCTTTTCATCTCAAGGAGGTGAGCTTAGTTATTAGAGAGGTGTGTGTAGCTAAGCTTTAGCTTCTCTAGGAATTTTCTCAAGGAAGTTTTTCAAGGAATTAGTTATTAGAGGGGTGTGTGTAGCTAAGCTCTAGCTTCTTAAGGAAGCTTTTCAAAGAAGCTTCTCAAGGAAATTTCACAAGAAAGCTTCTCAAGGAAGCTTCTCAAGAAAGTTTCTCAAGGAAGCTACCTAGGCTATAAATAGAAGTATGTGTAACACTTGTGGTAACTTTGATGAATGAGAGTCTTGTGAGACACAACTCAAAGTTCAACTTTTCTTCCTTCAATTTCGTGCTCCCCCCTCTCTCTTTCTCTCTCTCTTTCTTTTCCTCCATTGAAGCACCCTCTCCAAGCTTCTTATCTAAGGCACTCTCTTGGTGGCGAAGCTCCTTTTTCCATGGCTTATTCCCCAGTGGATGACACCTCCTCTCACCTCTTCTCCTTTGTCTTCTGCTGCATCTCCATGGTGGAAAATCACCATTGAAGTACCTCATTGAAGTTCAAATATCCAACCTCCATAGAAGCTCAACAAGCAAGCTTCCATCAAGACTTAGTTCCCATGTCCCACAACTCAGATTTGAACTTGGATAGAGCCAGGTTGGTTTATGGCTTAGTAACCCACATGGATATGAACATCGGCGTCCTAATCTCATGTCAAATCTCTTCTATTGCTCAGAGTAACTCCTCTAGGCTTGGATTTCCAGCCTTGATCACTACCCTCTGCAAAGCTAGAGGAGTTACCTCTGACAGTCTAACTTATGAGAGCCTGAGCCTGGCCATTAACTTGGCCTACATTAAGAAAAACTGTTGGAATGTGGGTGATCTGATAGTTAACTTCAGAGGGGTAAGGAAGGCAAGGGCTCGACCAGCTGATGTTCCTTCTTCTACTCCACCAACTCCTTTCACTTCTGCTACTCCTACACCAGCTCCTCCTGGCCCATCTTCCCAGGACTCTCAGCGCTTTGAGTCCATGCTTTAGAGTCTTTGTTAGGGACATGTATTGTTAATGCAGAGCCTGTAGGTTGTGGCTCCACCAGGAACCATCTTGACAGTTGAGCAGTTCATGGAGAAGGTAGCCTGACCAGGAACTCAGCATTCTCTTGTGAGGGAAGATGGAGGTCCCAGTGCTCAGGTACCTCAGCAGGTATAGGATGCATCTTCAGAGGTCACCATCCCTGAGCCATTTGTTTTTAAAGCAGGAGGGACATAGGTAAGGCAGGAGGCTGCTACTCCAGAGAGGTCACCACATATTTCACCAGATCCACCCTCACCAGTGGTGGATCAATCTTCTCCTTAGCAGCTAGCAGACCCTCCTACACCAGTGCATGAGATGCCAATAGACCCTTCTACTCCATTACTGGAGATTCTAGAGGACCCTACCACACTAGTCCTGGGACTGACTACCACTCCTCTAGCCACTCCTATGCTACATTTTACAGATGAGGAGGGCACTTAGGATCAAGATACCCAGTAGGATGACCAATCACAGGAGTTTTACATTCATGTTCTTGTTTTTTTTATAAATATTATAATTATTATACTTATGTCTTTAGTACACTTTTTGTTGTGATATTGGTTTACTTTTGATTGTGGATAGCAGTATGCATGTCTTAAAGCATACTGAACAGTTTGACTTGATTATCTGAGTATGCAGTGCAAACATATTATTATTTTTATTTTTGAAATGGGTGTTGTGAATTGATTGCATGAAGGGGTGAAGCATGTGTTGAAATCATGAGTTTTGAATGAGCATGTATGTAGATGAGAAAGAACAAGAAATTAGGATCACAATTAGAAATGTTAGTCAGTGGACAGATTGATTGAGAAAGAAAAGCTTGAACCATAACCCGGTGAGAGTGTGAACTTAATTGTTAAGAGAACGACTAGCATAGAGCAATGATTTTTGTATCAATCTCTGAATTTTAGAATGAAATGAATAAATGTGGATATGATTAAGGCCATTATTGTTTTGAAAGCCACTTGACTAAAAAGCTTACCTGTTTCTCAATGATGATATCATTTGCACCCATCTTTGAGCTGAATTGTAATTGTCAAATTGAACCTTGAGCTTTGAATTGGCATCTCCATTTACCATGCTTTGGTTTTAGGAGAGCACATCGTTAGAAGACAATTTTGCCCCAAATTTGGGGGAGTTGGTTTGATGGATAATTTTAAAGGTAAGAAACAACAGAACACACAAAAAATTAATAAAATGTTGTAAGTTAAAAAAAAAGAAGTTCAAATAAAGTGTGTGTGTTGTTAAAACAAAGTCAAGTGAAAAGCTAGTGAATGGGCTAAGTGGATTGAAAAGACAAATTGGGTAAGTCTAGGATTTGTGCTCTCTTAGAATTCAAGCTTTTGCATCCTAGAAAAACCAATATTTTTTTGTAGCCAAGCCTCACTACAAGCTAATAAAAGTCCTTTTGATTCAATTTGTGTATTTCTAACTTTATGGCATGAGATCAAGTACAAAGATTGGACCTCTTGTTAGTTGGTCTTGCTAAATAGCTTAAATACTTGTGCGTGAGTGATACAGTGGCTATGACAATTTGGTTAAGTATCTTTCCATGAAATTTGTCTCCTGCCTAACTTCATATAGTTGTGTTGCTGACTAACATGTTCTTTTCTCTGAAAAATTGCATGTCTTGTGAAAAGCAATTGATAAAAGGCATTTTTGTTTCATTTGTTATCATGTAATTAAGATTTTGTGAATCACACACCTTTGTACATAATCACTACATGTTTTGTCACTTGAGGACCAATGAGTTGTTCTGTATTTGCTTGAGGACAAGAAAAACTGTAAATTTGAGGGAGTTTGTTAGTCGGTCAATACAACTAACTTTTGTGTAAGAAACTGTTGTAAATTGTATATGACTCCTCCCATTTATAGTTGTTTTTGGTAGTATTGTAATTACTTTTTGTTAATTTAAGTGATAGGTACTCAGTATCCCAATTTTGTGTATTTAATGATCATTCCTTTTCAATTTCAGGCAAAATGGACAAGATTGGTGAAGTGCAGAATTCATGAACTCGCTGATCTGCTTTTGAATAGTTTAGGTTACATTTGTGTCCATACCACACACCAAACTTTCATCCCAAGAAACTTATTTACTAAGCCACATCTTTACCAAGTAAAACAAGTTCCCTGAGAGTTCAATACTCGGTACTCACTTACCGTTTTATTCTACTTGCACGATTTGGTGCACTTGCCGGCAGTCGACCACATATGAAGCTAGACTTGGTGGACCAGTCCAATACAGATGGATGTATCCATTTGAAAGGTACTAAAACAATCATTGTATTTTCTTTAATGTTCTTTTGTTAATGCTCATTTATTTAAGACTATGTATTGTTTAAAATTTGTAGATTCATGGGTGATTCTAAATAAGCAGTGAAAAATAAGGCCCGGGTGGAAGGATCCATTTGCGCGTCTTACATACATCATGAGACAACTTTTATTTGTTCTCATTATTTCAACAACTTTATGTTGTCGTCGTGCAATATTAGGAATCCAAATGCAATTGAAGCTCAAAGTCGTCCACCAATGTTATTATCAGTGTTTGACCAACAAGGTCGTCCTTCTGGGAAGCAGTTAATTAACTGGTTAACGATGATGAGAAAAACTCAGCCTATGTTCATGTGTTGATTACCTGTGGCAAAGTTAAATCATATCTCGAGTAAGTTTCTTAATGTATGCCCTTTGTTGTTCAATTGAATGGTTGTATCTTCACATTATTCCCCCCTTAATTGACTTGTGCAACAATATATGTGGATAGTTCATTCTTGCAATCTCAGTCAAATGCCTCTACTCATAATCTACTTGCAGATTTTTCTACTTGGTTCTAGCAAAAAGTAAGTTATTGTATATTTGATTTTGTTACTTTATGATAAAAAATTATAACTGTTCATACACTTTATATTCGTAGGTTATAAATGAGCCTACAAATGTGAGAAACCAACACTTGAAGAATTTATTGTATGGTCCCATGACACATATACTTTGTTAGTGGGTGCAAATTCCATACTCAAGCATGGAGTGAATGGAAGAAAATGATAAATAGTGGGGTTCACGTAAAGGGGCTTACAGAAGGAGCCGCAAATGATTTTTATGGGGTCATTCAACACATATATGAGCTAGAATATAATACTATTATCTATCCTAAGAGAGTAATATTATTTTATTGTCACTGGTTTGATCCAACGAGTAGAGGAACAAGAGTTGATCTAAATATGGCACAATGGAAATTTGAATGAATAAAAGCTATAATTTGTTTGACCCATTCATCAGTGTAAATAATGTAAGACAAATGTATTATGTGTCATATCTAGCAACAAGAAGGGACAAACATGGTTGGTGTATTGCAATTAAAACCAAGCCAATGGGTTACGTAGAATTTGATCATGTTCAAGATGATGTGCCTTACTAGGTTGAGGAAATGTCACATGTCAACGAAGTCATTGAAGTTGAAAATATATCTGGATTCCAAGATTTAAGAGGTGGTGTTGAAGAAGTAAACCTTTCTAATTTGTTGACAAACGAAGAAGAATCAAGTACTTTGAATGAAGAATCAAACAATATTGAACAAGACAATGAAGGGGGAATTAGAAGATGACTTTGAAGTTTACAACTTTGAAGAGGATTAGACGTTGATCTTTATTAGTCAGTTATAATGTTTGTTATTAGTGACATGTTTGTTTTCTTCTAATACTTGAAAACTATGTTAGTGTTTTTTTTTGTTGTTGTCATATGGAAGTTCGTTAGTTATCTAATTTCCAATCATCCCAATATCATTGATTGTAGTAATTATGTTATAACATTATTTTTCTGTATATAGATATGTCATTAGGGGGTGTTGACCTTCCCCGACCCCCGTCAAATGATGAAAAAGGGACAACTGCGAAGAAAAGACAATACGTGGTTAGACTATTACCTCCTCAAGATGGTCTGACATCATCTACCCCATCCCCGTCTTCTATTTCTATCCCAATTAGGCCTCCTGATGTTGCACCTACACCATCGCCACCTCCGACTGAAGCTAGACCATCTTCATTCCATGTTAATGCATGTGGACCATCTTCGGTACCTGCATCCACACCATCTCCATCCTCCATTCATGCACGTGGACCGTCCCCAGTACTTACATACACACCTACCCCCTCCCCTTAATGATCGTCCTATGGTTACGCTAATTAATGGAGCATAAGTATTACAAAATTTATATAATTATCATTATATATAATACATAACATCATATTTTACTATTTTGATTAATTATTTTTTGTATTTAGGTTTCATCCATCTAAGGTTGCGGCAAGGGCTATCACTTTGTCCATTAGGCAACAATTTGGTCAGCCTTGGCCTAGATGGGGAGCGATTCCAAAAGATCATCAGGAACTTTTTTTCCTGCGTTTTAAGGTAAATTATTATTCTTTTAATGAAGTAGTTCAAAGGTTGAAATGGACAGTAATGCTATTCTTTTTATTTTAACTGAAATTGTAAAATTCATTTTTTCTTATTGTGTACAATTTCATTACTTTGCTATACTTTAGAGAAAATTGGTCGGGAGACCCGAGGAAGAGAATGAAATAAAAAAAGCTTTTAACTTAAAAGCCTCTCATAGACTTTCTGAGATGTTTAGGGATGCCCGAAATGAAAATAAAAAGGTCATATTGGATTGGAGAATGGAGATTGTGTTTGGAATGATCTTTTATCACATTGGAATGCACCTGAGTATCATTCCAAGTGTGCATAGGCAAAAAAAAATCGGGCATTTGGAAAGGGAGGGTGTTTGCACATAGGTGGTTCTATCAACTTGCATGATCACACCATTCACTTGGTATGTACATTAAAATTATAATACTTAGTTGTTTAAAATTGTTTAATTTAACACTTAATATTTATTTTTTAATGTTTGTTAATAGTCAGAGGAGCTTGGTTGATCAGTATATGTGGATGAGGTTTTTCAGCAAACTCATTTATGAAAGGATACTAGTCAATTTGTCGATGATAGATCTAGACAGACACATGTGAGACCATTATCTTGCATATTTTTTTTCTTTAAAATGTTTATTATATTTATGGAATAATAATTATTTATGAATTACAATAAGAATTTGAGGCTAGCTATCTCAAGCTAGGTCTGATGCTGCATCAAGTGCTGGTGAATCCCAACTCACTCCCTTAGACCCTGATGAAGAACAAAGACTTAGGAGTTGGTGTTGGGTTGCAACTACAAGACCAAAGCGTAAGGAATGCCTTTATGATACTGGAGACCTTGTTCATACTTACAAATGTGGAAATGGCAGCCTCATGCAGCATACGCAAGGATCTTCTAGTAGCGTTGAAGATGCTGCAGAGATTAACTGCCCGAGGGAGAAGCTACGTCAATCAAAAAGAGGAGATACACATTTTTTAGTTAGTAGTCCTTCAGTTCCTACCTTCAGAGGCACGAAACATTATTCATCAACAACAATAACCTCAGTAACAGTACCAAGACCAGCAACAACAACACCAGGACCAGTAGCAACACCACCAGCACCAGCAAGAACAACAACAGGACCAGGTAGATGACCAGCAGAGACACTCTACTGATGACTATTTTGACTACTGACTTAGCAACTCAATGTTACTATTGACAATCGTCATTAACATTGTACATTTTTTTTAATTAAACTTAATAATTTATTTTACTCTATGTTTTGGATTTACCAACTTCACAATTTCCTCAATTATAAGCATGTATTAATTCAAATTTTCATGGTAAATAATATAAATGCATAAAAAGATTTTCTAAATTATTAATGATAAAAAACAATTGAAATAATAAATTATTTATAAAAAAATTCCGACAAAAATTTGCGACAAAAAAATCCGTCTCAAATGATTCACATGAAATTTGCGACCATCATATCGATCAAAAATAGCCATGGGAAATTTTGTCAAAAATAGTCATTGGAAAATTTCCGACATAAAATATCAGTTTGAAATTTCCAACCGAAAATATCAATCTGAAATTTCCAACGGAAAATATCAGTCTGAAATTTTCGACGGAAAAATTTAGTCGGTAATTTCCCACGGATGATTTCCGATGGATTTTTTGTCGGAAACTTTCTACGACCATTTTTCCGATGAAATTTTGTCCGTCAGAAATCTATCGAAAATTTTCACTTACCGACGGATTTTAGGAGTTACCAACGGATTTTGGCCGTCAAAATTACGTTTTTTTGTAGTTATTGTTGGTTATGAAGCAGGTTGGGAGTGCGGGGGCAAAGCCCCTGCGGAATGCGGATTAACATAATGCACATGTAAAAATAATGTATGCTTATATTATATACATCTTGATGTAATCCCATTGTTTATGATAAGAAAAAAGAAATAGGCATTCTATTCCCAAAGACTTAGGCACACTGACCGAACCGAAAATCGCTAAATCTCTTGTGATTTCTCACATTTCTTTTAGAATTTTGGTTGTTATTGCTAAGAAAGACCAAGTTTAAAAAAATTATTGTTGAAAAAGAAAGAATGACACTAAATGTTATGTTTCTAATCAGTCAAGCTCTTTAAACGCAACACAGGCCAAGTCAAACCAAGGATGATGGGAGCAACCGCAGTGTTAGCATTGGGCTGCACAGGAAGAGACATATCTGGTGTTGGAAGGAAGGTTCACTTTTTCTTGCCATCATCCCTTCCACGTAGTGCTCTATTGCCTTTTGTTGGACAAAACATAGATACAGAAACATATTGGACATGTATCAAGTGAGAGATGAAAGTATAAGAAAAGTAAATCTTGGCCATACATTTAAATAGATGGTTAAAATTATATTAATGCTAAATAAATGGTTAAAATTATAATCAAGATTAACTCTTCCTCATGCATATTGACTTGATACGGGTGACACTGAAGTCAATGAAATGGTTGGGGACAAAACAAAAACCGCATAAAATATATTAAGAGAAAGTAGCAAATGTTGAGTTGAGTAGTGCAATGCGAGACCATAAGATGGTGGAGTTTGGAATTCAAAAGAGGACAAAACACAAATCCTGTTAAAAAATTGAGGGGTTTTGAAGGATATTTTAGTTTTCTCAATAAATTGTAGGCTTCACTTCACTATGTTACTCTTTCTCACTGACTCGCTAGCCCGTCACTTTCTCTCTCTGCTTTTATTTTTGGGTTATTATTATATTTTTTTGGGAATGGAATAAACGTTTAGTTTTAAACTGAGATGCTGAGTGGCAGAGAGCATGTACTGCGGTACTGTTTGATATAAAACATCATCACAACTAAACATAAAATAAAAATACCGTTCAATATGATTTAGTTTAAATATAACGTCAAATTTAAATCAAATCAATCTTTTACAATTTGGTTTGATTCAGTTTCATATTTTTTTTCCAATCTATTATCATAATTTAAATATATCAACTAAACTTACATAACTATTATATATGCAATATAGTTTTAAAAATAATTTTTATTTTTATTAAATTTTGTTTAACATATTTTAGTTAAAAGTTACTATCTTAACTTCTATTTAGCATTAATATAAAATAATATTACCAACTATTTTTGTAATATAATAATAGTTTATGTATTAGTTGGTATTTAACATTATTTTTTAACAATATTAGTACATCCTTTTTAAATCATGAAAGTAAAATATACATCTTAATTATAAAACAAATGAAAAGTAATAAATCATTTAATACTTATTATCAAAAATCAATATAATCATAATATGTGATTTATTCGATTTGGTTCAATTTTTTATAATAAGATCCGAAAACTGAACTAAACCAAAAAGAAAACATGTAATTTTTAAGATTGTTGGTTTTTGTGAATTTTGGTTTTAGCAAATTTCAATTTTTGGGATCAATTTGACTATTTACAAACGATTTGATTTGGTTTTAAACAATTTTAGGGAGTGTTTGATTCACTAAAAAATAAGGGACTGGACAATACAAAAATATTTGTCCAACATTTGATTTAAAAAATGACTCAGGAATAATATAAACTAAGGAATAATGAACTCGACAAATACCCAAAAACTTGTAACGCACTAAATCCTAATACAACTTTTTGTCCAATATCTAACAAAAGTAAAAATACAATATTATCCCTGTGACACTCTTTACCTTGATATACATATTTACATGATAAAATATATGAAAATGCAGAATTACATAAAATGATTTTATTCAATAAACATAAAGGAGTTAACATGGGTAAAAGGTTCACATTCATGTTAATCACCAAATTAAAAACTTATCAATTAAGGTTATGAAAACATTTCCGGCTCAAAACAAAGCTATCCAAAACTCCAGAGAAGGAACTAAAGACTTAGCATATGAAACAAAAATTATAATAACTACATGTTCAGAACTTCATGCAATTAATACATAAATTTATGCCCTAATATCACATCCTATCAGAGCATTGTGTCCCAGCGTCCTTTAACACGAGGTTCTTTAAAGTCATCCACCTAATCATATGCTCCCATGAACACAAGGTTCGAGATCATCACAGGATCCAAACACAAATAACACATAGGGAGTGAGTCATCACATTCCTTAATAGGTAAAATGAAAGCGCAAGCACACATACACAATATAAGTATAACAAGCTCAACTTAGCACAATTCACATAATTTTACCACTCACTGCATAATGTCACTTGTCCTAAGGGTTTAGTCACATTCCACACCTTCACATTAATCACGTGTTCAGAACAACACATCTCAAGTACAACATTGTTAAAAAGAACAATGACATACAAGTTTTTAGAGAGAATGCTCTTTTTCTTAATCTTCAAAATACAACTACTGCAGTTACAAAGTTACAATATATAGACTACTGCAGTTACAATATATTTAAAACTACTCCACATAACTACTCCATATAACTACTTCACATAACTCCTATTTACAAGAAACTACCACTAACTTCTTAACTTCTATTAACTTCTATTCACATCAACATTCCCTCCCTTAAACTAAAAAGAAAAACAAACATTTAGTTTATAACTGGCGCATCAACCATTCCCAGCATACTCCGTAATTTCAAGAATTTTTCTAACTTGAGAGGTTTTGTCATTATGTCTGCAACTTGTTCTTGAGAATTACAGTAACTCAACTCCACAATTTTGTCTCTGGTCAAATCTCTAAGAAAATGAAACCTTATATCAATATGTTTGCTTCTGCCATGAAAAACAGAATTCTTTGATAGCTGTATAGTAGAATTATTGTCACATTGAATCAAAGTACTATTTTCCTCCTTATGACCAAGTTTCTCTAAAACTCTTCTCAACCAAATACACTGACAGGCACAAAACGCAGCAGCTATGTACTCAGCCTCAGTAGTAGACAATGTCACTATAGGCTATTTTTTAGAAGACCATGAAACTGCTCCAGAACCAAGTAAGAATGCAAAGCCAGAAGTGCTCCTACGATCATCCAAATCACCAGCAAAATCACTGTCGGTGTAAGCCACCAAATTTGTGCAACCATTCTTTTTGTAGAAAATTCCAAGCTCAGTTGTACCTTCCAAATACCTTAATATTCTTTTTGCTGCAAGCCAATGAGATTTAGTTGGGCAAGACATGAATCTACTAATAAGACTTACTCCATACATCAAATCAGGTCGAGTTGCAATCAAGTACATCAGACTGCCAACTACCTGTTTGAACAAAGTTTCATCAACTTTGGTTCCTGCTTCATCCTTTGACAATTTCGTGCCTGGAACAATAGGACTCTTCACTGGATTGCTTTTATCCATTCTAAACCTTCCTAGAATTTCATGAGCATACTTTCTTTGACACACAAAAATCCCATCTAAACTTTGTATTACTTCAATCCCGAGAAAATATCTCATCCTCCCCAAATCAGTCATGTCAAATTCCAACATCATGAAATTCTTAAAATCATCATACATATTTTTATCATTTCCAGTATATATTAAATCATCAACATAAAGACTTACTATTAAAATTTTACCTACTTCCTTCGACTTTGTGAACAGTGTGTGTTCACATAAACACATTTCAAAGCCTTCTCGAACAAAGTAAGCCTCTATCTTGCTATACCACGCCCTTGGTGCTTGCTTCAAGCCATACAATGCCTTTCTTAGCTTGTAAACTTTGCCTTCTTCACCTTTCTTCTCATATCCCAATGGTTGTTGCACAAAGATTTCTTCATTGAGTTCACCGTGAAGAAATGCACTCTTTACATCTAGTTGAAAAACATCCCAATTGTTTTGTGCTGCCAAAGCAAGTATTAATCGAATGGTGTCAAGTCTAGCAACTGGAGCAAAAACTTCAGTATAATTAACTCCATATTGTTGTGCATACCCCTTCGCCACTAGCCTTGCTTTGTACTTGTCTACCTCTCCTTTCTCATTAAGTTTGGTTTTGAAAACCCACTTAACTCCAATTGGCTTCATCCCTTTCAGTAGAATAGTTAACTCCCAAGTCTTGTTCTTTTCTATTGACTCTATCTCTACCATCATTGCATCCCTCCACTTCTTACTCTTGACAGCTTGTTCAAATGTAAGTGGGCCATCTTCAGTGAGCATTATCATAGCATTCAGACCATCTTCATCTGACAAACCTTCACCTGTTACATAGTCTATTGCCCAAGATGGTGGTCCTCTTACCCTCCCTTCATTCAAAGTTGGTGAATCATTTTCAGTTGATTCACTAGAAGAAACACCAGTTTCACTTGAGTTTCTTGTATCAACATCACTTCCTTCTCCTTCAATGTTACCTTCTTCTTCATTGTTTTCTATTCCTTCTTCCATGTTATTCTCATCACCATCATCGTTCCATTTTAAAACATCTGATTTGCATTCTTCATTGCTTTTGCCCCAATTCCAGCATTCATCTTCTTGAAAAATCACATCCTTGCTAATGATGATTTTCTTGGAAACTGGATCATATAATCTGTATGCCTTTGATTCATCACTTACTCCCAAGAAAACACACTTCTTGCTTTTTTCATCTAATTTGCTTCTCTTCTGGTCTGGGACATGTGCATGAGCTACACACCCAAAAACTCGAAAATAATCAACCATTGGCTTCACATTGCTCCATGCCTCTTCTGGAGTTTTGTTTTGCACAGCCACAGTAGGACATCTATTGAGGATATGCACACTCCATTTTACAGCTTCAGGCCAAAACATTTTAGGAACCTGCTTCTCCGCTAACATAGAACGCACCATGTTCATTATCGTTCTATTTTTCCTCTCTGCAACTTCGTTTTGTTGAGGAGTATAGGCTGCAGTCAATTGTCTACTAATGCCTTGATTTTTGCAAAATTCTACAAACTCATTTGAGGTAAATTCACCACCTCTATCTGTCCTCAAAGAAGCAATATATGCACCAATCTCCTTTTCAACATGAGCTTTAAAATTTCTAAACATGGAAAAAGCTTCTGATTTTTCATGTAAGAAATAAATCCAAGTTTTACGAGTGAAATCATCAATAAAACTTAGGATGTACCTCTTGTTGCTATTTGATTCTGGTTTAATAGGCCCGCATATGTCTGCATGCACAAGTTGTAACTTGTTTGATGCTCTCCATAAACTCTTCTTAGGCATAGAGTTTCTGTGTTGCTTTCCAGTTAAACATTCTATGCATATCTTCTTTGGAATCTTGACCGAAGGCAACCCAATTACCATCTTCTTATCAAAAAGTGTCCTCAATCCGTTATAGCCTAAGTGACCAAACCGGCAATGCCAAAGATGAGATTCATTTTCTGATACAATTTGGAAACACGAAGAAGCTTTTGGTATCATGGTAGCCAACACAGAAAACATTCTATTTCCACTCATATCTGACTGCATAATTAATCCTTTCTCGGAATGATATACCCTACACTTCCCATGTTGAATCAAAATAGTTAAGCCTTTTTCTTGAAGTTGCCCTATGCTCAATAGATTATTCTTAAGTTCAGGAACATAATAGACACCAGAAATTGCCTGAATAAATCCATTCACTTGCATACGAATTATACCTTTTCCCACAACAGCCATTCTGGTATTATTGCCAAGTTTTACAGTTTGGCTAAAGCTTTCATCTAGTTCTGAGAACCACTCCTTGTTTCCAGTCATATGATTGCTGCAACCGGAGTCAAGGAACCACACTTCTTCCATTTTGTCTTGCTCCAATTCAACATAAGACATTAATAACAATTCTTCATCTTTTTCCTTCTCTAATTCAACATAATTGGCATTTTTCTCCCAATCAGGACATTCATATTGATAGTGTCCTAACTTGTGACATTTGAAACATTCAATAACAGCTTTATTGAATGATTGTCTTCCCCTTCCTCGACCTCCTCTGAATGAACCATTACCTCTACCTCTACCTCTTCCTCTACTTGCTTTGTCTTCGTGGGAGATCTTCAGAACCTGCTCTTCTTCTCCACGACTTCTCATCCTATGCTCATGAACAAGAAGACTACTTTGCAACTCATCAATTGTTATCATGTCTAAGTTGTTGGATTCTTCAATTGAGCATACCACATAATCAAATTTTGAGATCATTGATCTCAAAATCTTTGCAATAATGACTGTTTCACTCATACTTTCACCATGAGCCTTCATTTTGTTGGCTATGGTTAAAGTACGAGAAAAATATGCATTCACTATTTCTCCTTCCTTCATTTGAAGAATCTCAAAATCTTTGCGTAAATCTTGCAGTTGAGCCCTTTTGACCCTGGTTGAACCTTGGAATTTTTGCTTCATTGAATCCCATATATTTTTTGCCGTGTCCCTCTTGAGGATTGTTTCAAGGACTTCACGATCTATTGCCTGGAAAAGGTAATTCTTTACCTTTAAGTCCTTCAACTTCTGCTCCTCGATCAATTTGCATTGTGCCTCCGTAGGCTCTATTCCATCTGCCACCATCAATATCCCATTCTCAATGAGATCCCAATATTCTTTGGAGCGGAAAAAATTCTCCATCAACATTGCCCAATGATCATAATGACCATTAAACCTTGGAATTGCAGGCTGCACGAAATTGCTACTCCCACCTTCTGTCATTCTTCTCAACTCGTTCTACTCAAAAGAAAGAAAAACTGCAGTTTCTTTCTTGACTCACACTCACTGTTTTCCTCACACACTCACTGTTTTCCTCACATGCACTCAATATCAGGCCCCTACAATGGAGCTCTGATACCAATTGTTAAAAAGAACAATGACATACAAGTTTTTAGAGAGAATTCTCTTTTTCTTAATCTTCAAAATACAACTACTGCAGTTACAAAGTTACAATATATAGACTACTGCAGTTACAATATATTTAAAACTACTCCACATAACTACTCCACATAACTACTCCATATAACTACTTCACATAACTCCTATTTACAAGAAACTACCACTAACTTCTTAACTTCTATTAACTTCTATTCACATCAACAAACATAACATCTCACATTCACACAATTCATTACCCACCATCACATAACAAGTCACAATGATCATTGCACATGCAAAACATATACTAAGACTCAATCCTATATACAATATGGTACCGTGTAAGTGAAAAACCTCGTCGAGTGCCTAGGAGTATATAATAAGATAGGTCACACATTGTTAAGTCAGGTCACTCTTACTAGATAAAATCATAGGGAGACTAGTCAAGGTCACACTGTTCTGTGAGAATGCTCCAACCATGTGGGATCGGCACAGGCTTATACGAGCACTCAAATTGGGTGTATTTACCCCCAAGACCTAGGCTCTGAAGAGTCCATTAGGGTCTTTCCCTCCTGATTCAGGTCCAACCCAGAAAACATTTAAACATGAAAACTCTATCTATGAACTATACAGAACACCCGACTCCTCAATTGTTCTCAAAATAATTTTAACTTGTCGCGCCTCAAAGTGATTCAACTTGTCGGGTTCCCAAAATGGATCCCATCATAATACTCGTCGACCTTAAAGGGTCTTACAGTGGTATGATTGTACGATTCATAACTCACAACTCAATACATACAATATCTCAATACACGTGTGATCTCACAATTTAAGACATACTCAATTTGTCACTTACACATAGTTCATCACACTTTCATAATCCCATGACATTATCTTATCATGCCTCATGCATCATATACATATCACATATTAATATGTTGTGTTCATATGACTAATCATCTCATTAAAACAAGAATTTAAAATCATATATGTGCCACTAGAGTTTGAACTATGCAATACACGCAATTAGTCAATTGTTTTCAAAATCATTTTAACTCGTCACGCCTCAAAGTGATTCAACTCGTTGGGTTCCCACAGTGGATTCCATCACAATACTCGTCGCACATTAACTTATCACCTTTAAAGGGTCTTACAATTGTGTGATTATACAATTCATAACTCATAACTCAATGCATACAAAATCTCAATACACATGTATCTTACAATTCAACACATACTCAATTTATCACATACACTCAATCTCAACCACAATGTTATATTCACAATGCAACATGTTATCACACCTCATGAATCATATAAATATCACATAGTATTAATATTTACATGGCATAAAACACTCACACACATATATATATATTAAATCAAACTATATTATTTTCAATTAAAAAGAGTTAATAAATAATTAAACTAAAAATGCATTGAAAGTATTTATCGTTGAATCTTAATATATTAATTTCCTTCAATTTAATTTTATTATTTGAACCATTAATTCTGACCATTCGTGAAATTGAAAAAATAGTATACGGGAAATATTTTTAGTTATTATCAATGAAGGTAATAGAATATATTTTCTAAGAATGGATTGGGTTATTAATAAAATACCTCTTATTACTTGAGCAAATATAATGCTATCCCAGGCTTATGCTATTTCTATACGTTTTCTTTCCTCATTTTTTTTTCCTCCTCTTTTTTCGAACTTTCTTTTGCCCTTTCCTCTATATAACTAGAAATTTCAAATTCTTCCCTTTTTCGCATCCAAATTTTGAACATAAAAAAGATTTTCATTGATTATTTATTTTAACAATTCATATACATATATATGTTTGTGTGTGTGTGTGTGTGTGTGTGTGTGTGTGTGTGTGTGTGTGTTATAATCATCAACACATAATAAGCTTATGAGACCAAAACATGACAAAGCACAATTACAACAATCTAACTCTCACGCTAATCTAGTATATCTTGTCCAAAATACAAACAAATTATACATAAATGCTTTTAACAACATGAGGATTAAAACCCCTTGTCGCAACCTACCCTTCGGCGGGAGGGCGACGCGAGACTCGCGGGATGCGTGTTCCACGAAAGGAATACGCGCGGAGTCGCCACCAACGTTTATTCGAGGAAAACGTCGGAAAAACCGGAAAAGACGCGATCTACGAACTTTTAAGTTGAAAGGTTCGGGAGTTGTATTTACGCACGGGGAAGGTATTAGCACCCCACACGTCCGTCCCAAGGGACGGTAGCCTTTAATCGAATGTGCAAACATGACTTTGATTTTTTATGTTCCCTTTTTATGTTCTTATATCCTTTATACCCTTTTTATATTTTTTCCTTTTTGTGGTCGACAAGGGTGTTTCCCTTTGCTCCTACGTATTCCTCAATTGCGATGAGGAAATCAGACCTACGTAGTTCTTTCGGAACAAAGTGTTTGGTTAAGTTGTTTTTGTCTTTTTTGCAAAATATGTTTTTATTGAACAAAAGGTCATTTAAGGTGTTGAACCATTAAACGGTCTTTTGATTTTGAAAGGGGAGAAACGTTAAGGCGTTGGACCATTAACGATCTCTTGTTTTTGAAAGGAGAGAAACGTTAAGGCATTTGGACCATTAACGATCTCTTGGGGTGGTCGACAAAAGCGGGGCTTTTGCTCCTACGTATCCTCAATTGCGATGAGGAAATCAGACCTACGTAGTTTTTGCAAAAGCGGTAAAGTTACATGTTGATTTTATGCTTTTGAACGGTCCATGTTAACCGATAAAAGCAAAGAAGACCGTTTAAGGCGTTGGACCTTAAAACGGTTTTTAGTGATTTTCGGACAAAACTTGATTTGTGAGTCTATTTTAGTCTTAGTTTCACTTTGGTTATTAATCAATTCATTCAAGGAAACTTCCAAAGAAAAACGTCCGATTGATTTTTTTTGTTTTATTTTATTCAAAGATATTTTGTTTATTTTATTATTATTTTTCAAGATATTTTGATTATTTTATTATTATTTTACTTTTTTTGGTTTAACCGAGGTTATAGCGTGAACGATCGGTTAGATTTCATTTTAAAAGTGATTAAATGAGATTACAACACAAATGATCGGTTGAAATTCATTTTATCATTTATTAGGTGAGAAAACGGCTTAAATAAACGGTAAAAGCGCGTTAAAGACGGAAGAAAAGAAATCGAAAATAAAGATGAAAGCTTAAAAAAAACAAGAAATGAATTGAAAGTCTCGGATTCGAAAACTTACCCGTTGAAGAACGAAGAACGGATGAAGAACGGACGAAAACCTTCACGGATTTGCTTACGGAAACATCTCGGAAGCGTTACGGAAGCACCTCGGCTTGGATTTTCTTCACGGAAACAATTTTTTTCACCCAAAACAGCTGAAATACATAGCCAGGGGGCTGAGGGATCCTTAGAACAGCCCCCTTCAGCCTATTTATAGGAAAAAGGGGGAGGAGGTTGCCGCCCAGCTCGCCCAGGCGACCTTAGCTCGCCCAGGCGAGGGAAGCAACCCAGCTTCAAAAAACGTTCTGGAAGGCCCAATTCAAAATTTCGAAATTGCTATTTGCACCCCCTCAATTTTGATAAGTTCACCCCCCTTCTTTCATAATTTACGGAAAAGTTACGGAAGCCTTACGGAAGCATATAGGACTTGATTTTCTTCTTTTTTTCTCTTCCGTCTCACCCGTATTAAGTTAATTATGCTTATTTAGAGTTATGGGAATTTTACGGAAGCATTACGGGTGTCCCGGAAGCCCCGGAATCCCATTTTTCAACAAAACGGGGGGTGTGGTGGCCATCTAGCTCGCCCAGGCGAGCTCAGCTCGCCCAGGCGAGCTAGGTTACTTCAACCTTAAGCAAGAAATTGCCCAGAAACCTCTAGAAGGGCCCAGATTTGAAAATTACTGTTTGCACCCCCCATTTTACTAAGTACACCCCCTCTGCTTTTTTTTTGGTGATTCTTTTTTCGTAAAGTTACGGAAACTTACGAATTTCGTAACGATACTTGTTTTCTTTCCGTAATGTTACGGAACCTTGCGGATTACATAATCATCCCCTTTTTGACTTACGGAATGTTACGGAACCTCACTTAATTATGCAACGATGCTTCCATTTGATTTCCGGTGTGTCACGGAAACTTACGGATTGTGCATCAATATTTTTTTGGTTTTCCGGCATGTCTTGGAATTTCACAAATTGCCTAATGATGGGTGCCAAGCACCTCACAAGGACCAAAGAAAGGTCGCATGTCACCAAGCAAAGGTCCCCGGACGAAATTAGGGTATGACAGTTGCCCCTCTTTACTTGTCTTTTATTGGAGATAAAAGGAAAGTAAAGATAAGACACTAATTTCGTTCCTCTCGATTTGACGAGAGTCGCTGGTGACCATAAAATCTCCACATGCAAATGACTTGTTGTTCCCGGAATTTCTCAAATTGCCTAATGATGGGTGTCAAGCACCTCACAAGGACCAAAGAATGGTCGCATGTCATCAAGCAAAGGTCCCCGGACGAAAATCAGTGTATGACACTAATTTCGCTCCTCTCGGTTGACGAGAGTCGCGGGTGACCATGACTTGTCGTTCCTAGAATTTCACAAATTGCCTAATGATGGATGCCAAGCACCTCACAAGGACCAAAGAATGGTCGCATGTCATCAAGCAAAGGTCCCCGGACGAAAATCAGTGTATGACACTAATTTCGCTCCTCTCGGTTGACGAGAGTCGCGGGTGACCATGAAATTTCCGCATGTAAATGACTTGTTGTTCCCGGAGGAACAAAAGGTGCAGAAGACTATGTCAGCCTCTGCATGCTATCAAGCGTTCTGTCTTACAGATAGCAAAAGAATGTTTATACGGATAACCACTCGGGTATTTCCGCGTATCATCGGGCCCGCCGCCTCTGGATGATACAAGGGTGCAGAATGACCAAACTTGGTCTCTGCTTGTCATCGGGCCCGCCGCCTCTGGATGACAAAAGGGTGCGGATAACCGTAAGGTATCTCCGCGTATCATCGGACCCGCCGCCTCTGGATGATACAAGGGTGCAGAATGACCAAACTTGGTCTCTGCTTGTCATCGGGCCCGCCGCCTCTGGATGACAAAAGGGTGCGGATAACCGTAAGGTATCTCCGCGTATCATCGGGCCCGCCGCCTCTGGATGATACAAGGGTGCAGAATGACCAAATTTGGTCTCTGCTTGTCATCGGGCCCGCCGCCTCTGGATGACAAAAGGGTGCGGATAACCGTAAGGTATCTCCGCGTATCATCGGGCCCGCCGCCTCTGGATGATACAAGGGTGCAGAATGACCAAACTTGGTCTCTGCTTGTCATCGGGCCCGCCGCCTCTGGATGACAAAAGGGTGCGGATAACCGTAAGGTATCTCCGCGTATCATCGGGCCCGCCGCCTCTGGATGATACAAGGGTGAAGAATGACCAAACTTGGTCTCTGCTTGTCATCGGGCCCGCCGCCTCTGGATGACAAAAAGGGTGCGGATAACCGTAAGGTATCTCCGCGTATCATCGGGCCCGCCGCCTCTGGATGATACAAGGGTGCAGAATGACCAAACTTGGTCTCTGCTTGTCATCGGGCCCGCCGCCTCTGGATGACAAAAAGGGTGCGGATAACCGTAAGGTATCTCCGCGTATCATCGGGCCCGCCGCCTCTGGATGATACAAGGGTGCAGAATGACCAAACTTGGTCTCTGCTTGTCATCGGGCCCGCCGCCTCTGGATGACAAAAGGGTGCGGATAACCGTAAGGTATCTCCGCGTATCATCGGGCCCGCCGCCTCTGGATGATACAAGGGTGCAGAATGACCAAACTTGGTCTCTGCTTGTCATCGGGCCCGCCGCCTCGGGATGACAAAAGGGGTGCGGATAACCGTAAGGTATCTCCGCGTATCATCGGGCCCGCCGCCTCTAGATGATACAAGGGTGCATGTCACATGACCTCAGGGTCAGTATGACAAAGATTATGGGGCGGCCGACAAAAGCAAGGCTCTTGCTCCTACGTATCCTCCAATGAGGAATTCAGACCTACGTAGTTCTTGATAACTTGTGAGACTTGAAAAGTCTCCATCGGAAAATGCTGACATCTCCGGAAAGGGCGCAGATGACCATATTGGTCTCTGCTCGTGAATCACACTTGGGGTCACTGAATGACGAGGTGCGGATAACCGTAAGGTGTCTCCGCGGGCTACCAGCTCTTGAGTCATGGCAACAAAAGGCGGTGTGGTCGACAAAAGCGAGGCTCTTGCTCCTACGTATCCTCCAATGAGGAACTCAGACCTACGTAGTTCTGGATAACTTGTGAGATTTGAAAAAGTCTCGGTGTTTTCTCCACTAAAATGCAAACATGCTTTAGCAAGGAGACAAATATTCCAACTGATTTAGAGCAGCATATGCTTTTTTGAGTGAAAAACAATGCGTCTACCGGGGAAGGAGAGTCTGCTGATGAAATCTCCCATAACCATAAATGAGATTTTGGATGTTAGCATTTTGTTTCTAAATGATCATTTAGAGGAAACACTGGGTTCGACAAAAATAGAAGAAATCCACTCAAAGTGTATCAATCTCGCACAGGTAAGTGTTTCATCCTAATTCCGAACCATAGATATGTCATGACTTGACTTTGCAAATTATTTCCTATCAAATCAAAAATTACACGCGTGATCATGGATCAATAGGGCTTCCCTTGGGAATGGGTTCTTTTGGTGGTTTCTTCTTTCGGCTTTTGTGTGTTTTTGGCTTTTGATTTTTCTGGCTTTTTTCTTTTTCTGTTCTTGTTTAGTGCGGGGCGAGAAAAAAAAAAGTCGCTAGCGCACGGGATTTTGGTTGGTAATCAAAGGGAGAAGACTATTTTAGGTCGTGGTTCCCTTTCCTTCTTTTTTTCGTTCATTTGGTGACAATTCTGTATTGTTCAGATATTGTCCGGTCCAAAGACCTCTCTGCATATTCCTTCTGTTTTTCCTTAGATCCCCGATCAGGGGCTTTCTTTCCTCCTTCTTCTTCTTTTTTTTTTTTTTTTTTTTTTTTTTTTTTACTTTCTCCCATTCTTTGATTGGGAATTTTCTTTCTTTTCTTTTTGCTTTCTCCCCCTCTTTGATTGGGAATTTCCTTTCTTTTCTTTTTTGCTTTCTCTTTGATTGGAAATTTTCCTTCTTTTCTTTTTTGCTTCCGAGGGTAAGGATTGACATTCTCACCCTAGGTCAAGGTTTATGGTGAGTCAGGATTTTGGCTCAAGGTTTGTAGAATGGCTAGACATGATACATGTCGGGGTTTGGTTTGGCTCAAGGATAAAAGGGGTGCCCCACATTATTTCCATGACACAAAATGCAAAAATGATGATTTGGAAATTTTATGCAAAACTGGTCATGCATGCACCTATGTGGACACTCAAGTGTCAAATTTTTATGGTCATGTGATGCTAGGGCTCAGGATTCATTTCCTCTATTTTAAATCAACCCAATGTTTCCAAAATATGTTCTTTTATCAATTTGTGCATTCATCCGAGTCCATTTCGGGCGTCCGGGGAAAACTTCACAGCATTCACCCTTCAGGTGTATACCCATTTTTTCAAAAACTAGTTATGATCAGTGAATTTTTTTTTTTTTCAAAGAAAAGTTGGAAATCATCTCTTTTCAAAAGCATGTCGGTTTTTAGCTAGACAACTTATTTTTCTTTTTTCTCCTTCTTTTTTTTTTTATCATTATCATTTGTTTATTTCTTTTCCTTGTTTGTTTTTTTTTTTCTCTTTTTTTTTTCATGAGGTATTTTGCTACCTAAACATGTGCATATTTTTGTGAGGTATTTTTGCTATATACATGCATATCCAAGGTATCTTGCCACCTAAACATACATATATATGTTTTGTGAGGTATTTTTTTGTTTACATACACGCACATCTAAGGTATCTCTCTACCTAAGCATACAAATATATATTTTGTGAAGTATTTTTTTTGTTTACATACACGCACATCTAAGGTATCTTTCTACCTAAACATACATATATATATTTTGTGAAGTGTTTTTTTGTTTACATACATGCATATCTAAGGTATTTTCACTACCTAAACATACATATATATATTTTGTGAGGTATGACTACCTTCCGAGCTTGCGCTTGTTTTATTTAAATCCCCAGGATCATGAGCAACTAGGTGCGTCCTACTATAAAAAGTGATCAAATAACAAGCATAGATTCAAAAGGTACTAGGTTGCCTCCTAGTAGCGCTTCTTTAACGTCTTTAGCTGGACGCCTTATGACTTGTCGGTCACTGACCTAGTACTTTGCTTACCTTTGGCTTTGGACTTGGTTGCCTATTGGTCGGCCATGTGTCGTAGGCAATACTCAAACCTTTTTGTGGATGAGCAGAGGTGAACTCTAAAGGTGGTGGCGGTGCGTCTATTGCCCGCTACCGACCATCCCCAGGCTGCTGTGGTGTTTCGTCCTGCGCCTGCCTAGAGACACAGTACTTCTTGATGAAAGCTCGATTAGTAGGGGGCCTGATGCCCTTGCTGGAGGTGACAGGTACTCCGTAGAACTGACAGAGACCCGTAATTAGAGCTTGACAACTCCAAGACCCTGTTGGACTTCTTCGGGTCCACTAGGTGTCTTGCAGGCGCGATCCCTGCAAACAATAGATGAAATCAGAAATCAGTTGAGCGATGTGCATACTTACCTATGATGATGTGACCTTGTCGGGGGGGTACGAGCACCCTGTAGGACTGATAGAGGCCCGTAACCAGAGCTGGAAACCCCAGGGCCCTGTTGGACTTTTCCGGGTCCACTGGGTGTCTCTTGGGTGCGATCCCTGCAAACAATAGATGGTATCAGAAATCAGTTGAACTATATGCATACTTACCCATGTCGGGACGACACAGACCAACTGATACTTTTGCAGGGGGAGATTGGCATTGCGGTCGCTGGGCAGAATGTTGCTAAGTAGCAATGTCATCTATATCTGTGTAAGAGTGGTCATGTTGGTGCGCATAATCTGCACTCGTCTCTTTGCAGCGGCACAGGTGAAATCTTGCCCCGGTATGCATAGTAGCTGTGTGATAGCCTCCCTCTCTGGTTGTGCTCGCACAGTTGGCCCTCCTCCAATATCAGGGGGTGGCCCAGGAACCGTTAAAAGGAAACTACTGGCCCCTTAACCGGAAGTGCAAGTCTCGGTTAAGCATTTAAGGGCAGAGGACCTTAAATTGTTTTAAGGTGTGGATGTCGAGCACACTGAAAATGAGGACACGTAGCCCTCTAAAGGTGAGGGCGTGCAGTCCTCTCAAGGCGAGGAGGTGTAGTCCTCTGGAGGTGAGGGCGTGCAGCCCTCTGCTGGCGAGGACGTGTAGTCCTTTCAAGGTGAGGGCGTGTAGCCCTCTGACGGTGAGGGTAACTAGTACCCAAGGTGAGGACGTGTAGCCCTCTCAAGGCGAGGACATGTAGTCCTCTGGAGGTGAGGGCGTGCAACCCTCTGATGGTGAGGACGTGTAGTCCTCTCAAGGCGAGGACGTGTAGTCCTCTCAACGGTGAGGGTAACTAGTACCCAAGATGAGGGCATGTAGCCCTCTCAAGGCGAGGACGTGTAGTCCTCTAGAGGTGAGGGCGTGCAGCCCTCTGATGGTGAGGACGTGTAGTCCTCTCAAGGCGAGGACGTGTAGTCCTCTCAACGGTAAGGGTAACTAGTACCCAAGATGAGGGCGTGTAGCCCTCTCAAGGCGAGGACGTGTAGTCCTCTGATGGTGAGGGCGTGCAGCCCTCTGATGGTGAGGACGCGTAGTCCTCTCAAGGCGAGGACGTGTAGTCCTCTCAACGGTGAGGGTAACTAGTACCCAAGGTGAGGGTGTGTAGCCCTCTCAAGGCGAGGACGTGTAGTCCTCTGATGGTGAGGGCGTGCAGCCCTCTGATGGTGAGGACGCGTAGTCCTCTCAAGGCGAGGACGTGTAGTCCTTTCAACGGTGAGGGTAACTAGTACCCAAGGTCCACCCTTATGAGAAAGCAAGAGATCGACTCATCGAGAGGGCCGGTCATCCCAAATCCACAAGATTTGGATATTAGATGTAGGAAATATATGCAGTTAACATGATTTTTAGGGATGCAGATGCATGCAACCTTTGTCGTGAAATTTGGTAAATGCAGACTTCATTTTGAAACAATGCAATGTAATGGAAAATTGTACAATGTTCATGACATTCTTTCCCTATTTTGTGATTTTGATTTTGATTTAATTTTTTTTTGGAAAACACAGATTGACTGTCCTTTTGAAAGAGGTGATAATTCATGCAACCTCATCCTATCTTTTTTTGCAAATCTCTCCGGGAACTCCCTCAGAGTGTGTGTTCTGTTTGATTTAGTCACTTGACCATTTTGGAGTGACGGCAATGGAGTCGTTTGATGTTTGATCAATCTATTGAAATTCCAGGGCTTGTCTCCCCCTTTTTTTTCTTGTTTAAAAACATCGACGGGTGTGAACTTTTGATCGGCCCCTATGTTCACTTGAGGCTCATGCACGGTGCCCCTCATTGCCCCAGTGTAAGGCTTTGAGGTACCAATCGTTGCCTTTCGTCATGACCTTGTAGGAGGGAACCTATTGGGTGAGAACTTCTAATCTGCCCCTAGGTTCGCTTGAGGTTTTTGCATGGTGCCTTTCGTTGCCCCAGTGTAGGGCTTAGAGGTACCAAGTGTTGTCTTGTTTTCACGACCTCGTAGTGAGGAAGAATGAAAGAAGCAGTTGATTCTTGCAAAAAGAATTTTCCAAGGACGAGAAATAGTTGAAGGATTTTTTTAGTTGATGGATTAAGTCAAATGACTCCTATGTAGAAGCAAGATGTTTTGATGTTTTGATGATGCCAAAGGATCAAGTGCTTCCAAGTTTTATTCAAGACAAGAATCCAAGAAAATCAAGATATATGATCAAGTTGATCTCTAGAATCTTAGGAAGAAGTTTCCAAATTGAAGAAGCAAAAGGTTTGACCAAGGAATTCTATCCTTTCAAATTGAGATTTGCTCTCTGGTAATCGATTACTAGCAGTTTGAAAATGTTTTAATTCAAATTTTTTAAAACCTGTAATCGATTACATAAGTCTTGTAATTGATTACCAGAGGGGATTTTCAGAAAATAATTTCCAAGAGACATATCTATTCAAATGTTTTATGAATGGCCATTCAAATGTTTTAAAGAGAGTTTTCATTGCCCAAACAGTTTTATCCTCTCGAAAGATCAAGAGTTTTTCTGAACTGAAATGTCTTATCCTCTCAAAAAGATTCCTTGGTCAACCACTTGTTTATTCAATAAGGAATTTTTGATTGATCTTCATTTTACAATCTACCTCTTTTACGAGAGACCTCTTCTTCTCTTCTTCTTATTTCTGAAAAGGGATTAAGAGACCGTGGGTCTCTTGTTGTAGAGGATTCCTGAACACAAGGGAAGGGTTATCCCTGTGTGCATTGTTAATTCGAAAAGAGAGATTGATAGTTCAATTGGGGAATAGTCTTTGCATCTTAATTCAACCCCCCTTTTTCTTAAGGTAACTGAGGCCATTTGTCCAACATCCTATTCTTGATAACTCACTTCTCTCTAAAAAGACAAAATGAGGTCACATGAACGTCTATATTTTTACTTGAAAACACAGTCAATCAAATGCCTTTTTATTTTTTTTCCTTGTTTTGAAACTTATTCTTTATTTTGAAACTTATTTGTTTTGAACTTTGCTCGTTGTTTTACAGCACCCCCACCAACGTGCAAGATGAGTAATCTCTGATTGAACGGTCTTGGAAGTCAACACTCAGGAGCGCAGGTTGCTTGAGCAAACAGACCAATGGCTTACACCCACATTCCGGTGAAAGTTGAATAAGCAAACATGCGTTTGTGAGAGGATGAGGGACAAAGATATCAACTTTATCCATTTCATTTAACATTGTAGCTGTGGTTTACAATAATGGCATAAACTTGGAAACCCTGATGAGTCATTAGGGACACCTAACAACAGCTTTCAAAATTGCCCCATGTGTGGCATCTCTTGTCAATGTTAGGATTTACACGCAATTCTCCTCAAATTTCAGCCAGCCCGTATCAATTAGACCTTGCACCTTACGCTTCAGAGCCCTACCATGCTCAATGGAACGCCCCGGGGCTTCTCCGTGACAAGCACACGTTGCGTTCGAGTCGTATTCTCGGATAAATGGAGGTTGATGAACCTTGGCTAGGGTTATGGCTACCATTGAATTATCAAGTAGATATGGGAGCAAGTCAGCATAGGACACTGGAATTGGGGTGAATTCTACAGGCTTTCTCGCTGCAAAATTCACTTCTTGGTTGGTGTTTTTGGTTTGTGCTAAAGGTGGTGTTCGTCATTGGAAGTGCGGTAGACAGACTTTGTGGTAGATTTAGGGATGGCCTTTGTGGATAACTGGGTGGTGGGTAAGGAGAAAGTTTGTTATTGGCTGAGTAAAGATATTGTTGGGTTGGTGGGAAACTTGGCCGTACAGGAATGGCAGTCACAGCATGGGTTTCTCCCTCATCCTCACCCTCTTTATTTGCCCCAGTTTTCTCAGTCGTCCTAGTAGGATGATCAAATTTGCCTTTTTTCAGACCCACATCGATCCTTTCACTGGCAAAGACCAAATCCTCAAAGCTTTGAAGGTGTGTAGCCCACCTTTTTCCATAGTAGAATACTGGTAATGTGTCTACTATCATTGTCATCGTTTTTTCGTCATTTAAGGTGCCACTTTGAGCTGCCAGGTTCTCCACCTTTGGGTGTATTCTTTGAAAGATTTGTGCCCCCCCTTTTGCACATGTTCTGTAGTTGCATCCTATCCGAAGACATTATACTGACACTGCCTAACGAAGGCCACCACTAGGTCCTTCCAAGAATGGACTCGGGAAGGTTCCAAGTTAGTGTACCAGGTAACAGCTACCCAGTAAGACTTTCTTGGAATGAATGTATCAGTAATTCCTTATCTTTTGCGCATGCCCCCATCTTCCGATAATACATCTTTAGATGGTTCTTGGGGCAAGTAGTCCCCTTGTACTTGTCAAAGTCCAGCACCTTGAACTTGGGAGGGGTGATGATATTGGGTTCTAGGAACAACTCTTTTGGGTTAGCAAAGGCATAATCTTCACCTCCTTCAATGGCCCTGAGCCTTTCCTCTAAATGATCCAACTTTCCCTTTTCGGCCATAGCAGGAGGGGCTCTTCCCACCGCAAAATGAAATGGTTGTAGTTGCGGGCGAAACTGAGGGCCCTCCAAAGTGTTTTCAAAGGGTATACCACCAACTGCTTCCCCTTCAGTGGCATATCCGAGTCAAGGCTCGAAGTCAGCTAGATTGTGGTGGGGAATTTCATGTGTCTCCCCCATGGTTTGAGAGATATGTGCCTGATCAGATTGAGGTTATTGGTTCTCAATGAGTATCGGAGTGGAGTTATTGAGATTTTCATTGAGAGTGTACGCCACGTTGGGTGGTGTATAGTTGGGAGGCAAGCCATATGATGGGAAGGCGTGCTCGTTTTGAATTTGCACATCATGGGGTCGTCCGTACTTCCTAAATCTTTGCCTACCATATTTGAGGTTGGATGATTCATTTGCTTGAGGCCGGATGGGGACGTCGGGTTCACCTTAGCAACAACGCTGGTAGCGGCAATTGCAACCGCATTGGCTTCCATTATCTTCTTCACGCTCATCATGGCCTCCATCATTGTGGCCATTTTCTCTTTAATGGCCTCCATGTCGGCCTTCATCTTCTCTTGTATCTCCTCTACTTCACCCATTACTCTAGCTCTAGCACGAGTTCGGTAAGGGCGCCGTAAAGCGTGTCCTTTTCTTTTTGATAACAATGATTAAGTTCATTTTATTTTATTTTTCAAGGAAAGAATGCAATGAGCAATGCAACCAATGAAAAGTATGGATGTATGTGAATGATGTACAGTTGAAGTATTGCGAATTTTTACGCAGGATATGGGGTTGAATCAATTTAGATTTTCAACATGGTCCATGACATCTTTGTCAAGGTGAAACTGGAAGTAACAAGGACATCAATAATCCTAAATATGTTTGGCAGTAGACGAAGCAGTGATGTGACTCGATTCATCTTTTGCCCCAATTTTGCAAGACGGTTACTTCCATATTTCAACTTGACTTGATGAACCTTTTTGTAAAAGCATGAGCTTGGTTCAACCCTATAATCCAATGAATGGCAATTCTGATCGCCAATACTTCAACAACATCTCATAGGGATGAATGACTCGGGCATACTTTAAGCTTATGCACGGAAAATGTAATTATGAAATTGAGATGCCCGAAGAAACACCATTTCCTAGTTAACCATGCATTAGGTACCATGTTCAATTATTTTGTTTTTAAGTGAAACGGGTTTATGATCCCAACATGGTTGGCTCGTGGTGCCTAACACATGAAACTAAGAATGTAGTGTGAAGTTTCACGCTTCCCCCTTTTTTTGTTTTTGTTTTGTAGAGGAAAACGCAAGGATGAGCAAACATGAAAACAAATGGTATGCAATTTTGCAGATCAAAAAGTTTGTTGAACGCATATGCATGATGATGCCATGACTCATGCAGAATGTGAGGCTGGAATATGATAACGGACAAATGCAGGATATGTCCATTATGATGTTATGAAGAGATGCTTATGCGATGCATGATATGAATGCATTTTAGGGACACGAGAGCCCGGAAAATTATCTCTTCTTACTTGCGCATTTGGGGGCGCAGTGCCCCATGTGTACAGTTAAGAAGGTGATATGGACCTTCCGGCTTCCCGTGACAAAGGACGAGACCAACATACAATGCATGCTAGAGATAAAATGCGGGAGTGACTTGATTCGCACTGATTTTTGGAGTAAAAATGTGGGATAAACTCATTTTATTCAAAAGGTTATAACTAGTCAAGATCTGAGCGACAATACAAACTTCCTAGCGGTTTCTAATCATATGGTCCATTAAGTCTATCATATGCTGACAATAGCTGAGAAGTTCGTGGATCTCCTCGGGGGCGGAGTAGGTGTCCGCCACTGCTTTGGCCTTGGCTAGCAATGGGGGAAGTTCTTGACTCCTGTTCAAAGTAAGAGCAAATCGGTCCATCCATATTGTTGCCTCTTGGTGCAATGAATCAATTACCCTTTCCCTTGCTTCCCTTTCTGCTGATATCTTGGCGTACTCATCCTCTAGCCTTTGCTCGTGAGTCTCCGCTAGATTTAGCTTCTCTTTGCACTTATCGATGATGGCCCACATATTCCCTTCAGTCTCGCTTAACTGTTGGGACAAATTTCTTTTCGACCTAAGGCAAACCTTTAGCTCGTCCTTCAAGATCATGCCTTTGACCCGTGATGATTCCTTTCACCTCTTCGGAGCTTGAGCTCACTATTGCTGCCCTATAAAGCCCCTCAAAACTTGTTTTGGTCGTGTTCTTCCTTTCGGGCCTTCTTGGTTTCTCATTCCAAGGCTTCATCGGTGGCCATATTAACGTCCCTTAGTTCATCATACTCTCTTCAGACTTTGATGGCTATGGACTTGAACTTCTCTTTGACTACCCGGGCTCTTTCAAGCTTTGCCTTTAGCGCTTGCACCTCATCACTTTCTTCCGAAGCTTTAACCTCATTGTCTCTCACAGTCTTTAGATTTGGGAGCCAATCCAATCCTTGTGTCCGGACTCTCAGCCACTTATGATAGCCACCGATGATCCCATTACTGCTTCCCCTAAGCTCTCTGTCCTTTCTTCATGCCGCATCCCATGCCTTGCGAACTCCTTGGAGTACCTTTGCATTGTGGTCACTGAAACCTCGTGCGATGAAAGGCGTGATGCTTTCGTCTGATGGCACTCCTCTCATGGGACATCCTTCGCATGAAGATAGAATCCTGATTCTTCCTTCCTTCTAGCGAGGGAACCATTTAACAGGCGCCCCTCCATGCTAGCCAAGAGTTGGTCCCAATTCGTCTTTCTTTTTCGACGCACGAGCGGTGACCTTGTAGCAGATAGACGGGCCTACCTTCTTAGAGAAAAAGGTGTGAAACCAGCCCCACATAGAGAGCTAGAGTACATCAAACAATCCTTGCATTGCTTTCTTCACATCTTCGGTCGAAGGTGTCATATAGGTCGGCTAGCATAGCGACAACCAGACTTTCCTTGTGGTTATGATAGGCGAGAAAAACGTCGATCGCTTCCAGGTCCACCAACCCATCCACATTTGGAAAGAGGACTCCCTCGAAAATCAACAGTGTGAGAATATCTATGAATGGGGTCCACTCGCCTTTATCTGCCAAGATTCTTGCTTTTACCTCCAAATATTTTCTCGGTATTCCGACCACCCCATTTTCAACTTGCCTTTGGCGGTCTAATTCCTACGCCGAGATTTGGACTTTTTTAGAAATTCTGGCCAATGAGGGGTAGAACCCTGAGAAGAGGTATGGTTTCCTTCCCCCTAGAGGACATCCTAGGATCTCTTCAAATTCTTCCACCATTAGTGATAGCTGGAAGTCCCCAAAGATGAAGCACCTCAACGGCTGACCATAATACTGGGCGAGGGAGGCAATTGGTTCCATGGAGACTTCTACCCTAGCTAGGTCCCAAATGCTTACCATAGGCTTTGCGGAAGGCTTGCCGTTGAAGTTGACCCATTAATTGCCCCAACTTTCGTAAACTGGTGACCTCTAAGCTCTTGATTTTGACTTGATAGAACCTCTTTTTAAGCGAAGGCTTTTGACTTGATCCCATGTTTTACTAAAGTGAAATAAAATCTAGTGCGAAACAAAACTCCTACATCTATCATGGGTGGAATGGATGAATGCATGAAGAAATGCATATGACACAGATGCAATTTACGAATACGGGAGCCCGAGAAATTGTTTCCTTCTTGGATACAACGTTTGGGCAGCATGGCACCCAACGTATGTTTTTTAAGAAGGCGACACGGACCCTCCGTCGGTTTGCTAAAGTGAGGGGATCAAAGACGAAACCCACACATGATGCATATGCGAAAGGCACAACACGGGGATGTACATAGTACGACAATATTCACAAACAAATATAAGCAAAAGGGTATATGATAATTATGCATGGCAGTGTGAAAAATGGCACGCAGCGTGTTTGCTCCGTGCCCCTATTTAAAGGACCTATAAGGGAGAGAGCTAACTAGGCTTTTAGTGATAACCCCCAAGGTAGTCATATCTCTCTTGATGGTTTCTAGAGGTATCATCCCCTTCGAAGAACATACTGCAGTAGTAGGGACTACTAGCAACAATATGTTTTCAAAGAGAAAAACTCTAGATGAGGGTTCACTGTAATCAAGCAAGTCGGAGACCTAGCATGATCACAGATTCACCTCCACTCCTTATGTTCCCATGAACCCGGGTATAGGGCCCTTTTTCACTCACAGTGTGTGCAAATAGTGTTAGTGTTTGTGTGCATCAAATGAATAAATATTTACCTCATGCATACATTCTAAAACTCACTAAAAGCAACAAATAGTTTATATACACAAGAACATAAAACAAATAAAGGGAAACCAACAAAGGAGAAAGTCATGATAAAACATTGCACAAGATTAAATGGCCTAACTCTCTAAAAAACAGTCCCCAGTGGAGTCGCCAACTGTCGCAACCTACCCTTCGGCGGGAGGGCGACGCGAGACTCGCGGGATGCGTGTTCCACGAAAGGAATACGCGCGGAGTCGCCACCAACGTTTATTCGAGGAAAACGTCGGAAAAACCGGAAAAGACGCGATCTACGAACTTTTAAGTTGAAAGGTTCGGGAGTTGTATTTACGCACGGGGAAGGTATTAGCACCCCACACGTCCGTCCCAAGGGACGGCAGCCTTTAATCGAATGTGCAAACATGACTTTGATTTTTTATGTTCCCTTTTTATGTTCTTATATCCTTTATACCCTTTTTATATTTTTTCCTTTTTGTGGTCGACAAGGGTGTTTCCCTTTGCTCCTACGTATTCCTCAATTGCGATGAGGAAATCAGACCTACGTAGTTCTTTCGGAACAAAGTGTTTGGTTAAGTTGTTTTTGTCTTTTTTGCAAAATATGTTTTTATTGAACAAAAGGTCATTTAAGGTGTTGAACCATTAAACGGTCTTTTGATTTTGAAAGGGGAGAAACGTTAAGGCGTTGGACCATTAACGATCTCTTGTTTTTGAAAGGAGAGAAACGTTAAGGCATTTGGACCATTAACGATCTCTTGGGGTGGTCGACAAAAGCGGGGCTTTTGCTCCTACGTATCCTCAATTGCGATGAGGAAATCAGACCTACGTAGTTTTTGCAAAAGCGGTAAAGTTACATGTTGATTTTATGCTTTTGAACGGTCCATGTTAACCGATAAAAGCAAAGAGGACCGTTTAAGGCGTTGGACCTTAAAACGGTTTTTAGTGATTTTCGGACAAAACTTGATTTGTGAGTCTATTTTAGTCTTAGTTTCACTTTGGTTATTAATCAATTCATTCAAGGAAACTTCCAAAGAAAAACGTCCGATTGATTTTTTTTGTTTTATTTTATTCAAAGATATTTTGTTTATTTTATTATTATTTTTCAAGATATTTTGATTATTTTATTATTATTTTACTTTTTTTGGTTTAACCGAGGTTATAGCGTGAACGATCGGTTAGATTTCATTTTAAAAGTGATTAAATGAGATTACAACACAAATGATCGGTTGAAATTCATTTTATCATTTATTAGGTGAGAAAACGGCTTAAATAAACGGTAAAAGCGCGTTAAAGACGGAAGAAAAGAAATCGAAAATAAAGATGAAAGCTTAAAAAAAACAAGAAATGAATTGAAAGTCTCGGATTCGAAAACTTACCCGTTGAAGAACGAAGAACGGATGAAGAACGATGAAGAACGGACGAAAACCTTCACGGATTTGCTTACGGAAACATCTCGGAAGCGTTACGGAAGCACCTCGGCTTGGATTTTCTTCACGGAAACAATTTTTTTCACCCAAAACAGCTGAAATACATAGCCAGGGGGCTGAGGGATCCTTAGAACAGCCCCCTTCAGCCTATTTATAGGAAAAAGGGGGAGGAGGTTGCCGCCCAGCTCGCCCAGGCGACCTTAGCTCGCCCAGGCGAGCTGGGTTGAAGCAACCCAGCTTCAAAAAACGTTCTGGAAGGCCTAATTCAAAATTTCGAAATTGCTATTTGCACCCCCTCAATTTTGATAAGTTCACCCCCCTTCTTTCATAATTTACGGAAAAGTTACGGAAGCCTTACGGAAGCATATAGGACTTGATTTTCTTCTTTTTTTCTCTTCCGTCTCACCCGTATTAAGTTAATTATGCTTATTTAGAGTTATGGGAATTTTACGGAAGCATTACGGGTGTCCCGGAAGCCCCGGAATCCCATTTTTCAACAAAACGGGGGGTGTGGTGGCCATCTAGCTCGCCCAGGCGAGCTCAGCTCGCCCAGGAGAGCTAGGTTACTTCAACCTTAAGCAAGAAATTGCCCAGAAACCTCTAGAAGGGCCCAGATTTGAAAATTACTGTTTGCACCCCCCATTTTACTAAGTACACCCCCTCTGCTTTTTTTTTGGTGATTCTTTTTTCGTAAAGTTACGGAAACTTACGAATTTCGTAACGATACTTGTTTTCTTTCCGTAATGTTACGGAACCTTGCGGATTACATAATCATCCCCTTTTTGACTTACGGAATGTTACGGAACCTCACTTAATTATGCAACGATGCTTCCATTTGATTTCCGGTGTGTCACGGAAACTTACGGATTGTGCATCAATATTTTTTTGGTTTTCCGGCATGTCTTGGAATTTCACAAATTGCCTAATGATGGGTGCCAAGCACCTCACAAGGACCAAAGAAAGGTCGCATGTCACCAAGCAAAGGTCCCCGGACGAAATTAGGGTATGACACCCCTCAAACAATTTCACCTAATATTAAAATCAAAGGAAACAAAATCATAGGTTCAAACACACGAAAACACCAAGAACACTCAATTTTATCAACCAATTTGCATTAGGGCATCAATTGGCCCATCAAACATAACAATCTTTGTTATTATAATCATAAAGGTAGAATTACAATACAGTAAATATCCCAAAATAAACCTCAATTTAATCTTCTAAGGATCCCTACACATGTTCATCCGAACCCCAATTGCGATGAATTCATCCCTTACTTCTAAGCGGGCTCACATGTGTAGTCCGGTAGTGATAGTGGAATCTCTAGTGGTTCCCTAAGATTCCTCAAGCTTGTCCTCTGGTTGCTCTACTAGGGTTTCAAAGAATTAGAGAGAATGAGATGGGATTAGAACCTCAATTTAATTGTCTCCGTGAAAAGGGCATTTCTCTCTCTACAAACATTTCTTTGCAAATTCCAACGGTGAAGTTGTTGGAGAATGGGTTCTAAAGGTGGTGTCCTAATTTTAGGATGATCCAACAATTAACGAGTCTGAGATTGTAGTTTTACCGGGATAGGTTTGGGTGTATGCGAGGAAAAGAAAGTGTTTTGAGAGAGGAAGAAGGGAGAACGAATTTGGGAGGAAAAAAGAACGTAGAGACGTATCGGAATTGTAAAAACTGACCTAGTAAGTCTCTATTTATAACTAGGGTACTCTGAGCCTATTATTTACTCTATTATTTTTTATTATATTATTTTATAAAAATAACTCTATTTTACTTTTTCATTAAATAAATAACCAATTAAAACATCCATTTATTTTCTAAAACATTATTTTACTCTATTTATTTTCTAATACTATGAAACCCTTATTTTAATTAACATAAATCTTTTTCTCTCATTTATTTAATTTCTAAAAACTCTATTAATTTTTAAATAAAACTCTTTTTATTTGTTTTATGAAAAATGGGGTGTTACAATTCCTATTCATCTCCTTCCTTGCCTTCGCCACACCCCTTGTCGTGGATCTCTCGCACCGCTCCTCCTTCTCCATTCTCACCGTCCCCAATGCCTACCTGACCACCAATGACCACCTCTCTCTGGCCGCCCTTGTCGATGTCCTTTGCTACCACGTCCTCCTCCAGTTGCTTTCCTGGTCCGACCTCCGCGCCCTCCCCCCCTTCCGACAAGCTCATCACCACGCTCCTTCAAATCTAGCATCATCTTGATCCACTCCCTCGCACCTTACTCCCCCTCCAACACCACCATCTTCTCCTTCATAAAAAAATTATGACGGTGCCGAAAACCACTGAGCTCCGTCGTGCTGTGATAGATTGAGCTAAACTTCCTCCTCACAGGCAGGGACATATCGTCTGTGGTGCTAAGCTGGTTCTTCTGGCTCGTCATGAAGCACCTCTCCATGGAAGAGAAGATCATCGCGGAGCTAATGATATAGATGTGGACGCAGGAGGCAATGGACTTCGAAGAAGCAGAGAAACTTGTTTACTTAAAAGTAGCATTAGCCGAAACGCTGCATGATAATAAATTTTATGTTAAATAATATAATAACTTAAAAGTTTCAAAATCTTATTTTGTATCTTTTCCTAGTGCAAATCAAACAGTGCACAATACAAAGAGTATTATAGTAAAATTTGCATTATTTTGTCCAGTACATAAGCGCATCAAATAAGATACGACACAAAATTACTTGTACTATGCTTTGACCACCAAACAATGTAAAGTACAAAAAGTTATCTTGTGACTCAACTACTTATTCAGTGTTATTCTGTTTGTCCTGTCTTCTTAGCAAATCAAACACACCCTTAGTAGAGAATGCGTTGCAACATGTGGTGTTCTAAGGTGTCATTAATGCTTCCATATCATTGTTAATCCAGGAATGAAGTTATGAAGAATTTTGAATGAGAATACGGGCTTTTTTACAAATCGGGGGTAAAAAAATTCACAATTTTTCATTTGGGGGTATATTTCAAAAAATTACCCAAAACGGGGTAAGTCATAACAATTGTTACGATTTCTGAAGTCGTAACAGTTGTTACGACTTTTTAATTTTTTTTATTTTTTAACTAAAGTCGTAACAATATTTACGACTTCATTGTAAATATAATTTTTTGTATGACTTTAAACTCGTATTTTAAAAAAAATGAAAGTCGTATTTTGTTTTACGACTTTAAAGTCGTAAAACTGTCTTATTTTATTTTAAATTTTTTTTTGAGGTATACGACTTCAAAGTCGTGACCTTCCTTTTTTTTAAAAAAAATCTATTTTACTATTTGCAGTCTGTTTTTAATTTGTTAACCTTTTTTCATAAATTTTTTTTTTAATTTAATAATGTTTAAGATTTTATTTTTTTAAAATAAAAAGTTAAAAAATATACTTAAATATATAATAAATAATATTAAGTTGATTTTATTAGTATATTTTTGGTGATTTTATTTGATATGCTATAATTTTATTTTAATGTTTAATTATTTAAAATATTTTATATATATTTTTATTATAGTTTACTTTAAATGTTTAATTATTTAAATATACTAATAAATCAACTTAATATTATTTATTATATATTTAAATATATATTTTTTAACTTTTTTATTTTAAAAAAATAAAATCGTTAACATTATTAAATTAAAAAAACAAATTTATGAAAAAAAGGATTAACAAATTAAAAACAAGCTGCAAATAGTAAAATAACATTTTTTTTTAAGAAAAGGAGGTTACGACTTCAACCTCACAAAATTTTAAAAAACTAAAAAATAAGACACTTTTACGACTTTAAAGTCGTAAAACAAAATACGACTTTTGTTTTTTTTTTTAAATACGACTTTAAAATCTTAAAAAGTTTATATTTACACTGAAGTCGTAAATATTTTTACGACTTCATTTAAAAAATAAAAAAATTAAAAAGTCGTAACAGGTGTAATTTTTTGAAATATGCCCCCAAATAGAAAATTGCAAATTTTTTTACCCCCGATTGATAAAAAAAAAGCCAAGAATACGTGAAACGGTTGAAAAGAAGATAAATGAAAAATCAAAGCATGTGACTTGTTAATATTAATTGTTTTCATTTCTAATTTTAATTTTTTTCTCATTTAAAATATTTCCTATTTTGTTAACCTCTGTTAGAGAACTTAATTTTAATGGAATCTTCTTATCTAATAGTGTTTTATCAGGAGCAATAATTATACTAAAAATCTTACTTTAAAAGATTTAGTTTAATTTCACCTAAATTAATGACATATATTTGCAATAAGTTTCTTTACGTAAGTATTGCACAATAAAATAAAATAATATTATTTAAATAAAAAATTAATTTTCTACACTATTCGGATGGTTGATAGGAGATAAATTTTTAGTTTCCCCGAAATTACAAATTGAGAAACTTAGATTTTCATGTTTGGTATGAATTTTTAAAAAATAGCATTCTTGAGAAAGAATGTTTGCTAAGAATATTTTAGTCAGTTTCTTAAGAAAACTTTTCTATGGAGAGATGATAATCTTATTTTCCTCAGTAATTTTCTTTTACTATAATAAAAATATTATCTTTCTTGATTAGATTATTTAATGTGGTAAAAATATTGCTAACTCTTTAATAACTAAAAAATATATCATAAAATTTCAATGATCAATCAAATAAATTTTATTCATTTTCAAAAATTATAATTTTTGGATGAAAAACTTCTCTCCCTATGAACACAACTAATCGTCTACGGTTTAAAACATAGCAATGAGAAAAAATTAGAGAAGTTAGAAATAGAAAAAAAATGAGGAAAAAGAGAGAAAGGGAATAGCAAATGACGATGTAGATGACTGTTTCTCTGCCACACGAAACACCCTGTTGTGCTATAGTACTCCCTCATGATCTCATAGTGGAAATTTTGTCATGGGTTCCAATGAAATATCTCTTGCGATTCAGGTGCGTTTCTAAGACATGGAAGTCCCTTATTTTTCACCCTATATTCGTTAAAATTGAACCTTCAAAGGTCATCCAAAAATGCCCATCTCCTATTAACATTTCACCGATTAATTACCCTTGAGGTTGATGAAAGACTCTTTGGTGGCTTTGTTGCACAATGTTCTTTATGTGATTTACCTGAGAACCCTTCATCCACTGTTGATGATTCTTTACACATTTACGATGACAATTTCTATATCTTTGGTGTCTGCAATGGGTTGATTTGTGTGATTGGTTATTTTTATGGAGATGAATTTGATGAATTTTGAGTCCAATTTTGGAACCCAACCATAAGGGTCATGTTTGAATATTCACCACGCTTACATATCCATTCGAGTAATTATATACTTGGAGAGTACTATGTGATAGAGGACTATCCAAGGAGGGAGAGTTTGACTTGAGTAAGCTCAACATGGATGGACCAATCACTTGAGCAAGGAGTAAGAGATTTCAACAAGAGCTTGGCGAGAGACTAAATTCTCTGATGGAGGAAAGAGAAGAAGAAGCGAAACTCATAAATTTTAGTAAAATCTAAGAATAAGATTTATTTTATTTTTAATTATATTTTGGGCCTATATTTGGACTTGTAATGGGCTACCACAACCTTTTATTGTTATTTTCAAGTCTTTTAATTATTAGATTAGTTATTGGGCCTTGTACCTAATTTAGGGTTAGTAGGAATATAAATAGACTCATTAAACACTTCGTTGACAGTAGTTTTTTTTTTATTACATTTCATATTAGACACAATTAAGAAAGTGCATGTGTTGGTTCTTGTGTAAAACCTTAGGTTCTTATCAAAGAATTCTATTCTTTGTGGTGAATCATCCTCAACTTATCAATCTTCCAAGATATGACGTTGTTCTTTCCATCTCCTTTTCTAATTCTGTTTTTTCCTTTTTATTTTTCCCAATTTCTGAGAGTCCCAAATAGGTTTCCCTCTAAGTGACACTTACAAGGTGGTGGTAGTCCTTTTCGATATTAAATGGTAGCAAAGGCAGGTGAGAGTTCATTGCTTGAGAGACACTTGTTGGCACCTTTGTCAAGTAAGGGAAAAACTATTCTACCATTACTCCTACTTCTATAACTAAAAGAGATAAAAATAATATTTATGATTGTTCATTGATATCCTTTCATGATAATTACATAGTATAAATAGAGATACTCACAATCTTCTCTAACAGAATTATAACAAACACCTCCTAGAATCTACCTAAATGAAATACTATTATCCATATCTATTTATAATATACAAAAGCTGAACTTCTCACTATAATGCTGTCACGTCAGCAAAATTGATGATTTGGAGAAAGGAGAATATTCTCCTTTTGTGTCTATCACTTCTCTTTTTCTTCTTCCTTCTTCAATGTTACTCACAACACAACAAAACCTATACCAAAATATTTCAATTCAATCTTACTCCTCACTATTATGCTGTCATGTCAACAAAATTAATGATTTGAAGGAAGGAGATCATTCTCCTTGTGTGTCTATCATTTCTCTTTTCCTTCTTTCTTCTTGAATGTTACTCACAATATAACAAAACTTATATCAAAACATTTTAATTCAATCTTACTTACCTCCAAATGCTTCTCATGTTCACATGTCTCATTCTCCAATGTTCTATATTACATTTTATAACCATTTTCTTTTACATTTTATATATCATTCAATTTTTTCATATTAGTGATTTCTAAATTCTAATATATTTTCTCTATAAATAAAAATAAAAATAAATATTTCACATCAATAAAGTTCATGATCTAAAAGTAGTTTTCAAACTAATCTATAAAAAAATATGTTGGTTAAACAAAGTTGAAATTTATTTATTGTTCACATTAGTGTATAAAAAAATATATTTCACATCAACTTTAACTATTACAAATATAAATTTATTTACTATCTCCAATATTACATATAACAAAATGCAATTTTTTTAACATTAAATTACTTTAAACAAATTTTATATTGATTAAATTTATTTAATATTTTTAATTTTAATCAGATTTGCACTTTTAAATATATTGCACTAGGAAACTCCACTAGATGTAGCAATACGGGGGAATATGATTTTAAAATTCAATAATATTTTACAAGAGGGGAACATATACACTATACATAATTTAAGAACTGTCTCAGCAAATGATACATACAAACCTATCAAAGAAACATTCAAAGGATAATATATAAAAGCTGAATTCTTCACTATTATGCTACCACGTCAGTAAAATTGATGATTTGGAGAAACGATAAATTTAAATTATTTTTCTAAATTTAATTTTTATATTAATTTATATATATATATATAATCTTTAAATAACATTTAAATAAAAATTGATCCATAATTTCATATCCCTTTATTTTTATATTAGCATGTTTATTTAATTTGATATTTATTTATTTATTTGAGATGTTTCTTTACTATCTTAAGTATTGTTTTCATTTCAACTTATTTAATAAATAAATAGTTTTAATTCAATTAAGCCTATATAATACTTTTTGCTTATGATAAATTTGTTTATATTTTATTTAGTATAATAATTTTAATTTACTAAAAATTATATTTTAATAATCATTTTTCATATGAGTATTCAATCATCTCAACTTCAAGTACAATGATTATATCAACTTAGACAATCCTGATTTTGTAAAGTTAGACCGGGTAAAATGAACTTATTTTATTTATTTTATTTTATTATAATAATTTTGTAACATTCAACAAACAAAATCATTAATTTATTCTAATTCTTTGATTGATGTAGTTAAAAAATTATAAATTTTATTCTAAATAACTACTTTGTAGGAAAAAATATGAAGAAACATCAAATAAAAGAACTACTTCTCCAAGTTCTACCAACATTGATCTTGACAAGAGAATGTCAAGAAATAGAAGATCTTTGCAAGATATAATGTCCATGAAATGGGTGTGAGAGTCAGAGGTATGTTAACCTACCATGACCTTCATATTCATAATATTCAATAATACTTTATTTTTTCTTAGTTTTAACATTATAAAATAATAGAATAATGTGTCAACAATTCATGCAACAATCGTTGAGATCGACGATACGTTTGTTTGGAGCATGTGAGAGATGTCAAAAGAAAGTTATAAAAGGGAAAAATCAATACACTGTTGGACATTTTAGTGTAATTGATCTCTTTATTATGTTAAAATAAGAGTGCACGCTTGTTTTAATGTAATAACGAGATGTTCGGTTTAGGCAAATTTTGGAAGTTACATGGAAATTACTAAAACTTCCATCAACGGTTGGAAGTTACATGGAAGTTACTAAAACATCCATCAACGACAGTTTTTAAAAAGAAATAACTTCCATCAACCGCCAAAAACCACATTTTCTTTGATCATAAATAATCATTCTGGTTCAGAAAGCATAACGGGTGACAAAACATACAAGACCAAAACAAAACTCTTGAATTATAATCTTCTGATTTTATCCGATTGAACAATTTTGGTTGAACCCCGAAATTTGATTCAATCTGAAAGTGTTATACACGACTTCAGATTTATCCAGTATCATCTCGATTTTCAAAATAACCAACAAAAGATTGAATCAAATTTTTTCGAGATGGCGAACGATAGTTTGAAGATGACAAGCAAGTTTGTGAAGTTGGACAAGTTTGAAGGGCAGGATTTCAGAAGATGGCAGAAGAAGATGCACTTTCTCTTGACAACATTAAAGGTGGTGTATGTGTTGAGTACACCGATGCCGGTGTTTATGGAAGACGAAACTCTGGATCAAACAAGGAAGCGTTTGAAATGGGAGAACGACAATTACATTTGTCGTGGACACATTCTGAACGGTATGCCTGACTCTCTCTTTGATATTTATCAAAATGTTGAGTCTGCTAAGGAATTATGGGACTCTCTTGAATCCAAGTATATGGCAGAAGATGCCTCAAGTAACAAATTCTTAGTTAGTAATTTCTTTAATTACAAAATGATTGATTCGAGGCCTGTTATGGAACAATATAATGAACTGGTGCGGATTTTGGGTCAGTTTACTCAACATGATTTGAAAATGGATGAATCCATTGCAGTTTCATCAATAATTGATAAACTGCCTTCTTCTTGGAAAGACTTCAAGCATACCTTGAAACATAAGAAGGAAGAGTTGACTCTGGTTCAACTCGGTAGTCATTTCATGATTGAGGAGTCGCTGAGGGCTCAGGAAATTGACAAAGTCAATGATAAAAACGTAGCAGGTTCCTCTTCCGTTAATATGGTAGAGGAAAGTGGAACAATTAAGCAAAATTACAATGCTAAAGGTAACAAACGAAAATTTCAAGGAAATAAGAACAAAGGTCCAAACAAACAGACAAAATTGTCATGTTGGAAGTGTGGGAAACCTGGTCATTTAAAGAGGGATTGCCTGGTGTTCAAAGGAAAGAACAAGGCTGGTCCAAGTGGGTCTAATGATCCTGAAAAGCAACAAGGTCAGATTGTAGTGAATAATTTTAATTCGAATACGAATTCAAATTATGTATCACTAATATCTGATGCATTCTATGTGCAGGATGATGACGTTGCTTGGTGGTTTGATTCGGGAGCAACAAGCCATGTGTGCAAAGATCGTCGTTGGTTCAAGGAATTTAGACCAATCGATGATGGCTCTATTGTGAAGATGGGCAATGTTGCAACTGAACCAATCCTAGGATTAGGTTGTGTGAATTTAGTTTTTACTTCCGGAAAAAGTTTGTATTTGGATAATGTCTTATTTGTACCTGGTATTCGTAAGAACTTATTGTCTGGTATGGTTTTAAATAATTGTGGTTTCAAGCAAGTACTTGAAAGTGACAAGTACATCTTGTCAAGACATGGTTCGTTTGTTGGATTTGGTTATCGTTGTAATGGAATGTTTAAATTAAACATTGATGTTCCTTTTGTTTATGAATCTATTTGTATGGCCTCGTATAGTTCTATAACTAATATGACAAAATCAGAAATTTGGCATGCTAGATTAGGACATGTTCATTACAAAAGATTAAAAGATATGTCAAAAACAAGTATGATTCCTCCTTTTGATATGAACATTGAAAAATGCAAAACTTGCATGTTGACCAAGATCACTAGGAAACCTTTTAAGGATGTTAAAAGTGAGACTAAAGTCTTAGACCTTATTCATAGTGATTTGTGTGATTTGCATGCTACTCCATCATTAGGTCATAAAAAATATCTTGTTACTTTTATTGATGATGCATCAAGGTATTGTTATGTATATTTATTAAATATAAAAGATGAAGCTCTTGATAAATTTAAAATTTATAAGAAAGAGGTAGAACTTCATCAAATGGGCTAATCAAAACTCTTCGTATGGATAGGGGAGGTGAGTATTATGATCCGGTTTATTTTCAATCTACTGGAATAATACATCAAACTACAGCTCCCTATACACCACAACAGAATGGTGTAGCCGAAAGGAAGAATAGAACCTTGAAAGAAATGGTGAATTCTATGTTATCCTATTCGGGTTTAAGTGAAGGATTTTGGGGTGAGGCTATGTTGACAGCCTGTTACTTGTTGAACCGAATTCTTAACAAAAGGAATAAGGTTACCCCATATGAACTTTGGCTAAGGCATATAGTCAAGTGTATAATGGGAAGTCTAGACACTTGGGTGTTAGACACAACATGGTTCGGGAGTTAATCATGCATGGTGTGATATCAGTGGAGTTTGTGAGAACTCAGCATAATTTGGCCGATCATTTAACCAAAGGGTTAAGTAGAGATCTCGTGAAAAGGTCGGTTGTGGGATTAGGATTAAAGTCCATCTAAAATCTCTTATGTTAAGATACCCAATTCTCATCTAATATGACATTAGGTGCTGAATTCAATGTGGAAAGCTTAACATATAGTGATTGGAACACATCATCGAAAGTATCCCAAAAGGAATGTGTTCGGTTCTGTAAGTTAAGGAGGTTGAAGTATAACTTCTCAATGGTTCTTTTGAAAAATTGCATTTGCAGGTGCAAGAAAGAAAATGACTACCTATATAAGCATGAAGTTTAGCCGCTTCAAGAAGCTGGGACTTGGCTTTGATATGCTTATGAAGGATAGGGACACAGGCTAGTAAATTAGTGTCGAGCAAGAGTAATGTTATAAACTATTGTGCAAATTATCTTCATGTATTCATTATGAATAGAAAGGGTTCAATCCTTAGTGACACCCTGATATTCGAATATTTGAAACGTGTAATTTGCTAAGATGAAATTCAATCGTCACGATATTTCATCTATGTAGTAGTTTGTTGTATGTTATGACTTTGGTGATTTGATCGGTAATTACACTAAAATGGGGGAGGTTTGTTGGACATTTTAGTGTAATTGATCTCTTTATTATGTTAAAATAAGAGTGCACGCTTGTTTTAATGTAATAACGAGATGTTCGGTTTAGGCAAATTTTGGAAGTTACATGGAAATTACTAAAACTTCCATCAACGGTTGGAAGTTACATGAAAGTTACTAAAACTTCCATCAACGGCAATTTTTAAAAAGAAATAACTTCCATCAACCGCCAAAAACCACATTTTCTTTGATCATAAATAATCATTCTGGTTCAGAAAGCATAACGGGTGACAAAACATACAAGACCAAAACAAAACTCTTGAATTATAATCTTCTGATTTTATCCGATTGAACAATTTTGGTTGAACCCCGAAATTTGATTCAATCTGAAAGTGTTATACATGACTTCAGATTTATCCAGTATCATCTCGATTTTCAAAATAACCAACATACACTTGTAGAGAATGCAAACAGTCATCCAAGTACCCAACAACAAGGTTTAATGTTTGTACATAATGAATTATTTTTTATAACATAATTAAATAAATATTAAAAATTTAAAAATCTTTTTTAGGTTCAAGATACTCTGATGACACTGGTGTAATGTTCGATCGAGATGCGCAACAAATTTTAAACACAACAACATCTGAACTCCTTCACACCCAAAATGCAAATAAGGCTGACATACCCTGATATTGCATACCCTTTGCAAACACACTTTTATTTTTGAAATCATGCTCATAGCTCACAACTTAAGGAAGGATTTCAAACCTATACAAGGACTTTTATCCCCGAAAAACATCATTTAGCATGATCCTCTCCTCAAAGAAATTAAATAGGTAATCATATTTATAATTTCTTTTTCTTTTTTACTTCTTGTACAAAATATTAATAGTTTCATCTACTAATTAATATTTTTATTAAAAAAAGAAGTCCACTTCACTACAACAAATATCATCAAATGAGTCAGGTGAACAACTAACTATAAGTCAAAGCTCAAAGTTACAAGTATCCAACAAGTCAAAAGTGCATCTTCATCATCTAATGAAGTTTATCAAATCTCACAGTCCATTAAGAAAAAAGGCAGATAAACAAATTGTCATAAGTTAAAGTCCAAAGTTACAACTATCCAAGAAGTCAAAAGATGCATCTTCATCATCACAAGAAAAAAAAAAGTCCATTAAAGAAAAATGTGAAAAAATAATGTCATAAGTAAAAGCTCAAAACTACAAGCATCTAATAAGTCAAAAGATGCATTATCATTATCAAAAGAAGTTTATTCAATCTCAGAAAATTCATTAAAGAGAAAGGCGAATAAACAAATTATTCTTACATCCTATGATGAAGGGTTAATCTTACTTCAAAGTTTAAAAATGAGCAAAAACAAAAAAAAAATAAAAAAATTCAACAACAGGTCACTGGCAAAAGGAAATAAATACAAAAAGTCTATTTAAATGAATAATTTTTGGTGTTTTATTCGCATCATTTTTATGTTTTTAACCATTATGATTGACTATTTTTTTCACTAAATATATTTCTTTGACTACTTTATTATTTCAATTTGACTTTATTCTTATATTGCTCTTGAAAAATTTATAAATAACGTTTACTCTCTTATCTTCACATTAATCAACTTTAGTTGAGTGGTCAACCTCCAATTTTAGAATATTCCTTATAAATATATTGATAAATAAAAAATATCTTATTCTATATGTAATTTTTTAAACTCCTTTAACAGAAAATGATATAAAATATCATTGACAATTATATTTTTAATTTTAATTTATCAAATAAATAATTTATTTAAATATTTCTTTAATTATGTATAAATTCGTGCAGGGGTTTGTGTCTAGTTTATCTATTATTGTTAAAACACAAATAAATGATATTAATACTGGACTAAGAGTGCACAACACTATTAATGCTCTATTGGGCCACATAATACTATTCGTAACAGAAACGGTTAATACCAACGAGTTAGTAATATTTTTGTATGATATAAAGGAGACATACAAATATTTGTTGGTGCTTGATGATCTTTCAGAAGTCTCTTTTGTAGAGCCTGAACTTGGGGTTGTGAAGGGTTGCCTCGTGTGTCTTTCTCATCATTACCTGAGTACTCATTTTGTTGTTTGGCTAATGAGGGAGTTTGGAGTTGAAAAATCCTGGACTCAGTTGCGGAATGTAAGTTGTGAGTATCTTCAAATTCCTGGGCGTTGTTTATGTTCAGTTAGACTTTTGTGCATGCCTGAACATGATGATGTCCTGTTGCTGGCAAACAATGAAGCTGAGGAATTCGTTCTCTATAATAAGAGAGATAATACAATAGACCGTACTGAAGGTTTCACCAACAGCACATGTGCGTTTTTGTCTCATAACTATGTTCAAAGCTTGGTTTCGCCATGTTGAAATAAGCTACCCTGCACTTCCTTATATGAATTTATATATTTTGAATTATGTAAGTGGTTTCAGAACCTTGCATTTAATGTATGGATGGAGAGCATGAATCATTTTGGTGGTTCCTTAGCTTAATTAATTTGTCCGATTATTCTATTGGCTATTTCTAATGCTTGAATTTCATTGGATTGAATGATTTATTTTAATTTATATATATTGTAGTAAGTTAGTACGTGATCTTCGAAAAGGGAAATTGATTCTCTCAAATATTTTATTCATGGGTCGGTCTTCAAAATGTTTTAAACAAAGCAGAAAATGAAGACAGGTATTTTAATTTTTCGCCATTTTTTCTTTAATTTCCTCTTATATACGAAATACCAAACTATGATTGTCTTATGTTATTATGTTTTATCTGTGTAATTCCCATTTTGATTGCATTGCACCTTTTAGAAATTTAAAAAAGGCTTTTTTATCCTCTATATTATACAATGAACTCCTCTTGAACACCTAATAATTGAAAACGAGCCAAAGACACTTTTTTCCGTATTAAAATTTAAAATATGGACATTTTTTAAACTCTTTTTTTAACTTCCAGACATAACTGATTCAAAGATAATCCAGTGAAACAAGATTACTATTTTGTCCAGGTTAAAGTTTTAGCATCTAACATAGTAATAGCTAGAATATGGGCAACCTTTCCCTCTTGGTGTGTGAGAAGTGACATTGATGTTAGAGGTTGCTTAGGGTGTCACAATCCACCACTATTAAATTGAATAAGATGACTTACATTAGCATTTTGTATATGCAGCAATCAGCAATTACGTCCATGCTGTGTTATTCAGCTTCCACTTTCAAGAGGCAAAGAACCTTTGGTAGTTCTGAGCCAAATCTCATTCTCAGAGCTTCAAATGTTTTAGCATCAATAGCTTTGTTTATTTTCTATGTTGCAGTTGCCAATATAGATCCAGATCTGTCTCTGAATATGGGAAAAATGCCCATTTCATGGTCATTGATTCCTTCTACATTTAGCTTCTGTTTCACTTTGTGCATTTAGGTCCCATGTGGTGACTGTGGACTCAAAGCATGCATGAAAGCATTGGCCTCCTTGTGGTTAGCAAGTTGGACCTGGTCCTTGTCCTCGTGAATAACTAGCTCAGGGTCTTAGCTTGCCATCAAAACATATCATTTTAGGCCAAACAAGTTCCATACACTAGGAAGATAAGAACATACTTTTTTTATCCACTTAAACAGCTTGGTATATTGTTTTAGGGTCATAGGGTAATGTATCTCACATTTATCTGAGGAAGGTTTTTACAAACTAGTGATTTGTCAATGAAAACCCTGTATAAGAAATTGATGACTCTCGATGGTATTCTTTAACTTCTACACTTTCTTCCGTACCTTCATTGCTTAAGAAACCAGTCATTCTAGGTTTCTCCTTTCAAGCTATTCCTTAGAAGGTTTGAGTGCCTTTGGAAAGTATTTTGGCTAAATATACTTGAATGCACAGTGTAATCTGGCTGGTTATACCCATGAAATTTATCCTATACTTTTTTATGTTTCTGCAGCCACTATGGATTACAAACATAAGACAACGTTCTATCAGTGATTACAGGCTTAAAATTCTTTGATGACAAACAGTAACTTCTGCCCTTTCTAATAGCAACACCATATGATATGTAATTAGATAAAACTGCATCTCAAATTGAAAATGAAAAAAATGTAAAGTTAACCAAATGATCACTTTTCCTCCCATAAAAGAAAATGGAAAATACAGTGCAAAACACTAGTAAATCTGACATGGTTGTTTTGCATATTCATTATGCACCAAAAAAGTTGGTTGTGCTGTCATAAGTCCTTAAACGAGGCAGTTGATTTATAATGTCCATATCTTGAACTACAAAATTCATTTTTGAATGAAACCAGAGAGGCTTGCTAAATTCCAAGCTAAGTCTCCTTCTTAAAGCTTTTGTGGTTTTGAGTCTCATGGGTTCATTGATCTTCCATGCTGTAGCTACCAATGTGGAGCTACTCTTTCTCTAAACATGACAATGATAATTGTTTCGTGCTTTAGTTCTGAAAAGACTCATTTCACCTTGTGCATTTGAGACCCATGCTGTGATAGAGGAGCCAAAAGCATACATGAAAGTGTTGCGATCCTTGTGGTTAATATGGTGGCATTATATTGAAATGAATCATTTTAGGCCAACCATGTTCCATACACTATTACTGACGGCTTGAATGGTAGATGTTGGGGACCTTGAAATACAGTGTTTTATCAAATCAACCGTTGGTATAGATTCATCCAAATTAACTGCGCGCTCAGTCCAAGGAAGACAAGAACATAATTCCTGACTCACTCACATAGCATGGGGTAATGCTTTTTGACACTTCTTCGAGAAAGGTTCTTACAATTACAAACTAACAATGTGACACCAACAATTCGTTGGTTCAAGTGGTATTAGACACGATTTCCTTAAGTAAAATTTTATATTCAAGTCATGTAGATGAAAAAAAAATATGATTGAAAAAGGAGAATTTTACTAAAGATGATCAACCAGGTTGATCAAAATATTTTGCTTATATATACTAGAATGTGTAATGTACTAAGTTATTCCTTTGAAAAACATCCCAGTCTCTGCAAAGTCCATGGATTATAAAGTATAGACAAGGTTTTGAGGGTGATTACAAATTTAGCGAAATTCCCTGATTACAAATTATTGGTTTCACCCCATTCTAATGGCAATATAGAAAGATATCCAATTAAGAACACTTTTTCAATCTTTTTCCTATACAATAAGGAATGATTTATCATGTGTTGTGATATCTAGAAAAGTGGCTCACCGTCTAGGATTCAATTCAATGTACAGAGCCCGTATATTAGTTTAAAAATTTTAGTTTTAATATAATAGATTGTAAAGATATTTACAATGTCAACCAATTAAAAATTAGAAGTCATCTTATGCATTTTATTTAAATTATTAATTTAAAGGTGTTTTTGAAGAAGGATTGTGATTGATCACTAAGGTTTAATTTCGAAGAGTATAAGAGAATAGTACATCAAGAATTGTCATGAGATAAATAACTAAATATATCTAATTTTTTTAATCTTTTTGTTTAACAAATTATTGGTGTGCTACTTATTTTTCTTCATAAGTTAAGAAATAAAAAATTATTATTTTGTTTAATTTTTTTTATTCGTGAGAATAAAAAACAGTAAAAGAGTTTACAATAAATCAAGTATCTTGTTTAACCAATTGAGATAGATTCTCTCAATTTATTTTGTTTGATTTTAAAATATGAAAAAAAAAACAAATACGAAGATCACGTCATAATTATTATTTTTTTTAAAAAAAACTATATAGCTTTTGAGTTCTTTATTACAATGGAAGTTATGTAAGAGTAGTGAATTTTACCCTTTAGTCGTTTTTTTTTTAATTTCGCATATTTTTCTATTGTATTTTTTCTCCTGTAGTAAAACAAATGGCCACTTCATATGTCACTATATTTTTTTCCAAGCCACATCAGTGTATTTAATTGCATTAATGTCTTAGTGCTAGCAGTGTTTTTAAGCTATCAACTATTTGTAGACTTTCTATATTCTATAAACTTTGTAACCGTTCTTTTAATGGTTAATAATCATCTTTATTATTAGAATATAGGTTACAACTGTTAGGTTTCTCTCTTATGATCATTTGATTATTACTATGTAATGTTTGTCTATAAAAGACCTCATATTATTCAGAATAAAATCATCCACTCTTCATATCTCTACCTTCTCTTTATTCTACACTGGTATCGAGAGCTAGGTTAAGAGAAAGGAAACAGTCCAAGGGAGTGAAAGAGACAATAGTCCAAAAGTGTGAGAAAAAAAGGGAAGAGAAAGAGAGAAGAAAATAATTGTCCCACCAATGTCTTCTGAAAATTTTGTTCAACCGGCCATTCCACATTTTGATGGTCACTATGATCATTGGAGCATGTTGATGGAGAATCTTTTGCAATCCAAGGAGTTCTGGCAAGTTGTTGCAGATGGTGTGACAACACCAAGTGATGACGTAGCTCTTACAGATTCACAACAAAAAGAGTATAAAGTGATGAAATTGAAAGACTTAAAAGCCAAAAATTATTTGTTTCAAGCCATTGATCGTTCTATCCTTGAAACTATTCTTTGTAAAGATACTTCCAAGGAAATTTGGGATTCAATGAAGAAAAAATATCAAGGCTCCTCACGAGTGAAACGTGCTCAACTTCAAGTGTTGAGAAGAGACTTTGAATTCTTTCAAATGAAAGAAAGGGAGTCAGTAACTGATTATTGTTCAAGAACCATGGGTATTGCTAACAACATGTGATTTCAAGGTGAGAAAATAACTGACACAACCATTGTTGAAAAAATTCTACGCTCATTAACGCCAAAATTTGATTATGTTATATGCTCAATTGAAGAGTCAAATGATATTGGTGATCTTTCTCTTGATGAGCTTCAAAGTTCTTTATTAGTACATGAACAAAAGATGAATAGAAGTTCAACAATGGAGGAGCACGCATTGAAGGCTTCTACCAATACTCATTCCAACAACTCTAGAGGAAGGGGTAGAGGTAGAGGTAGAGGAAGAGGGTGTGGAGATCGAGGAAATAGAGATTTCAACAATAATTCTAAAGACAATAATGATCAATTTCAAGGCAATGGTAGAGGAAGAGATCATGATAAATCAAAGGTACAATGCTATAAATGTCATAAATTTGCTCATTATGCCTCTAATTGTTATACTAGATTGCTTAATCTTAAAGAAAAAGGGGAAAGTTCAAATTTTATCAAGGAGAAAGAAGTGGAAACCTTATTTATGGTTGTTGAAGACACAAAAGATAGTGAGGCAGAAATCTGGTATGTAGACACTGGTTGTAGTAATCACATGAGTGGAAGTAAGTCCTCTTTCTCATATTTAAATGAAGATTTTCATTCCATTGTTAGCTTTGGTGATTATTCTACTGTAAAAGTGTCGGGAAAAGGTGATATTAAAATAAAAACCAGGAATAATTTGTAGAAACAATTTCTAGTGTGCTATATGTCACTGACTTGAAAAGCAACTTGTTAAGTGCTGGTCAATTGCAAGAAAAAGGTTATGAAATTTTTATTAACAAAGGTACTTGTGAAAATTTTGATCCTATTCGAGGTGCCATTGCAATTATAAAAATGAATTCAAACAGGTTATCCTCACTAAAAATTGAAAGCATTCATTCCAGTTTAATGGCCAAAGATATTGTTTCTACTTGGTTGTGGCATTATCGTTATGGTCATTTGAGTTTTAATGGATTGAAGACCCTTGAACAAAAAAACATGGTGATAGGCCTTCCACAAATTACTATTCCTTCTCAAGTTTGTGAAGAATGTGTTGTTAGCAAACAACATCATTCTCAGTTCCCTAATGGAAAGTCATGGAGAGCAAAATGTGTTTTGGAATTGATTCATTCAGATATATGTGGTTCAATAAATCCTTCTTCCAATGGAGGTAAAAAATACTTCATTACTTTCACAAATGATTTTTCAAGAAAAACTTGGGTCTATTTTTTGCAGGAAAAATCTGAAGCTCTCTCTTCATTTAAAAGCTTCAAAGCTCGAGTTGAAATAGAATCTGAATAGACTATTAAGTCTCTTCGAACAGACCATGATGGAGAGTATTGCTCAGATGAATTTTCTACTTTTTGTGTAAATCATGGAATCTGGATGGAGTTGACAACAACAACATATACACCACAACAAAATGGTGTCTCAGAAACGAAAAATAGAACCATTCTCAACATGGTACGGTGCCTCTTGACTAAGAGTGGCGTTTCAAAAGAATTTTGGCCTGAAGTTGTTAATTGGAGCGTGCACATTCTAAATAGAAATCCTACATTTGTTGTGAAAAATATGACACCAGAGGAGGTATGGAGTGGAAGAAAACTAACAGTGGACCACTTCAGGATATTTGGATGCATTGCTTATGCCCATATTCCAGATAAGAAAAGATATAAGCTTGATGGTAAAGGTGAAAAATGTATCTTTCTTGGTGTTAGTGATCAGTCAAAAGCGTATAAATTGTATAATCCTACCACTAAAAAGATCATTATTAGTCGTGATGTTGTTTTTGATGAAGAAAGATTTTGGGAAAATAACATAGATGAAACAAAGAAAATTCTTGAAAACTTTGATGAAGATAATGAAGATGAAGAGTTGCAGACAAGGGTGCTAGAAGAACAACGAATTCCAGCCATCATAGTTGAAGATGAAAGACCTCAATGAGCAAGAAGAAGGCCTGCATGGATGTCTGATTATGAGGTAACAGGAATTGAAGATCCCATTACTCATTTTGCTTTGTTTTTAGATTGTGACCCTACAACCTTTGAAAGTGTTGTCAAAGAAGAAAAATGGAGAAAAGCGATGGATGATGAAATTGATTCCATTGAAAGAAATGATACTTGGGAGTTGTGTGATATTCCAAATGGACATAATACCATAGGAGTGAAATGGTTTTCAAAACAAAACTGAAAGAAAATGGTGAAGTGGATAAATATAAGACACGCTTGGTGGCCAAGGGTTACAAGCAATAGTATGTGGTTGATCACACATAAGTGTTTTCACTAGTTGCAAGACATGATACAATCAAGTTAGTAGTTGCACTAGCAGCACAAAATGTGTGGCCTATATTTCAACTAGATGTAAAGTCGGCATTCTTACATGGTTATTTGGAGGAACAAGTATTTATTGATCAACCCCCTAGTTATGTGAAAATTGGAAATGAGCACAAAGTTTACAAATTAAAAAAGGCTCTTTATGGACTAAAACAAGCCCCTCGAGCTTGATATAGTCGCATTGAGTCTTATTTCATAAAAGTTGGTTTTACAAAATGCCCCTATGAGCATTCATTGTTTATTAAATCTGATGAAAAAAGAAAAATGCTCATAGTATGCTTATATGCTGATGATCTTATATTTACTGGAAATTGTACCCTCATGTTTGATGAATTCAAGAAGTCTATGATGAATAAGTTCAAAATGACTGATCTTGGCATGATACATTACTTTCTGGGTATAGAACTAGTGTAATCAGATGTTAGAATTTTTCTTTCTCAAAAGAAATATGTGAGAGATATTTTGGACAAATTTTAGATGCATGATTGCAATTCTATAAACACTCCAGTTGAGTGTGGTGTGAAGTTGCACAAAGATCCTAAAGGGAAGAAAATAAATAGTACACTTTATAAACAGATTGTGGGAAGCTTAATGTATCTAAGTGCAACTAGGCTTGATATAATGTATTCTGTAAGTTTGATTAGCAGGTACATGGAGAATCCTACATAAATGCATTTACTTGCTGCTAAAAGAATCCTTCGCTACTTGCAAGGAACAAGAGAATTTGAGTTGTTTTATAAGAGAGGTGAAGAGTTCAATCTGTTGGGATTCACTGATAGTGATTATGTTGGAGATTCAGATGACAGGAAAAGTACTTCTGGCTATGTTTTATGATGGGGTCAGCAGTGATCTCTTGGTCATCACGAAAGCAGCCCATTGTCACTTTATCCACAACAGAAACTGAATTTGTAGTAGCTTCAGCATGTGCTTGCCAAGCAATTTGGCTAAGGAATATTCTTGAAGAAGTTCACTTCAAGCAACAAGGTCCAACTCTCATCTATTGTGATAATAGTTCCACCATAAAGTTGTCAAAGAATCCTATTATGCATGGAAGAAGCAAGCACATAGATGTGAGATTTCATTTTTTAAGAGACCTATCAAAAGAAGGAATTATTGATCTTATCTACTGCAAGAGTGAAGAGCAGATTACTAACATCATGACCAAACCATTGAAGTTGTCTGCATTTCAGAAGCTAAGGAATTTGCTTGGAGTCTGCATGCTTAATGATTCTCATTTAAACTGATAGTTTGCAAACTTTCAGTTTAAGGGAGAGTTTGTTGGTTTTCTATATTTTATAAACTTTGTAACCGTTCTTTTAATGGTTAATAATTATCTTTATTATTAGAATATAGGTTACAACGGTTGGGTTTCTCTCTTTTGTGATCATTTGATTATTACTATGTAATGTTTGCCTATAAAAAGCCTTATATTATTCAGAATAAAATCATCCACTCTTCATATCTCTACCTTCTCTTTATTCTACACTATCCAACAATTTTGAGTTACGTTTGGTAAAATTAGTTGAAAAATGAGTTAAAAGTTAAAAAAATAGTTTATTAAATTATAAGTGTTTGATAAAATAACGGCTGAAGTAGTTGAAAAAACGTAAAATGATAAAATATAATAAAGTTATGATTTATTTAAAAAGGATAACTAGGAAATTAGATAAATATATTGAGAATAAAAATGGAAGGAATATAAAAAGTTAGAAACTAATATTTTAAAAATATTACTTCAAGTAGTGTTTCAAAAAATGTTAGAAGCTACTAAAAAAACTTGTTTACATAACAATCAAGCAAACTTTTCAGCTATTAGAAAAATTTAAAAATTAGCCGAAATGTTTTGCCGAACATAACCATATATTTTTTCACATGCAGGTTCCTTGGTAAGCAGGGTCAATTCAAGTATTGTCGTGTGTTTGTGTGTTCGCATTTTAATTTTATTATTATATTTTTTAAGCTAAAATTGATATATTTTTTATAATTTATATTATATATACTAATAATAAAGGAAATACCCCATTTGATGTACATATTTTATTAGACCATTTTATCCTTTGTCAGTTTTTAATTTTTTTTATATCATTTCTCTCCTAATAACTACCTCTCATGTTGTTAGTTTTTTTTTTAATTCTATTTTTTTTTCATTTTTAGTTAAAATAGATTAAAAAAAAGCATGGAGTGCCTCCCTCTCTCTCTTTACCAAAGGAAATACCGCTTTTTGATAATTATTTTTGGTGTCCACTTTTATTAAGACAACTTCACGCTTAAAATTTTAGTAAATCTATACTACTTCTTTTTATAGAGTAAATCTATACTAATATTAACTGCATAGTTGCACACTCCAACAACTCATGCAAATGTAATTGCATTTCAACATAACGATTCTCATTCTCTAATTTACATCTCTTTCTCGATGTAACTGCAAACTCTTTTACATTTTTCCTTGCCTTACCTACAAACTGATACAAAAGTAAATTGCACGCTTACTTACCTGCAAACTCTTAATGAGGTTTCCTTACCGGCCAGCTGTACGTGCGAGATGAGCCAAGCGAACTTGAGCCACCAAAAAACCTAGGTAGCCGGACGGCAACAGGGATGCAGAGGCACCACGGGAGGGCAAGACAAATGTAAACTTTTCGGGGAAGAAGACAACGCGCGTGACCTAGCCACTTTTAATTTTTTACACAATGAACCAAGACTGTTATAGACAAGGACCGTTATTGTGTTCATTCAATGTATTTACAAAATTGCCACCATGTGGCTTTCTAAGACGGTTCCTTATGATCATCTTAGAATCCACGACATAAATAACAATTATAATGATAATAATTACAAAAATGCTACTGCGTTATTTTTTAAGGCAGTTATACATAACCGTCTTAGAATAGTTGTTGTAGAAACAAGGTTTTGTAGTAGTGTCACTTCACAATAAGTGACTCATTTCTCTTCCTCTTAATAATTTGGAAGTAAGTGTCCAACAACTTTGTATCAATTTCTAGGCAAGGAGAAAATGTGAAAGAGTTTGCAATTACATTGAGAAAAGAGATGTGAATTACAAAATGGGAATTGTCGTGTTTAAGTCGGATTAGGTTTACATGAATTAATGGAGTGTGTGACTTTGTAGTTAATATTAGAATAAATTTACTTTGTAAAAAAATAGTATAGATTTACTTAAATTTTAAATGGTAAAATTGTCATAATAAAAATGAGTTATTTTCTTTATTAATAATAATATAGATTAATATTATTATTATTAAGATGACGTATTTTTTTAGATAATATCTTACTTGGATCAGGTAACATCATTATAGGCAATATATTTTTTCCTCCAAATATTTTGTATGCATGTTAAATAAGCGTGAATGAGTTCAAAATTATAAAGATAAGAGAGGCAAAATATTAAAATTTACTATACTTGATTTTTCCAAAATGAGGAAATGCATACCGTCCACATACTAGTTGGTGTATGAACTGCAAAATCCATCATTAAATGCTACGTTCTATGCCATAAAAAATTCTTAAAATTGTATCCCTAAAAGCTAAAGCTTGACAAATTTCTCATATATATGGCTGCTAATATCCACCTTAATTGGTGCTTATTAACAAGTTTCACCAAAATTTTAGGACAAAAATATCCAATTATCACTTCCTTCATTAATTGTTTTAATGCATATTATAGTAATTAAATATTTCTTGTTTTAAAAAATAAAAAAAAATATATTTGTCACCTCTCTCACGTTAGGCCTGCAATCTCTAACGATTTCAGAATTATTATCATCCCAAGTAGAGGTTGTGCAGGCACTTGGTGGTAGCGTGAATAAACCATAGAACTAAAATAATGATTTCATTTTTTGGCATGGGTGAAAGTCCTTATAAAGAAAAGGGTGCCTGTAAATTTAGGTAGGACGAGAGAACTATGAGCAACAAGAACCACATCATGAACTACGGACTAAGAGGAATTTACGAATGCTATGTGAAAGAAGTCACCTAAACGTGACACAGATGAGAGAAATATCTTTTTAATTTATTTTTTAAAACAGAAAGCATTTAATTACTATAATAGGTATTAAAAAGTTAATGAAAAGAAGAGATAATTGGATATTTTTGTCCTAAAATGGAGCTTACTAATACACACTAACTAGGATATATATATATATATATATGATAAATAATCAGGGTTGTCCAAGAAGTGAAGGCATGTAGAAAGCATGGCTTTGTGCAATCTCAATGCGTTCCCGAGGATCATTCAGATTTTCATCCCTAAGAGCTTGGAGAATAGCTTCCGATAACTGTTCCCTGGGAAATGCAAAATGCATCAGTAGCAAGGTAAAGAAACTTGTAGTATAGGCTAGGCGGATCCAGTCCTTATACTTTAATTTATGTACAATTTTAGTCTCTTTAGTTTTAATTATTAACAATTAGTTTTCATAGTTTTCTAATTGTTAAAATAATGTCCTCCATCCCAAGCTTTGTCAAATAATTAACGAAAATATGATGAAGGTGTAATATAATATTGATTTGTGTAAATTCTTAAGGAAAAATAAATTTAAATTAAAATAAAAAATGATTCAAAGTACTGATTTTGGGCATTTATTTTTTTAAAAAAAATATTTAAGCATTTTCATTAATTTTTCCTTTATTAATTTATACAAATCAACATTGTGTCATAACTCTTTTACATTCTTGTCATTTTTTAATCAGAATTTGACGAGAGAGATTTAATTTTAATGATTGAGAAATTATATGAATAAAATGCAAGCAATTAGAATCGCATATAGGAACCTATGGGGTCTAGTTGGTTCAACAAAACATGTGAGTTATTGTGTATATTCCTAGGTACGTGTCTTCCTATGGATAAAAAAATTGCATATAGGGATGTAATTAAGTTTAATTTCAATGAGTTGTATTATTCATACAACGACTAATATAGCATTTTCTGGGTGTCTGTCTCTCAATTGTGTCATTTATTACATCTCATGTTTCTCTCACCTTGTTGTAAGAATAATATTTTTTAATTTTAATTAGTTTTCAAAGTCATAAGCTGGAAGGGTCATGTCAAGAGGCATATATATAATGGTTGCTAGAAATTAATTACCTGGATATCAATATTTTATACAGTGTCTTCAGGATGGGGCAGAGTTCAACAGGAGCAACCGGCTTGTTTTCTTCAGGATGCAACACATTCAGGCTTGAATGGCTCAAAAGTTCAAAAAATGCCTCCACTGCAGAGACACCCTTCAAAAATAAATAGCAGTCATTTTTTTCAGTCAGAAGAATTTGAGTGAATCAATTAAGACAAAATGTTGAGTGAGAGGAGAAATTAAATGAAGGAAAAAATCCTCCCTTCTCTTGTGAAGGATATTAACTCCACAACTTAGCCAAGAAAAGCATTTATTATGGCCAATTATCCACAGTAGTTTGTTGCTACAGCTTGCAGAATATCAAAGTGGTCAAACGCATCCCACTTGTATCTCACTTTAACATTTTACAAAATAATTGTTCTTGCAGGATATATATGAACTATGAATTATTAATCCTTTAGTTCTGGGAAATCACTTGTGTTTTTTAAATTGTCCTCACATTTAAAGCATGAAAAGCACTATCATATTTGTCAAAGCAGATCAAGAAAGTTTCCCTTTGTTCATGCTCTCTTAAATCCAACTACAAATTTTAAGCCTCAAATGCCAATCATGATACAAGGGAAATCCCATTCTAAATCAGTTACTAGAATGTAGAAAATGTTGATAAGGAGAAATTCAAAACCACATCTGTCATTCTGAAATCCATTTTAAGAATGCCAAAACCACTTTATGTTTTCATAGGGAAAAAATCTATCATTGAAATTGTAGGGATGCTTTAACATATTATACTATTTGTACATTCCAAAGTGCAATTGGCACACCTAAGGAATTTAGAATAGGTGTTGGGAAACTAATAAGTGGAAAATTACAGAACATACCTGAATCATTCCTTTGCCACTGATGCTGTCACCCATGTCTGGGCTTAATTCACCCTTAGCTAACATCTGACCATACCATGCGTTACGACCTTTTAGTAAAGTCACATAAGTGTCAGCCAATAGTGGCCCTGCAAGTTTCTCAGGTTCTTCAGCCAACAAATGAGTGATAAATATCATCTCTGATGTGCAGTGTGCAAAGTATACAGATTTGCTGGTAGCACTCTCATTGGTAAGGGCTGCTACCATTCCTGACAATAATAAGAAAATAAGTGTAAGCTGTGGAAATGAAACAAGGCAGGTTCCTATTGTCACAGTCAAACTTTCCCATTTGCCACTAGTAATACTAAACAAAAGGAAGAGAACAAGAATTAGCATTAACCCAAAACACTACAGATGAAAAGTGCATTCTCAAAATAATAAATTCTAGTTATGAATGAACTGATCTAGCCACTTAGCATTGTGAGAATCAACCATAGTTTGAAAACATAAGAATTTCAATTTTTGTAAAACCACAATAAGAGTAACTGTTCTGTTATATGACTTCATAAAAAGTTGATAACCATTAGATACCATATAGTTGCAGAGCTATGAAATTACTTAATAGGTTGCAATAATATCACATATTGAATGTTTGATTTGCTTTATTTAACATCACAGAAGTGTCTTGTTAATTTTACGTCTTTTATTAAATAATTAGATTAAAAACAATTATGGATGAATGGTTTGATAGGTTTCTTATACCATTTTATGCCTTTTTGACACATTTGAAGCAATTGATTGGAGATTTTATGGAAGAAACAAGATTTTTGAACCAAATTAGTTGCATATTCACTTTGCTTATGATCTTTATGCAGCAGTACAAAAGACAAAATTTACACTATAAATATGCAAATTGGATGACTCCATTCCAACAACTTTTAAGCAGACAGGACCATGGAACCTATTGCTGTTATTCTGAGGTCAAAATTCATGGCCATGTAGTTCCCGTTTCTTGACACGGCAAAGCCATGTTTTCAATCAGAACAATGAAGGTTTTGTATCTTTTACAGTGTATAAACCTTGGGAAGGAGGAGAGAGGTAGGAACCAAAAAGAGAAAAAGTGATGTATGTGATGGTGCTAGGAAAGGAAAAGAGAGGTAAATAAGATGAGTGTCAAAATTGGTGTATATAAATGAGGTTGTTCCAATAGTCTAATTAAGGCATAATTACAGAATTCTCTCAAAAGTTCATAACCGTAATCGCATATATACCTGGTAACTATGGTCCAAGGCATGACCGTGTTACTTGATGACTACTGTTTGGAAATGTTTTATTTCTCTTAAAAGTGAATAACCCCGATTCACTACACTATAGTAGATAAACTTTATAGTCTTTTCTATAATTATGGTAAGATTAAACTTTGATTTGTACACAATAACACACTGAAATTCTTAGCATAGTCGCTTGGAGTCAGTACTGAAACCAAGCCAGTATTCCTAAGAAAAACAGACTTCAACGCGAGTTGGACCAAACAATAGCAAAGATGATGTTCAGACATTTGGAATATGGAAAGGAAAAAAGTTTGACACAATTTCTGGACAGCCAACTAGCATATGCAAGGAGAAAAAATCTTAAGAAAACTGAAAAAGCATAATATGATATCATATTAAAGCAAATGGACCAATGATAAAGCCTTTAAACACTTATTTGATTTCCATATGGATCTCAACTAGCTTTCTTTCATCTGTTCATTTCTCCTATCATCATTCATCGAAGTTACTTTTTAAGCTCATTACAATGCTTGTATAGCATTCAAAACTGGAATGGGGGTCAAAACTAAAAGGGTAGAATGGCATCACAAAGGGTTATCCACAAAAATCGCAACCATTATAACATATAAAAGATATGGCAATACAGATTAGAACAAGTTACTTCTTAGCTGTAAAGCTTGTGCTATTAACTAATTAGAATCTTACCTGCACCAATTGCATAGACATTTTTCAAGCCACCCATGACCTCATGGGTGACAAGGTCACTGTTGTCCCAGACAATAAAATGTGGTTGTCGTAGAAACTTTGCAAGAGGTTTTCTCCATTTCTCATCTCCGCAAATTCGGGCATTGGCATACTCCTTGTTGTATATTTCTGAGGCAATATTTGGACCACCAAGATACAGTATGTTCTCCATAGGCACTCCAGCTGTCAAAGTATGCATTGTAAAGAGTTGAGAATGAGGAAAGATAAAAATAGATATACTACCAAATTACCAGCTTCCATTGGTCGTTATCAAACAAATTCTAGATAACAAATAGCAGTACCTAGCTGGTGGACTATCAGTTTATATGGATTTGGATTCTTTAAAGTGAGAAGTATACTTCAGAGGACAAGTACAGAGTAATCAACTATTGAAATTTTAACGACTTCCCCTTGATTTATTTTATAAGTACATGTATTTTATAACGTTTTCAACTGTTAAGTTCCGAATCAATTGTTATTACTGAACTTTATACTCTAAAATGAAGAAGAGAAGCCAAATCCTGGATATGTAATATACCTAAATATGAATATGACATAAATTTCAGTGAAATGAACTTGCTAGGGGTCGATTGGAAGGTTGAGTTTCACATTCATTCAAAAAATTATCTCCACCAATAAAACTCACAATAATGCTGCGGAAGTTTCTTTGACTAGACTTCATCTCTAGCTGTACTGGTCAAAAGAGAGGTTATTCATGAAGTAAGCATACACCAAATAGCAGGTTGATGTGACTGTATGAAAAATGTCAAAAAGTGAGATATCAATGATTCCCTGAATCATGACTCAAAGATTTCCTCACTACTTTACAGTTTTCCTTTGTTAAATGAACGATGTATGTCTCCTAACTCATATCACTCCCAACCAAACTAAAGAAAGCCAGTACAGCACCAACTTTGTACTTACTAATTAAATAAGGATGTTTGCCACATAAAAAAAGTAAAAAAGAAAAAAGAGTTGAAGTTATATTCTTCTATATGAGAGCTCATACAATCCAAGGTTTTAAATTGCAGTTATGGTCACAGTTGTGTTGTTGTATTGTGATTAACAAAATTGCAGGCAAATGCAACTGATGTGGTTGTGCAAATGCAGTTTAAAATCTTGATGGGATTCTCTTCTATTGTATCAAATGTATGAGGAAAGTCTGGCCTTTGAAGTATAAGAAAGAAGCCAGAATAATGGAGAAAAGATAACTCATAAAAATAAGAAAAATCTTACTTGCTTGGTTAATCATTTTTGTGGGGGTTATAATATGGGGAACAGGCTCTAATGCAGCCTCTATACCCTTTGCCAAAGAGATTATCACTGGCACTGTGATTCTCTCCTTCCAATATTTACTAATCTCTTCAAAAATCTCCCGTGTTTCGGTTGAAGGCAAACCATTAACTACAATGTCAGCATCCCAAACAGCTTCTTGCAAGTTTGTGACCACCTTCAATGGACAAAGTGGTGTGTCAATCATATTCAAGCAAAACCCATCCTTCAGAATCTCATCAGCCAGAAGAGTCCTGTCACCAAGTCTAGCCTCAACATATTTCAGATAAGCGCAGCGCCTGATCAATCTCCTCAACACATCCTCCCTTGAGTTGATAACTTCAAAGAGGTGCTCTGCAGTGGCTCTATCAACTGTCTTTCCTGGCCTTCTCCATATCCTGATTTGCACCTTGTCGCGGAATTGGCCATAAGTATCTTGCAGCAAAGCTGCAAAAACACTGCCCCAAGCACCAGCACCAACACTCACTATTCTCAAAGGATCACCATCAGCCTTGCCAACAAGGCCGCGAAGATCATCAAGCTTCTCCTCTAATCCATTGCAGCTCTGAACAGATCCATTTGAGTATTCATTACTGACTAATCCCATGATGCTTCCCACAGTGCATAAACACAAGCCTTGAAATGAAATCTCCAATGCTTTATTTGCTTCTAGTTCTATGAACTTTCCAATAGGTGAGTCCTCCTTTCTAATCCAGGCTTGATGCCTATAAATAAACTAAACACATCACACACCACTATATGAGCCCTCTAAATCTTAGGCCTTCCACATTCCTCTAACACAACTACCGAATTTGACCCTTTTGATCAGAGGTTTGTGTTACCAATAAGATGTAAAATGAACTGCAAAATCAAATCTTTTTGGTGGATCTTGCTGGACCAAACACTGAACTAACTAATATTTGAGGTCTTCCTTTCCAAATTTTCTGATCGAAAGGTTCTCTCACTCCAGACTATAGTTGAAATAGAGAATTGCATGAATATGTCATACCATTACTAATAATAATGTGTCCCTTTTTTGGCCTCCTAAGCAGTGCACATGCCTAAAGACCAGAAAAAAAAATTCAGAAACAAAAGTGACTTTGTTTTCTCCGTCTAGAGTTGTTCATCTACCCAACCAAAACGAAGCTAGAAGCAGCAAAAGACAATAAAACACAAAATACCCTTAACTTTTGTGTGGGAACTACAAAGTTACGTTTATTCAACCAAAGGGTCGATTTCCTTAGTCACAAAAAAGTCCAAAATATTTTGTTTTAAATGCAATAGCCGACCTTGTTGATGGAAATAAAGCTCACAAGAAACAAAACGAAAAATGAGGATTATGTGTTTGCACTGAAATGTGCCTGAAGTGGAGCTTATAAAAACTAATAGGACTGAAACTAGAAGAGGTTTTTGTTCACATTGGTCATGCCATATATAGAGAGAGAGAGAGAGAGAGAGAAAAGAGGTTATAACTACAATGTAATAATGAAGCTGTATGGCTGAAGCCTATTGGCATGGCATTAAAGGTTAGTGACTGTTGCCAACTTCCCTCGGTGGTTCATTAATATTGGATGACTTTGCTGATCATGCTCCATGTGACATGCTTCATTGGCAGTTAGCCTATTCCAATTTCCTATTAAAAAATTCACTTGATCATTTAGGTCTTAGAGATATCTTTGGTATTTCGTGTCTATATGAGGAATTTTTACTTAATTTTATGGTAGATTATTGTCTTACTAAAAATTATTACACGTTATTATAAGTAACAAAATTTTCTTATCCATGAAGCACCGAGGAATTTCTATTAGGTGCTCACAAGCTGGGTATGCCTATCCTGCCCCTACGTGCTTAATTGGAAACTTGAGAAATGATGTGCTCAGTAAGGTCCTGCCATTTCTGAGCTTGTCTTGTTTGGAAATTTATGATGGTGATGGTACAATAGTTTGTGAGTCTTGCTAATAGTTGTATTTACAACATTGATTAAGAAATTAAAACAAAAAAAAAGTACTTAAAACAAATAGTCAAATTCGTTTTTGAAAGTGTAATGTAGTGATAAATTGATCAATGAAAATTTTAGTTATTAAATGTGTAACAAATTAGTCGCATAGATAATTTAATGAAAAATTGATTCCTAAACTTTACACATAATATCAAATTAGTCCTAAAAAAGTATAACTTATTGTCAACTTTGTCCTCGAACATTACAACTTAATAACAAAATAATATCACAAATTTAACAAAGTGACTAATTTGTCACACTAATAAATTAAATAATATAATTATGCAATGAGAGCTTCAAAGTTTATAATGTTATACTTATATTTATATTAGGCTTATATTTTTTATTCTTAATAAATATCAGATTTTGCATTTGCTCCTTAATAATTTTTTTTTGCAATGAGTATCTAATAAAACAACAATTTTATTTTTGGTCCTTGACACTTATTTTTAGTCCCTAAAACATTAACAAATTTTGTGTTTGTTCCATGATAAATTTTTTTCATTTTCTATTAATACAGACTAAAAAAATTTGCTAATGTACTAAGAAGCAAACACAAAAATTTCTAATTTATCAACGACTAAAACAAAATATCAAGAATAAAAAATATAAGTGTTATTTCCTTTGGGACTCAACACAAAATAAAAATTTATTAAAAAATAAACACAAAAATCGAATATTTATTAGGTATAAAAATATATTTAACCTTTTATACTATAAATAAAATTTATTTTTATTGCGTGCAATTTATGGGATTAAATAACCAATTTACGTTTCTTTTTATTTTAGATTATTTAATCTTCAAAGTTTAAAATAATGTAAATAATAGAATGTAGTGATTAATTGATCTTTTTTGACTCGTAATCACATAGAATTATTTTTCAATTTGTTGATAAATAGTTGATCATTTTGTTTAAGCTAAAATATTCTTTTGGTCTCTTATCATTTTGCAAAACTTTTTTTTAATTTTTTATCTTTTAAAAGTTTCATTTTTTTATCTTTCATATTTAAAATTTGGTACAATAATATATTGTTCTTATGTTTTAAAATAATTAATGTTGATATATTATGAATTTTTAATTGTCACTCTTTATTTTATTTTATTAAATTTTAAATAATAAAATTAATTATTTTAAAATAATTTAAACATTTTAGCGTATTTTAACCACCACAATCTTAATTTTATTTAAAACTTATAAATTGAACCAAGTTCAGAATTCAATCGCAATAGTGTAACCAAATTGAGATCTTCAAAATTGAAATCTCCAATGTTAAAGAACAACTCACCCCAAACCCCAAATTTGTTGATAGAGAACTCGAAAATTAAAAAAAAAAAAAAAAAGCTTAAAGTGGAGCAACTACTTAAAATAAGAATTTATATAATTTGGGCCTAACTTGGGCCTTTGTTGGATTTTTTTATGTTTGTGTCATTTTATTGGTTTAATTGGGTTGTTTGTGATTGACTTGTTGGTTTGGGTAGCTATCACATTGTTAGCTTGTTGGGCCATGAACCAAATGGGTCTTGTTAATTAGGGGTATAATATGAATCTAATTATGAATCATCTTTGACCAACTCTTCTAATATGATATATTTTAAGAGATTTAAGTTTTTCGGTATTTTAATAGAATCAAATTAATAATAATTTCTTAAAATGAAATTATTTAGTTTGAATGAATTAAAACACAAGAAATAACTCTGTGTGATCTTTTATGTCATTGTATTTGATGATTGTTAAGTTTAATTTATTTTTGTTTGTGAATTATTATGTTGATTTTGATGTTTATTAACTTTGATTTGTTTAAATTGTTTGCAATTTATATTATGTATAAATATATTTATTTATTCACAAATTATAATTTTTTATGTTGAATTATGTGTTGTTTGGCTAGCTTAGTAATAAGATGTTAAGTCTGATTGATTTGGGTTTTAGTAAAAAAAAAAAAAAATCTATCAAAGGGGGTTCCAATTAGTAACAAGGAGCTTCCATATGGACTAGACCATTATTACTAAAATAAAGGTTGTATCTAGCAACAAAGTTGGATTGTTTGGAAAATTTTGACACAATAAGAAAAAAACAAAGCCTAATGTCTCTTAGACTTATGTTTCAGGCATTTTTCTGCACAAACATATCCTAAACAAATGAAAAAAAAAATGATGAGACTCACAAACCAAGAGGGGATGAATTGGTTTTGAAAACAAATTGAAATAAAATAGAGTTTTGAAAACCTTTTTCTTCCAGTGATCATATCACAAACTTTTTGTTTAAAACCGATATTGAATCAATTACATGTACACCCTTTTGTTAAAGCACTTCAATGTGAAATATCTTTAAACTCAGTAAATTAATAAAGAATGTAATGGAGAGAGATAAGATTCAAGAGAAGATGGGCAATAAGATTTATATTGGTTTACTCTTTATTTCTAGAGAAGCTACTCCAATTATTTAATTCAACCTGAATTAGATTTCCACTATGCACTTTGAGTTCTTACAAGCAATCACAACTAATTTCATATTTCTACCCATAAAATGAAACTAAGGCACCCAACCCTAGGATCCTTTGTGAATATAAGCATAAGAGAAACCTACCCTTTGCTTCAAACTAAAAAACACATATTCTAGCATGTTGTAAAGACTCATGCATATGCTGCAACAATATGTAAAAACATATGAAAACAGAGTCAAGGATAGATACAACCTTTTCGTTCAAATGCAAGAACCAAAGCTTGATTGAATGGATCTCTCTTGATCTCAAAAGATGTTAACAACTCACTTTAACCTTTGAAAGCTTTAAGAAACAACAACTAGAGTTAGTGAATTGTAAAAGCTCGTTCTTTTCACTATTCAAAGTGAGAACACAAGGTGGCTATATATAGAGAAAATAATTATAATCGCCTATAATCTATTAAATTGACAATGTAATCGATTATCTCAAAGAAGTAATTGATTAGATTATCACTTTAATTGATTAAAGTGTTTTTCCCAACACTTGGAAAGCATTCAAGAACAATGTAATTGATTAGATCCTTAATTTAATCAATTAAAGTGTTCATGATCACTTTTGGCAACACTTTCAAGAATGATGTAATTGATTACTATACCTTCGTAATCGATTAAAGCAGAGACCCAAGAAAAACATACATGGTCTCAAAAGAACAGAGTAATCGACTACTGATATGGGGTAATCAATTAAACTAGAAGAAGATCTCACTACAAGCTTCTCAAAAGACTTGTGTAATTGGTTATAAGTATACGATAATCGATTAAAACAAAGAGTTATGCACCGAAGACATTTCTTGCCTTAGAAACAATCTTCCTACTTCTACATGATGATGCATGATGTACACACATAGATAGATTAAGACTAAAAAAACAATCAATACAAATGCCACTCAATAAGGAGTTGGGCATGTAAAAAGACAAAACTCTTCAAAGCTTGATCTTCATGTTACTCCCCTATCTCTAACAACTAACCCATTTTGAACCCAACTCTTTGCTAACAAAAATAAAAAGAGCATGTGAGTGTGTCTAAAAGAAAGACACATGACAAGAGAGAGGGAAAGGGAGAGATTGATTTAGGATATGCTTAAAATGCATGATCTGAGGATGTTTTTCCTTCTCAAGACTTATGTAAGTGTAGAAATCACAATCATGTTTTTCAGAAAATTAATTTGGATACTTGGTGCTTCTTCTGCTTTAGGGGGTCGACAAACAAACCTTCCATAGCATTATTTATTAGGAAAATCAATACTTAAGTAGTTGGAAATCCCAAATCCTCTCCTTTGTTAGGAGACTAACATTAACTAAATTAGTACTAGCAACCTTACCTTCATATGTCTTGCGATCAGCATATCTTCCAAGATATCTTTGTGATAAGTTGGATAAAAAGTGTAAGGGATTCCTCTAGGGGATTTTGAAACTCAAGGGTAGTTTCATATATTTTCCTTGAAAAATGTATGCAAACAATAGATAAAGGTGGTCTTAGCCTGTGTTGTAGGAGTGGTATAAACAAAAATTTTATAATGAAAGTGTGTTAGCATTTATGCCTAAGAAAACATTATCTTCATGTTGTTGTTGTGAAGGGCAAGTATAAGTGTAACTCTGACCTTGTTCTCAGGGAAACTCGGTCACAATATGCTTCTTATCTTTTATGGGGATTTTCAAAACTTGGGATCATGTTTTGCCTAATCTCACTTGGAGGATAGGTGATGGCTCAATGACTTGTTTTCTGAAAGACCTGTGACTGCCATCCTTCTCCTTGCTACATGCTTTAACCTTGGAAGTTGGAAATTGTTCCTAGTGAGGGTCATAAGGTGGTTAAGAAGCATGTCTTATGTAGACACTAACCCAATATGTCATATTTAGACAACCAATTATGAGATGGAATATTTTAAAAAATAATCCTATTTTCATGCATGACACATGCACATTTCTTCCTCCACCAAAAAACATCAACTATGACAAATCAATATAGCCAAAACATTGACATGCATCAATGTTGAAAAAGAGCATGAAGATAAAAGTGACACATGCTTTGTCTTGTGGGGGTTGCTTTTGTGGGAGACCATGATGGGCTTAATATAATTGCTCTTGCTCATAAACTTTCTTTCTCCCACTTACCCTTACAAAGTGCTCGCCCTCTTTCAAATCCCTAACAAACACACCTATCCTAGGACAATAGCCAGTTAAAATTTCGATTAAGTTTTGGAAACCTTCCAATGTTGGTTAAACTTTAACTCAATGTAAAAAAAATAGATTAGTTAAATTTTCAATCTATGTAAAAATTTGTTCTTATTTACAAAACTACAACTCCTACAATTCTTACATTGGTTGTTTAACAGCTGTTAGTCGTCTTATACGACTAACTTTTGTATAGAAAACATTTTCTAAAACTTGTATAGTTCCCCAATTTATGGTTATTTTGTAGTAATTTGTAAATAAATCTTGTTTTATTATTAAAGCTATCTCTAGAATACTTTCCATTGGAATTAATGATAAAATATGTGCATATTTCAGGTTAAAAGAGACTAAATCTTGAAGTGCTAAAAGTGGTAGTTGCGCTCAGCTCACCATTTGGGCTCAGCGCATATCCATTGCTAAGCGCAGCTTCAGCGGGCTTAGCGCGACAGAGAATCTGGAACAACACCAATATCAAGGCCGCGTGCTAAGCGCGAGATCAGTGCACTAAGCGCAGTGGTTGTCTTTAGCCAGGCTCAGCGCATGACTGGCAATAAGCTCAAATCCACTTACTCGCGCGAAGCGTGAGGGTGGCGCTAAGAGCAATGTCACGGGTTCAGAGCCTATTTAAAGTTATTTTATGCAGAATTAGGGTAACAATCTAGAGAATCACCATCACACATAGAAGTCAGAGCACACCACAATGCTTATTTCGAGAAAAGAGCTCTGGAGGCAGCAAGAAGAGCAGTTTTTGCAGAGAGACCTAGGTTTTGTAATTAGAGATATTAGTAAGTTGCAGAGTGATTGTGAGATGCTTAGAATAGAAGGAGGGATCCCCCTTCTTGTGTAAGGAACAATTATTCTCTACTCTTAATCTCAATTGTGTTAGGGTTTTTCTGTATGACTAGCTAAACACTTGCTGGGAATTTCTAAGGAACAAATAATGAAATTACTTTAATATCTAATTGATTGTGTTTTTTGTGTTCAATGTGTTAGTCAGATAATATGACTAACTTTTGTGTAAGAAACTTGTGTAAATTGTATATAAATCCTCCCATTTATGGTCAATTTGTAGTGTTGTAATTACTCTTTGTTAAATATAGGGAATAAGTACTTAGTATCCCATTTTGTGTATTTAATGATCATTCCTTTTCAATTTCAGGCTAATTAGGAAAGTTTGGTGGAAGTGCTGATTTTGAGCCGCTTGCTAAGTCAATTCTCTTGCTTAGCGAGCCATCCGCTGAGCGCAGCAGTTCATGGCTAAGCACATAGAAAATCCTGGAAGCAGATGAGTTTTCAATGATGCACTCAGCGAGAATCAATTCGCTAAGTGCACTGCTTGAACCTCCAGGCTGAGCGAGCATTACTGGCGCTAAGCCAGAAGTAACTTACATGCGCTAAGCGAGCCCATCTCCTACTAAGCACATGTATCCCAATAAAATTGCCTATTTAAAGCTGAATCTCGAAATTAAGGAGGGTGGAGTTTTTTTTTTTTAGAGTTTTGGCTGTGGAGGGACCAGGAGATAACTGAGCTTGAAGAGGAAGCTATCTTGTGGAGCATTGGATGAGATTTTGAGTGATTGTGAGGTTTCTAAAGGTGGAGGAGACATCCCCACTACCTGTAACTCTTCAATCTTTCACTTTCTCTTCTCCTTGTTGTAAAAGAAGCCTACCTGTTATGGAGAGCTAAATCCTCAGTTGGTTCTTCCTATGGAGTACTTGATATAAATACTTTTATATCTATCTGATTATGTTTTATGTGTTTGTTGTGCTATCAGTACTTCATTTTAATATGTTTTTGCCTTGATCGCATAGATGCATACATAGTTAGGGTCACTCAACATTGGGAAATGGTTTGATCCTTAGAACTAGATAGGACGGGGCTAGTTTATCGTATCTTCATAAGGGATCGGGGTACGGTAACCTAGTTGTTGGTATGTATGTCTCAATGCGGTTCTGGTCAAGTTTAGTCCAACAAGAGGAATCTGAGGATGATACTTGAGTAGGACTAGGCTAAACATGCACAAGACATCGGGGTTTATCATTTCAGGAGACAATATAGAACACATGAGCATTGTTAGGTAGAGAAAATCCTTTATAACATCAGGGACCTGGTAGGAAGACCGACACGTTGTATATCTATCTTCACACACCATTATTCATGTGATCTACTGTTTTAATAGTTTAGTTTGGATACCTGTCCATACCCCACGCAAACCATTTACAACAAGACGTTTATATACTGAACCACAGTTTACCAAGTAAAACAAGTTCCCCGAGAGGTCAATACTCGGTTCTTACCATTTTATACTACTTGCGCAATCCGGTGCACTTGCCAGACGTCGAACAAGTTTATGGCGCCGTTGTCGGGGAACTTCTTTCTATTTGGAAAGTTTAGTTCAGTTCTTTAAGTGTTTATTCTTTATTCTTTGATTATTTGTGAATATTTTCTTTGATTCATATTTGTTTTCTTCTTGAATTGGATAACCGTTATTGCTGTTAGTATTTTGTATGCATAGATCTCCCACAGGCAACCTAGTTCTTTGGACTTGGAAAATGAAGCCACCTTAAGAAGGAACAGAGCCGAGAGGAGAAGGAATTTGTTGCAAGACAGGACAGTAGCTTCCATTCTAGAAGAAGAAGTTCAATCTTCTGACTCTACATCATTTGATTCACTATCATCAAGGGAATCCGCTATATACTTACCAGAAGCCTCTGTGATGGCTGATAAACACCAACAAAGGGTTACCCTTAAGGATTATTCTAGTAGCTTAATGCCACAATTCTTTACAAGTATTGCGCGTTCTGAAGTCCAAGCTCACAACATAAACTATCCTCATTGTTTGATTCATCTGATATAGGGAAACTTATTTCATGGATTACCAAATGAGGACCCCTATGCACATCTGGCAATGTACATAGAAATTTGTAACACCGTGAAGATTGCTGGAGTACCAGCGATGCCATCAGACTCAGCTTATTTTCATTTTCTTTGGCAGTAGAGGCCAACAGGTGGCTTCATTCATTTAAGGGAAATAGTCTGAAGACGTGGGAGGAAGTGGTTGAAAAGTTTCTAAAAAAATACTTCTCTGAGTCAAAGACTACGGAAGGGAAGGTTGCTATCTCATCATTCCACCAATTCCCAGATGAATCCCTGAGTGAAGCATTGGAGAGATTTCGAGGTTTTTTAAGGAAGACTCCCACTCATGGACTCTCTGAGCCAACTCAACTGAATATATTTATAGATGGGCTAAGACCATAATCCAAACAGTTGTTAGATGCTTCAGCAGGAGGAAAGATAAAGCAGAAGACCCCTGAGGAGGCAATTGAGTTGATTGAAAATATGTCTGCCAGTGATCATGTTATTCTATGTGATAGAGTGCATCAACCCACCAAGAAGAGTTTATTGGAATTATCATCACAAGACGTTGTGTTGGCACAAAATAAGTTGCTTTCTAAGTAACTTGAGATCTTAATAGAAACAATTGGTAAGTTTCCAACTAAATTGTCTACTGGTCAACCTTCACAGTCTTCTATTTTGCAAGTTAGAGGTTGTACCATTTGTGGTGGTGCTCATGAATCTAGCCATTGTATTCCTTTTGAAGAACAAATGCAAGAAGTTAGTTACATGGCAAATCAACAAAGGCAAGGATACAACCAAGGAGGATTCTCAAGTTTCCAGCAAGGTCCCTACAATCAGCAAGGACAATGGAGATCACACCCTAGTAATCAATTCAATAAGGACCAGAATGGACCTTCCAACAGGACACCTCAACAAGGGCCTAATATCTTCCAGAGGACTACCAAACTGGAGGAAACCCTGACTCAATTCATGCAAGTAACCATGTCGAATTACAAAAGCACTAAGTCAGCATTGAAGAACCTTGAGACCCAGGTGGGTCAACTAGCCAAACAGTTAGCTGAGAAGTCATCCAACAACTTTAAGGCAAATACTGAGAAGAATCCCAAAGAAGAATGTAATGCTGTGATGACAAGAAACATGAAGCGTGTGGCAGTTGAGGATGAAGATATTGTGGCCTTCAAAGAACAAACTGTTGTAAAGGATAGTACTGGGAAAATGAACGAGGAGGTAACAGATGCAATGAGTCAGAGGAGGGAAAAACAAATATTGGTCAAAGAGAAAGAAATAAAAGACCAAGAAAAAGAAATAGAGGTAGGAAAAGACAAAGAAAAAAAGAAAAATAAAAAGTTGAGAAAAATAAAGATGAAGAAAAGAGTAGGAGTGAAAAAGCAAGAGAAAAGAGGAAAGAAAAAGCTTCAGAGGAAGGTACGGAAGTGCCATATCCTGTGGTACCTTCCGAGAAAGATAAGGACCACCATCTAGTGAGATTCCTAGACATTTTCAGGAAACTGGAAATAACTATGCCTTTTGGAGAAGCTTTGCAGCAGATTCCACTCTGCTCAAAGTTTTTGAAAGATATGTTGACAAGGAAGTACAAATACATTCACTAAGAAAATATCGTTGTGGAGGACAATTGCAGTGCTGTGATATAGAATATCCTTCCACCAAAACACAAGGACCCTGGAAGTGTGACTATTCCTTGTTCAATAGGTGAAGTCACAATGGGGAAGGCTCTCATTGACTTGGGAACCAACATCAACTTAATGCCATTCTCCATTTGTAGAAGGTTGGGAGAGTTGGATATCATGCCCACCATAATGACTTTACAGCTTGGTGACCGATCCATCACAAGGCCTTATGGGGTAATTGAAGACATACTGATAAGAGTTAAGCAGATGGTCTTTCCAGCTGACTTTATGGTCATGGATGTGGATGAAGACCATGAGGTTCCCATCATTTTGGGACGTCCCTTTATGTTAACTGCAAGCTGTGTAGTTGACATGGGAAAAAAGAAATTGAAAATGGGTTTTGAAGATCAGAGGATCAATTTTGATCTATTTGAAGAAGACAAGCCTGTACCAGATCAGAATGTCTACTTGCAGGTGATGGAGGGTGATAAAAAGGTTCTGAAGTTAAAGGACAAAATGGATATCAACCATTGAGGTATATGTGTCAAGCTAATGACGTTAAAGAAGCGCTTCCTAGGAGGCAACCAAATGTTGATTTCTTTAATTCTATTTTCATGCATCACATAAGTTAGAATTTGCTTGGTGATCATTGAAAAAGGGGTTTATTAGCTTGTTTTTAATGATAGATATAGGGGTTTCTTTTAAAAAAGGGACTGATTTTAACTTAGAATTTTTTTTTCTAAAAAACAATCCTCTGGCTAAGCGTAGCACCTCTGGCTAAGTGCATGTCTTCAATGCGCTAAGCGCGTCGTAATGGCACTGAGCGCATCAACCCCTGCATCTTTAGATATTTGGGCTAGCTAAGCTGATTTTGGCTAAGCTAAGCCAAATTCAGCTTGGTCTGAATTGGGCTAAGCCAGAGCCATCTGCTAAGCGCGTCATGTTTAGTGGCTAAGTGCAGTCACCTTGCGCTAAGCCCTATTCTTTATGGCCTAGATAGCGCTAAGCGCGCACTTTTGCGCCAAGCGCATACCCCTCTGTATGTAGCATGAAGTATATCAGCTAAGCTGGCCATGAGCCCGGCTTAGCGAGAGTTGCAGGAATTTTCATCTGCACAACTCGCTGAGCGCGTCTATTTGCACTAAGCCCAGTCAAAAAAAAATTTGAATTTCAAAATTTGGGCTTGGGCTCGGCAAAATGGCCCGCTAAGCGAGTGTGTTGAGAAACCAAACGTCTCTCCCTATCGCTTAGCGGTCGTACTCGCTAAGCAAGTTGGTTGAAAAATAGATAAGTGAGTGTAACAGCAGTTACACTCACATTCACTCAAAATTTCTAAAACGCATCCCCTGCAATCTCTCTCTCCCAAACACTTGCGCATTACATTTGTGCATCCTTCTTGCATCTTCTGTTAATCTTCACAAAGCACCTTTGATCCAAGTAAGTTCCTCACTTCATTTATGCTTTTGCATTTTTGTTGAAACCTTAGGATAGAAGACATTAGGTTAGCAATTTAATTTTTAGGATTATATTGTAAATAGAATGGATAAAAATTAGGACTTTATTAAGGATTGTACTGTGTGGGTACATTTGATGGTCTTGCATGTTTGATAGGTACCTTTTAGAGGCCTAAAAAGAGAAGAAAACAAAGTTTGTTATCTGTGTTTTTCTGGAAAACATGACGAACTCACTAAGTGCGGCTGATACGCTAAGCGAGTTCATCAAAAGTGCGTGAATGTATGCATTCCCAGGCAAACTCGCTAAGCCAGTCGTGCCGTGCTAAGCGAGTTCATCTTTTCAGATGAATGTTCATCATTTGGTATGAACATGGCTAAGCAAAAGATTTGTGCACTAAGCCACCAAACCTCGGAAAAAGACAACACGAGGGCTAAGCGAATGTCATCCAACTAAGCCCGAGTAACTTAGAAAAATTTGGGAAGGTCGCCGCGCACTATGCCAAGCTAATTTGAGCTAAGCGCAATTCCTTGTAGCAAGTGATTGGCTAAGCGTGTCTGATTCGCTAAGCCATATCACTTAGACAATCTTGAAGTTTTGTAAAGCACTAAGCCAGCCTTGCTAAGCTTAGCACAATTCATTGCGACAATCATTGGGCTAAGCGTGTCTGATGCACTAAGCCACTGTGTGAAATAATTTGCTTTGGGCTAAGCGAGGATCTATCTCACTAAGCCAATTATGCAGAACAAAATTTTCCTGTCATAACTGGCTAAGCGCAACCTGTTGCGCTAAGCTAGTTTATTGTTTTGCCTAAGGTGCGCTAAGCCTACTATATTTCGCTAAGCGCCTAGAGTTAAATTCAGCTTTTAATTTCTGTTTTTGAACTTGAATAAATTCCAGTCTAATGTATTTTTGGTTCCTGTTATTACAGATGGCATCAAGGAAAAGGAAGAGCACTGCTTCTAGGCCACAGGCTCAGTATGATACCAGGAGATTTCAATCCTTGGAAGCCTGGAACCGATATACATGTCATACCCTAATTTCGTCCAGGTACCATTGTTTGACGGCATGCAACCTTTGTTTGACCACTTCGAGGTACTGGGCACCCTTTCTTACACAATACGTGAAGTTCCGTGACATGCCGGAGATCAAAAGGAAGCATTGTTACACAATCCGTGAGTTTCCGTAACATGCCGAAAATCAAAAGGAAGCATTGTTACGCAATCCGTGAGGTTCCGTAACATTCCGAAAGCCAAAAAAAGAGTAATTACGTGACCTGTAAGGTTCCGTAACCTTACGGAAAGAAAACAAGTATCGTTACAAAATTCGTAAAGTTTCGTAACGTTACGGAAAAAGAATCACCAAAAAAAGTAAAAGGGGGGTGTACTTAGTAAAAAAAGGGTGCAAATAGCAACCAGACCGACTTGGCCCTTCTAGGATGTTCCTCCAGAAGGCGGTTGCTTCTGGAGGAAGCAACCTATCTCGCCTGGGCGAGCTGGGTGGCAAGCTCCTCCCCTATTTTCCTATATTGTTTGTACTTCGGGATCACTTAAAATTAGTGAGAAAAATTGTTTCCGTGAAGAAAATTCAAGTTGAGGCGTTTCCGTAACGTTTTCGTGGGTGATTTCGCGAAGATTTTCAACCGTTCTTCGTCGTTCGTTCTTCGGTCTTCAACCGGTAAGTTCCCGAAATCGAACTTTTTAATTCATTATATGTACCCTTGGTGGTCCCCATTTGTTTCACGTACTTTTATTTTCGTTTCATTTACTTTCCGTACCCCCTTTTAACGTGCTTTAGTCATTTACTTAAGTCATTTTCTCGTCTAATAAAAAAAATAAAATAAATTTCCACTGACCATTTGATTTGTAATATCCGTTAATTTCTGTTAAAATGAAATCCGACCGTTCGGTCATGTCGTAACCACGTTGGAAACCAAAAAGAGGTAAAATAATAATATAATAATAAAAAAAAATATCTTTTAGTAAAATAAACCAAAAAAATCAATCGGACGTTTGTCTTTGGGATTTCTCTTTCTTAATTGAATTGACTAATAACTAAAGTGAAACTAAGGCTAAAATCAACTCGCAAAGTCAAGCTCGTCCGCAAAAAAATCACTAAAAAGGATTTTAAGGTTCGATACCTCAGTTTTTCTCACCAAGTAAAAATGGGTCATTTTAAGGTCCAACGCCTTAAAAGGACCTCCTTCCAAGTAAAAAGAATCGCTTAATTTGCCCTTTAGAAAGAACTACGTAGGTCTGATTTTCTCTTCGATGGAGGGTACGTAGGAGCAAAAGCCCCGCTTTTGTCGACCTCAAAAATTAAAAAAGAAATAAAAGTTTAGATACACAATTTCACACAATTCTAATTTAAGGTTGTTGTCCTTTGGGACAAACATGAGAGGTGCTAATACCTTCCTCAAACGTAAATACAACTCCCTAATCTGGAATATTCTTTATAACCGGTTTCCATTGGTTTTTCCAACGTTTTCCACAAATAAACGTTGGTGGCGACTCCGCGCATTTTCCTCCTTTGGAAGACGCACCCGTGAGCCTGGCCTCGCTCGCCCGCAAAAGGGTAGGTTGCAAAAATACAGATAACATTCTGGACCGGAGGATCCTTCCGGAAAGGAATGTTAAGATTTATCATACTAAATTTGACGAGTTTAAGGCAGAGTTGAAGAGGTTTAACCTACATAAATGCCTCACCAACCTTCAGGAGGGAAGCATAGATGTGGCAGTGGTTAAAGAACTCTATGCCAATTTATACAGCTCGGAAGACCAGAGCCCTAAGCAAGTGAGGGTGAGAGGACATTTAATCAGGATTGATGCTGACAGTCTAAATTCTTTCTTAGAGACTCCAATAGTCTTGGAGGAGGGTGAGACACTGCCTACCTATTCTAGGTTTTCGAGGATGAGGATTGATCCTCAAGAGTTTGCTGCCCATCTCTGCATCCCTGGTAGGGGTTTTGTTCTAAATGCAGGGGGCCATCCTTGGAAGCTTCTGAGGAAAGATCTCACCACTCTTGCACAGACATGGAGTGTCCTCTCCTACAGTAACCCGACTCCCACTTCCCACACCTCTGATCTTAATATGGATAGAGCCAGTTTGGTTTAGGGCTTAGTCACATGCATGGACATGAACATCAGAGCCATAATCTCATGTCAGATTTCTACCATTGCCTAAAGTAACTCCTCTAGGCTCGGATTTCCAGCCTTGATCATTGCCCTGTGTAGAACTAGAGGAGTTACCTCTGACAGTCTGACCTATGAGAGCCTGAGCCTGGCCATTAATTTGGCCTACATTAATAAAAACTGTTGGAATATGGATGATCTGACAGTTAACTTCAGAAGGGTCAGGAAGGTAAGGGCTCGACCAGCAAATGCTCCTTCTTTTTCTGCACCACCAGCTCCTCCCACTTCTGCCACGCCTACACCAGCTGCCCATGACTCTCAGCGCTTTGAAGCCATGCTTCAAAGTATTCATTAGGGACAAATTTTATTACTATAAAGCCTACAGGTGGTAACTCCTCCAGGGTCCATTCTGTCGGTAGAACAGTTCATTGAGAAGGTATCCTGGCCTGGAACCGTACCTTCTGCTGTGAGAGAGGGTGAGGGCCCTAGTGCTTAGGTACCTCAACAGGTATATGATGCGTCTTCTGAGGCTACCATCCTTGGAGCTTTAGATTTTTCAGGTGCAGGAGTAGATATGAGACTATTTTTCTTGAGCCAATTGTGCCAGATATACATGAGACTATTGAAGCAGGTGAGTCACAAATGAGACAGGAGGCTGCTACTCCTGAGAGGACACCACAGACCCCAGAAGATCCACTCTCACCAAGGATGGAGTTATCTTTTGCTCAGTAGGTAGCAGATCCTCCTACACCAGTACATGAGAGACCAGATGACCCCTCTACTCTTATTTTAGAGATACCAAAGGACCTTACCACACCGGTCCTGACATTGAACACCAGTCCTCCAGCCACACTTGAGCTTTAGTTTTCAGATGAGGAGGGGGGGACAAATCACTACTCCTCCGGGGACGCCAATGTTACATTTCGATGATGAGGAGCAGGATCGAGATGAATGACAGGATTTGATTACCTATCCTAATTATTATTATAATTATATCGTTATGAGTACATTTTAATTATTATGTTTGCGTAGTATAGTGGTTGTATGGTTTTAGTACGTATGAACTATTATGATTTGTGGCATGTGAATATGGTTTACAACTTACTTTTTGTTTTGGAAACATTTTGAAAGTCTTGATGCATAAAGAACAGTTTAACTTGACTCTATGAAAATGCAGTTTGATATGAGTTTGAAATGGTGATTATGGATTGAATGCATGGCTGAAATGAAGATTGTGTTTTATCATAAGTTTGAGAAAATATGTATGATAGACAAAGAAAGAACAAGTGTGTGAGCTTGCAATTAGAAATATTAGTCCGTAGACAGATTGATTGAGAAAGAAAAGCTTGAACCATAACCTGGTGAGAGTGTGATCTTAAATTGTGAGTGAACGACTAACATTGAGTAATATTCTTTGTATCAGTCTCTGAATTTTAGAATGAAACGCATAAATTTGAATGTGATGAAGGCCATTGTTCTATTTGTAAACTACTTGACCATAAAGCCTACTTGTAATTATAATTGTATCATTTGCACCCTTTGTGAGTTGAATTAAATTTTCAAATTGAACCCTGAACTTAAAATGAATATCTCCAACTACCCTGTTTAAATTCTAGGAGGGCATATGATTCAAGGCAATTTGCCCCAAATTTGGGGGAGTTAGTTGGGATATGAAGTGAAAAGGCAAGACATTTCAGCACACACAACAAATAAGTTGTGTTTTTTTTATAAAAAAAAAACAGAGAGAGAAGTAAAATACAAACAAAGAGAGTGTGTGCTATTGTAATAGGGTCAAATGCAAGGCAAGTGAGTAAGCTAAATAAATTAAAAGGAAATACATTGGGTGAGTCTAGGATCCATGCTCTCTTAGAATTTAAGCCTTTGAATCCTAGAAAAACTAATAATTTTTGTAGCCAAGCCTCACTACAAGCCTATGGAAGTCCTTCTGATTTTGTTTAGGCATTTCTGACTTTATGACATGAGATGAAGTACAAAGATTAGAACGCTTGTTGGTTGTTATTGCTTAATAGCTTAAACACTTGAGCGTAAGGGAAACAGTAGTCGTGAGACTTTGGTTTAAGCTACTTTCTTTAATATTTATCTTGTGCCTAACTTCATCTAATTGTATAGCATACGTTATGTTCTTCTAAGTGACTTTTTACGGACAAAGCTTGGTTTGTGAGTTGATTTTAACCTTAGTTTCACTTTGGTTATTAGTCAATTCATTCAAGGAAACTTTCAAAGAAAAACGTCCGATTGATTTTTTTATTATTTTATTAATATTTTTTCAAGATATTTTGATTATTTTATTATTATTTTTTGCCTTTTTTTATTTAACCGAGGTTACAATGTGAACGATCGGTTGGATTTTATTTCAACAGTGATTAAACGAGATTACAACACAAATGATCAGTTGAAATTCATTTTATCAATTATTTGGCGAGATAACGGCTTAAATAAACGATCAAAAGCTTGTTAAAAGCGGAAGAAAAGAATACCGAAAGTAAACGAGATGAAGAATGAAAGAAAACAAAACAAGAATGAATTGAAAGCCTGAGATTCGAAAACTTATCGGTTGAAGACCGAAGAACGAGTGAAGAACAAATGAAGAACGAACGAAGAACGATGAAGAACTTCCACGGAATCGCTCACAGAAATGTCTTGGAAGTGTTATGGAAGGACCTCGACTTGAATTTTTTTCCTTTTTTCTCTTCTCCTCACTAATTTCAAGTGAAAGCTTAGCGCAAAAATTGTTGGATCCTTAAACTCAGCCCCCTTCCCCTATTTATAGGAGAAAATGGGAGTGGTTACCACCTAGAGGCTTCTTGGGGAAGATTCCTGAGCTCACCCCTAATTGATAAGTTCACCCCCTCTAGGGTTGCTTACTGATTAGATTTCTTGAGTGCACCCCCAATTGATTAGTTCATCCCATCTTCCCAAGTGTTCTAGATGAATTTTCCTGAGCGTATCCCCGTGTTTGATAAGTCCACCCCCCACTTTTGTGTTTTTAGTTGTTTTCTTTCCAAAACCTCATGGATTTCACGATGATGAGTGTTAAGTTTTCCGAAGTGACCAATTGAGATCCGTGTGTCAACAAACAATCATCTCCGGGCAAAAATGGGGGTTGACGGTCTATTTACAGCCCCAGTTTTACTAAACACACTCTCGTGTTTTGCATGTTTTTATCGTTTCTTTTCCAAAATGTCTCAAAACTTTACGGATTCCATGGGGACGGGTCTCAAGTGTTTGGAAGTGGTCAAACGAGGTCTGCATCCTCGCAAACGATGATTTTCGGATGAAATTAGGGTATGGCAGCTTGCATTACGTTTTTTACAATTGTTGTTTCATTTTAACATTGAATAATCTTTGTTGATAGTTATTAATAAATATCAATTGATTTTTTACAATTGATAGTTTACTAGCTAGCTTTCTGCTAAAACCTGTTTGAAAGCAAAATGCAAATGGTATATGTTGTGCTGTGTGGTCTGATTTTATATTTACAGGTTAAATTTTGGGTTTTTTTTTTGTAAAAACAAAGAGTATTTAAAAAAATTCATAAAGACAACATCGGTTTTTTTAACAGAAATCGATGTTAACATATAAGTTAACGTCGGTTTTTTTACTTAAACTCATGTTAATGTTTGGAAGTTAACATCGTTTTTATATAGAACCAATGCTAACGTATATAACATCGGTTTTGTATAAAAACCGATGTCAACTGTATACATTCATACATTTTTTTTGGGTGTAATGCTTATTATATAACATCGGTTATTTAAATAACCGATGTTGTTAATTTTTCGTTAACATCAGTTTTCAAAAACCGATGTTAACGATAATACTTTCAACATCGGTTAAAAACCGAGGTAGAAAGTCATAAATAACTAATGTAAAAAACATATTTTTTAATAATGGCTAAATGATTCTGTGTTTCAAATTTGGGCTAAAGCAATGTAATATGTGTTATCATTTTTTACTAATTGATTCTTTAGGGGGCTAGTACATTGTTATAGAATTACAAGGTCAACATGGATGTTGTTTTACTAGTTTCCATTCTTTTCCAACATGCATAATTGAAATTTTATATTTGCATCAATACATGAATAAATAAATCATTAAAGAATGATAAAATCAACAAGGAAACTATGTTTCCGCCATCTAATGTGCCAAAAGATGCACATATTTGCATAATTTCATATGGTGACTATTTTTAGTATGAATGTTGTTATAATAAGATATGTAGCAATTTCCAATGTTATTAACCATTGACTCATGTAAATGTAAATAAGCAACGATTGTGCGAATGAAATTTAACGAAAGACAAAGAAAACATATATAATAGGAAACATTTGGAAAATTGTGGGATATTCAAAGTTTAGATAATGATTTAAGTTGGACAATTTTGGCGTGACCTAAAGTAAAAAAATGTTTTAGTGACATATTCAACTTTAGATGCTTATGCAATGATGGACTTGCCGACTTATCCTCAATGCCTATGGTATTGGTCGAAACAATTGTGAGAGAAGTTTGGGAGAACATCAAGTCGACAAATTTTCACACCATGGGTAATTCAACACGACATTCTCATCCGACATAAGATTATCAATGACACATCAGGGTTACTTGACTTTGCAACTTCACTCCAACCCATGGGATGAACATCAACTTTCAAGAGATCCCACACTAAATATCACCCACGAGGCCAGAGCTTCACATGAACTCTTTCATAACCTCCCTGGTTAAGCTGAATAACAACTTTTAGGACAAATTTTATCATGTCATGATGCATGACATATGATATTTCACATGTAAACTCTGCTTAATGGGTTGAAATGTGAACTTTGCTGACTAGTGTAAGGAAGCTCCAAGGATTCATTCAAGGGCAACAAGGAACTCATGGGTTATTTGGGATATCTGCTATTTGGAAGCATTGCATATGGTTCATGGACAATAGGAAATTCATAGGCATGCTGTGATCTTTGCTACATTGTGTCTTGAAGTGTTTCATTGGACACGGGCAACAAGGAATTCACAGGCTGACTATTAACCTCGGTGACTCGTTACTATAAATCGTGATTTTGGGTTTTTCTTCATAATTTATTCTCTAAGGATTCCTAATACTCTAAAACTTAGCCTAAATTTGTGATTTTTAGACTGCACTCTTAGTCTTGTTGTACAGAAAAACTTATTTTTATATAATTTTTTACAACAACATATTCTTATATTATAAATTAGAATATGAAACTCATTTCCTTGTTTGAACATTCTCAATGTTATCTTCTTTTTCTCCCTTGAATTTTTTATTTTACACACTACTCTCGCAATTCATATTTTTTTCATTCATTTTAAACTACTTTTATTAATTTTTATTAATACGTTTGATATTTTTTTAGTTGTTTGTCCCTTTCAATTTGTGTTTTTTTTTGTCGTCTCAAAATTAAGTTTTTTTTAAAAGAAACTATCAATATAACAATTTTAAAAGCTTACTCTAGTAATATTGAGTGTTTATCTAAGTTTACTTAATAAGAATTTATTTTTTTTTAATAAATAATTGTTTGTAACTTCATAAAAAGAAAATCAAGTTGATTTTCTTATATAGAATCCTCATTTTTTCCCTATAAATACTTTGAAATCTAATTAAAATTAATCTTATATTGAAATTTAAATTATTTATTGTAATCCAAAATATAGTTTATGTATTGAAAGATATTTATTTTGTTACAATTTTTAATTACAATATTATTTACATATTAAAAATTTTATTTGGTTATTTTACATAACAACAATTTTTTATTTCTTATAAATTCTAAGCATATAAAAATAAATATTTATCCTTCCAATAACCAAACGAAAATACTATCGCTTATAATTTATGAAAGAAATAAACATATTAGATAATAAAGTATAAATTAAAATAAGAAATAAATAAGTAATATGAATAGCTTAGAGAGTAAATCCTCTAAAAAAAAAAGTTTAGAGTAAACAATTACTTTGGTTCCCGAATTTCTACGCTGTTGCCACGTTAATCTTTATAGTGAAAGAAATTAAATAAAAACTCTTGAAAAATGTAAATCGATAATTATATTAGTCTAAATTCAAATGTGACTAAAATAATAATATTAAAAATTCATTACTTTTTTAGTCATCTTATTTTTTTTTAAAATTTTGTCTTATTATTAATAGATGATTCAATTTAATTTATTAATTTTCAAATTGATATTTTTGATTCCTTCTATTCAAATTGACTTGACAGGGTTTATTAAAAATTTTATTTATGAAATCAAATGGTATCATTTTAAAAATTATGAGATTATATTGAATTGTTTATTAATAGTGGAATGCATTTGAAAAAAAATAAATAAACAATTAAAACAAAAAGGATGAAAATTTTGCATGCATTAAAATAAAAAATGAAAATTTTATAAACATTTAAAAACTGAATTTTAAAATACAATTAAAATATTATACCATGTGACAAATTCATAAAACTACAAATTACTCTTCATCACATGACATCTTCATATGTCACATGATAGTTATTTGTTATGTTGACATGAAAACTATTAAAAATATAAATACTTAATGGATCCATATGTTAACTTCATATTAAAAATAAAAAATTGGAAGTTGTTAAAAATATTTAGAATTAAGAATATAAAAAAAACTTAATTAAATCAACATAACAAGTAATTAAACTTATGAATAATATTTTGATCTTTTATTTTGTTCAAAATAATTAGTTATTTTTTAAAAATTTACTTTAGTCTTTTATCTTATTTAAAAAATTCAAAATAAAAATTTATCTCTTAAAAAATTCATTTTGATATCTTATCTTTTTTAAAAGATCCAAAATAATATTTTAATTATTTAAATATATTTAACTTTGTCATTCAATAACACTAAAATATCATTTTAAATATATTTAAATAATTGAAGGGTTATTTTGAATTTTTTTAAGCAAAATAAGTGACCAAAGTGAGATAAAAAAATCCTTTGAACAAAATAAATAAAATAAAATATGAAAATAGTTTTTTTAAAAGGTAAAAAAGTAATTGAAGAAAAAAATAAAACTAAAATCATCATTTAGGATAACAGCAGTCCTCTGATTATCTGGTGAGGGGAACGATGATATAAAACCTCACTCTCACTCGCAGATCTTCACTCACCCAAAACCAACCTACTCCAAGGAAGTCCCCTAATCAGAACCAGAGATGGACACCAAACCCACCGAGATCAGCAGCGGCAAGATGTTCGGAGGTTACAACAAGAGATTCAAGCATTTCAGCCTTACCCTGGGATGCTCCATGAACTTCCACATCTACTTCCCTCCATCTCCTTCTCCCTCTCACAAATTCCCAGTGAGTCCCTCTCTCAATTTCCCCATTTCTCATTCCAATTTAACCTAATTTTGCACTTCCTCGATTGATTGACCCGGCTATTGTGCTTTGAATGAATAATAGGTGCTGTACTTTCTCTCTGGCCTCACTTGCACCGACGAGAACTTCATATTCAAGTCGGGTGCTCAGCGTGCCGCTTCCGCCGAGGGTGTTGCCTTGGTTGCCCCCGACACTTCTCCGAGTAAATCAGAATGCTTTCATTTATTTATTTATTTTCTCCGTGTTATTTTCCGAATAAAACTTGTTATTGCTTCTACTTACCAAACTTGATTAACATTAGGCTAAAATACAATTTTTGTCCTTATCTACAATTTTTTTTTGTTTCAGTTTGGTCACTATAAACTGTCAGTCGATCATAAACCACCGATCATAATAGTTTGTTAACTTTTATAATAATTACTTTAAAATTCATTTCAAAGATGATTTCTTATTGCATGTCTATTAAACTCGCAGATATTTTTGTTTTGATCTTCCTGAAATTATTTTTTTCATTTAGTCTCTTGTAAACTTTTGATATAGGTCCTCATTGGTAGTTTTTTATTTTAGTCCATGTTAAGAAACATCGTGCATATTTTCCAATATCTGTCAAGTACTCAAGTCAGGTCATTACTTAGCTGAGAATCCTAATGTCAAATACAAAAATGAAAGTAAAATAAAAAAATTAATAGGGACCAAAACAGAAAATTTATTTTAAGAGGGCTGGAATGAAAATAACTGTATATTATACGGACTACATAGTTAATCAAGCCAATCAAAAAATATATATTTTAACCACTATAATTAATTGGTAATGGTCTTTCTACTTTTCCTTTTGTTAAGCTTCAATATGTTCTCAGTTTAAACTTGATAATGCAGGAGGCTTGAATGTGGAAGGAGAAGCAGACAGCTGGGACCTTGGAGTAGGTATGTCACATGAGACCAATATATTTGGGCCTTAAATAAGGCTGGGTCTTAATTGAACCCTGGGCGCGACTTTGTGGGGCTCGGGGATGGGGCCTTAGTTTTAGTCTTGCAGATTGTTTGCCTTATGAGGATGTTGAATTTCTTGAAATTGTCATTTAGATATGGTATATTAGAATCATAATGGATGTTCTGTTTTATCTTCTACCCTTGTTTTTGTGACTCAGTGGCTAAACTTTCATTTTATATACTGCTTATACACTTAGTAATGAAAATTTGTGCATATATTTGCTTAAAAAAATATTTGTGCATATAGAAGTACAATTTTCATTACCCAATTCTATATTTGTGTAAGGAATTTTATATGTATAAGTAAGAGGAACTTTTGCAAGGGGTTATGAGGCTGGCTTGGTGATGAAGGGAGAAGCGAGGGAGGGGGGGAAGAGGTCGTGAGTTCGAATCTTCCCCCTTAACAACAAACTAACAACTAATGTTTGTGTTAAAAAAATAGAAACCTTTGCTAATATAGTTCCTACAACAACACAGTAGTGGGAGAGATCACAGGAAATAAACCAACCTAATAAGTGTTTACGAGACTTGTCAATAATGAGGGGTAAAAATATTGTTTGTTCTCTAAGGCTATATGTTTTTGTTACTGAATATGGCTCCCATTTGCATAGTAAATTTATGCCTTTTTTTTTTCCCTCCTTCTAGTGATTTCTTTCTTATTAGCTTTCTTCGTGTGGTTTTTGGGATTACATATGGAACTTATGATGTAAATTTAGACCTTTGATCATAAAGTCATTGAGTAAGGATCAGTATATTTTATTATTAAATCTTGTTACAAAATTAAGATATTTTGATATTTGTTGTTAAACCTTAAACCCTCATTGGTGTGGGTTGGGTGAAATAAGTCTGGCTTTAACTTGTTATAGCCTTATAGGTAGTTTGCATGAGTTAAATTCTCTTCAGTGATTCATGTATTTCTTGAGTTTTTGACCCTTTGAATATTATGATGATTGCTGACCAAAATCCTGACCGATGGTACCAAAAATAGTTTCATAGTGAGTAGAGAAAAAAAAACATTGTTATACTCTTTGTGCCATGAATGCATGTATATGGTTGCATATATGCATGAGGGAAATTATCCAAGGCTAGATGAATGACACTCTTGTTTAGACAAGTCCATTACCATGTGCATGCCCCACTTGGTCCTAATGTCAAATTTACAATGCATTTCGAAAGATTTACACCTTCAAACTACTCAGGCTTCTTCATTTTTTTGGGTAGGCAAATTAATAATAATATTAATAGGTTAACTAAAGCACAACACAGACTTCTGCATGTTTGCACCTGAATCAATGGTACCCATAATAATGTAAATTGTGAAATGTTGGAGGTGTGGCTTGCAGTAAATTCACTTCGAGAAGTTGTAGCAGATGTTGAATGTTGTGTGTTAGTTCCTTTTTCTATGACATGGGATGTATATTGTGAAGATGTTGCATCATCCTGTAACTTTGCTTTACTATTAGTATTGTTGTTGTTGTGGTTGAATACATTTTGTAACATTCTTGTGTTTATTTGGAAAAAGTTTGGTACGGGTATGACACCACAAAATCAATTAGCTAGGAGCATTTTTTCCATTTGTCAACTCCCATCCCTGTATATCACCTTAACCCAACCCTCTTTACATGAAAACAAGATTTTGTTTATACTGCCCTCCTTCTACTATCATACACTTCTCTCTTTATCTTTTCAATAATTGTCTTTTATCTTCCCACCCCATCTCACTTCATTGCAGATTGTGAGGTTAGGGGTGTGCATTGTGACATCAAGGTTCTTTACCCATTAGCTCATGAAGTAATCCCATCGATCTAAATACTAAAGTAAATGAATGCTAACTATATATTCAGATTTGGTATGAAGTGTAGTGTGAATTTAGGCATGGGACTTATAATTTAGTTAGGAATTTTGTGAGGAAATCAGATTGGCATTGAAGATTGGTAAATATTTGAAATTTGAAATTGTAGGAGTTAGGTAAAGAAGAAGGAAAATAAAGAAATTTGGGTAACAGTTGTACATTGAAGATATGGCTGATAGATGTAACAATATCACAACCAATATTCCTATTTATATTAGTTAACAATAATTAGGTCCAGTAATAATACTACTAGTATGTTTCCAAGCCCACAAACATAATAAGACCAATAACCTTAATATTCTTACACTTTCTCAAGCTAAAGCTTATTAAACTTTAAACTTGCTACAGGTACGAAACCCACAAACATGAAACAAATAACTAAAGTTATATATTAAAATTGAACTGCACTGAACTGAACTGAATGTTTGGATTGCTGCCGATTGCAAAGGCTTGAAATGGTTCTTTGGCTGTCTGCTGGCCATCTTATTCCACAGAATTCGAAAAGGAAAACAAATTGAAATGGTTCTGTGGCTGTCTGCTAAACAAGATAATAAACTGTTAGAATTCAGAACTTCTTAACGACCTGCCCAATTGAAATGGTCGAAGGAATATAAAAGGATGATACCCAAATTGAAATTCTGAATGACACTAATCAAATGGGAATTTATTGTGTGACATGCATATTTATTGCATACAGACACAAAAGAATGTTGAAACTTTAAGATCCCACACCTAATTCTCTACCTAAACCTTGGCTTTACCATAATATGCCAATGGATGATGAAACTTGTTATGTTAGTGCACTACACAGCCTAAAAGTTCATCAAGTGCTGTTGGACATGAATGGGAAAATGGAAGGTACTGATAATATGGAGCTGGTGTTACCAAAGCATGTTAACATGATGTATAGAAAATCTAAAGTGTACTCATCATGATGTATAACAGATGAAAAATTATTTTATCTGCTCTGGAATATCTCCAAATTGTGATATCTCTGCTTCATTATCCTTATTTTGATAGAAAAAAGCTCATTTTTGTTCAGGTGTGAATGTTGTGTGGAATAATTTTAATTGTTATGGGCTATAGCTAAGAGAATTTGAGATGTGCAGTATGCATTTTACTTATCAGAAGATATCTTATTTGCATATATATTCTGGAGCAGGTGCAGGATTTTATCTCAATGCCACACAAGAGAAATGGAAGAATTGGCGCATGTATGACTATGTTGTCAAGGAGTTGCCAAAGCTTCTGAGTGATAATTTTCCACAGCTTGAAATATCAAAAGCTTCTATATTTGGTCATTCTATGGGTGGGCATGGTGCTCTAACAATCTTCCTGAAAAATCAGGATAAATATAAGGTGTTGATTACACAACTGAAAATCTGGTTTTAATATAGTCAAAGAATTACTTTGGAAACTTTGGCAATTTCCTAAGCATTATGGATGGTTTTACTGTTGAAATAGCATGTGGATTGTTATTAGTTGTTTTCCCTAACTGAGATACTGCTCATTAATATATTTCTCCACTATAAGCTGACTGTGTATTGCATAAGGGTTAGTGGTTTCTGATATTTGTTAGGATATCTGGTAACGTTTGATTAGTTTAAGCTTATATTTTACATGGAACTATTAATGTTTAATAGTTGCGAGACTATGTTTGGTACAAGGAGGATGATCATTAGAGTTCATTTTTTCCCTATTGGATTTTTGGTGCTAGTGACGAGTTTATCTTTTATTTCTTTTGAGTTCCCTTTGCATAAGGGTTAGTGGTTTCAAATATTTGTTAGGATATCTGTAGTCTTGATGTGATGTGTATGTATAAAACATATCTTTTCCCAGATGTAAATCCCCTGATGGACTCCCGGTCAATAATATCGGCGCTTTTCCCAGCCAAACGCCGTCGTTGGCTAAGGGAGACTATCGGAGGGGCCGTCGGGACTCAGGGTACCGTTCGCGGAGAAGGAACGTAACTTTCGGCAGCACTGCTGACGTGTCGCCATCTTGTTGGCGCACGCTTACCCAGGTCTCTAAGGACTTCAGCCACGCCACGCTGGATTTGAACAATTGTAACGGCTCTTTCCCTACGAGCTTGCATGGTTATGGAAGGTATGAGCCTAGGTCTCCATGTCCAACCCAACTTCAGATACCACTTGAGGAAACTGCAGCGGCAGGGATCTCGCTGAAGACCCATCGGACAATAGATGCTGGTGATATAATGAGAGACCAAGGGGCCTTGGAAGAAGAACCTTTAGTCAACAAACCTGATGAATTTCCAATGGTCAATAAGGTTTCAAACTTGCGGGGCATGGATGATAGGGACGTTGTATCGCATTCCCAATGTGAGAAGAAGGATGTAGATATTCGGAAGATGGGCCTGGTGAAGACAAGCCCAGTTAAAAAAGAGAGCAAATCCAATTCTGCCTTAAAAGTTTATAGCAGAAGAAAAACATGTCATATAGCAAAATCCATGGCCCGTTTAAATCTTGGCCCAATTTTAAATGAAATTGGAACAGAAGGGGATACAAGGGTGATGGTAGCAGGTAATTCCTACGATTATAATAAGGAAGGGGTTGACCTTTGTGACTCTCAATCTGGTCCTTTGACCCCTCAGCAGGATCACCAACCCCATAGTCCTATTCCCCCAAGTAGCTTTAATAATGATTTCAATGGAGTGGAAGGTGATCAGCATTGGGAGATAGCTCGTCAATTGGGTATATCTTTTGATGAAAATTTTAAAAACAGGGGTAAGGAGTTTTTGGATGAGGCTAGTACAAGTCATTCAGCTGCAGCAACAACAGAGATGGGAAACAACACAATTGCTCCATGAATATTCTCTCTCTCAACTCTAGAGGTTTGGGTAGTGGAGTCAAGAGGTCAGCTATTCGAAAATTATCTCTGGCCAACAAGATTGATGTTCTATGCATTCAAGAAACTAAGAAAGACTCCATTGATAAGAAGCTATGTCAATACCTGTGGGGGGATAGTAATGCTACTTGGGAATGTCTTCCTTCTACTAATTCTGCTGGTGGCCTATTATGCATTTGGAACAATGATTCCTTTGTGGTGAATAGGAAGTCAGTGGGGAGTGGTTTTATTTTGCTGGAAGGATTGTGGGTAAAGGAAAACAAGAAAGTCATCATTATTAATGTTTATGCGCCCTGTGATATACAAGGGAAGAGAAATCAATGGGAAGAGATTCTGCTTTTGAAGTCCTCCTATCAAAATGAATTGTGGTGTATCTTAGGAGACTTCAATTCGATAAGAAATCATAATGAGAGATTGAGTTCATCTCAGAATCTGGCTAATGCATCCAGTATTGAGGAATTCAATTCCTGGATTTCTCTTATGGCTGTAGAAGAGGTTAGATCTATAGGTAGAAAATATACCTGGATCAGACCTAATGGAAGTGTTATGAGCAAGCTGGATAGGTTCTTCATTTCTGATAATTGGTTGACTCTTTGGCCTGATACAACACAGTTTGTACTAGACAGAGATTTTTCAGATCATTGCCCTATCCTTCTAAGATCCAAAAGTGTTGATTGGGGTCCTAAGCCTTTCAAGGTCATGGATTGGTGGCTGCAGGACAAGGGATTTCAGGAAATGGTGACCCTTAAATGGAGCAATTATCACCCTAATGGATGGGGAGGATACGCCCTCAAGCAAAAATTGAAGTTCATTAAAGCCTGCATTAGACAGTGGAGTTCATCCAATGGAGTTATTAATGCTAAGAAAATTCAGGTTTTAAAGAAGGAGTTGAATGCTTTGGAGGCTGGTATATCTGACAGAATTATGAATCAATCTGAAAGGGAGCTCAAGAAGTCTCTCCAGGAGCAATTATGGCAAGCTGCTAATGCCTATGAATCTATGTTGAGGCAAAAGGCTAGAGTGAAATGGTTAAAGGAAGGGGACAGAAATTCAGCTTACTTCCACAAGCTGATAAATCATAGAAGAAGACATAATGCTATTCAAGGATTGATCATTGATGGGGAATGGGTTCAGGATCCTAGTAGGGTTAAATCTGAGGCTTTCAATCATTTTAAAGAAAGATTTTCTGAGCAGAATTTTAATAGACCAACCATGGATGGTGTGCAGCTACCTTCCATTGGTCAAAGTGAGAATGAAGCCCTTGTGTCTAGATTTTCTGATGCTGAAATAACCTCAGCTGTGTGGGACTGTGATGGTGATAAAAGTCCGGGCCCGGACGGGCTTAATTTCAATTTTATCAAGAAGTTTTGGAAGACTTTGAAGCCTGACTTTATGCGTTTCATGGATGAGTTTTATTATAATGCTTCTTTCCCAAAAGGAAGCAATGCCTCATTCATAGCTCTTATTCCCAAGATCAAGGATCCCCAAGCTTTTAACGATTATAGGCCAATTTCTCTTATAGGCTGTGTCTACAAAGTTGTATCCAAGGTCTTGGCTAATAGATTAGCCCTTATTCTACCTCAGCTGATTGATGAAAGGCAAACAGCCTTTATGAAAGGAAGGCATATTTTGCATGGAGTGTTGATAGCTAATGAGGTTATAGCTGAAGCTAAATCAAAAAATAAACCTTGCATGTTCTTCAAGGTTGATTTTGAAAAAGCTTACGACTCGGTCTCTTGGGGCTTTCTTAATTACATGATGTTAAGGATGGGTTTTTGTGAAAGGTGGAGAAAGTGGATCCATGGTTGCCTTGCTACTGCATCAGTTTCCATTTTAATTAATGGAAGTCCCACCTCGGAGTTTGCACCCAAGAGAGGTTTAAGGCAGGGTGACCCCCTTGCCCCCCTCCTTTTTAATTTGGTGGCAGAAGGGCTTACAGGTTTAATGAGGACAGCTATATCCAAAAATCTGTACAGCAGTTATCAAGTTGGAAGTTTGAAGGAAGATATAAATATTCTGCAATATGCAGATGACACTCTATTCTTTGGTAATGCTCTTTCAGCCAATGTCAGAGTTCTAAAGTCTATCCTATCATGTTTTGAGTTGGCTTCTGGACTCAAGATTAATTATTCAAAAAGTCAGTTTGGATGCTTTGGAAAATCTGAGGAGTGGTGTAGAGATGCGGCTCTTTTTCTCAACTGCAGGCAGATGGATATTCCTTTCTTGTATCTAGGAATTCCAGTGGGGTCTAGTCCAAAAAGTGGGAGTGTTTGGCAGCCTATCATCAACAAATTTCAGACCAAGCTGGCATCTTGGAAGCACAGATGCCTTTCTATGGGGGGCAGAATTACCATTATCAACTCTGTTTTGACAGCAATGCCTATTTATTTGTTGTCTTTCTACAGAATTCCCAAAAAAGTTGCTCAAAAAATAGTAGCTATCCAAAGAAACTTCCTTTGGGGCGGTGACAATGACACTTCTAAGATCCCTTGGGTTAAATGGGATACAGTCTGTTTATCAAAAGCCAGAGGCGGATTGGGTATTAAAGATTTGAACAAGTTCAATGAAGCCTTACTAGGCAAATGGGGATGGCAGCTGGCAAATAATCCCCATCAGCTTTGGGCAAGAACTTTAGTGTCTATATATGGGGGATGGCAGGCCTTATTACATGGTAGAGGTAGTGCTGACAATTCTCCTTGGTGGAAGGATTTAAAATCGATCTTCCAGCAGCAACATCAGAATAGTTTGGCCACTAACTTGAGGTGGAAGGTGGGTAATGGGACCAGAATCCAGTTTTGGAAAGACAAATGGAGGGAAGATGATATAACCCTTAAAGACAAATACCCTGTTTTATATCAGGTGAGTCAGCAACAGGACCTCACTATCAATTTAATGGGTCAGAATATTGACAATGGGTGGGATTGGAAGTTTCAATGGAGGAGAAATTTCTTCGATCATGAAATTGATACGGTGGCAGCTTTCATGGATGAGATTGATGGGGCTCAGATTCACTCCTCTAGAATGGATTATCTCACTTGGAGGGCTGAACCTAGTGGATCCTATTCCACAAAGTCAGCATACAATTTCCTCATGGAAGACGGCGGATCAGATTATGAAGATAATGCTTCCAGGTTTATGTGGAATTTGAAAATTCCTCCAAGAGCAGCCGCTTTCTCTTGGAGAATCTTTAAAGATAGATTGCCTACTAAGGCTAATTTAAGAAGGAGGCAGGTGTGCCTTCCATCATATTCCTGTCCTTTATGTGATGGAGAGGAGGAAACTATTGGTCATGTCATGTTTGATTGCACAAGAACTAGATGCCTTTGGTGGGAGATTTTGAGATGGGCTGACAGAGTGGGTCCCTTCACCATTGATCCTAAAGATCACTTCACCCAATTCTCAAGATGGAGTAGCAAAAAATGTATAGACAATAGATGGGCAGTGCTTTGGATAGCTTTATCCATGACTATTTGGAAACATAGAAATTCAATGGTTTTTAATAACCAGAATTTCAACTCCGAAAAAGTCATGGATGAAGCTTTATTCCATTCATGGACCTGGTTAAAATGTATGGACAAAGATTTTCATATTCATTTTAATCAATGGTCCACTAGTTTGAGGGAGGAGCTGTCTTAGGGATTGATTTTTTGTTTCAGATAACGTTATCTTGTATTTTTTAGATGGGTTAGGCAATTTTGCCTTGTACTCTTTTTCCTGTATGCAGTACACCTAGTACTACATCATATATAAAATTATATATAGATTTTTGCTGTGCAAAAAAAAAATAAAACATATCTTTTATGTTGAACTTTTCCTATTCAATTAATGGGGAAAACGTATGAGTAATACAGGATGATCATCAGAATTCATGTTTTCCTTGTACTATGTTATATGCATATATAAGAGTTGATATGCATATGTATTATGATAAACATAAGCATAAGCCACACATCCCCAAGGTGTACACCCGCAAACACCCAAGGGTTGCATACCACCCAACAGTTACAACCCACCCAAAGGGTGTAAACCACTCAATAGTTACGATTCACCCAAAGGGTGCAAGGTCAGAAGATGTGAATCTAGGGGACATGACCCTTGGGAACAGTCAAAACGAATCGAAAGGGGACATGACCCTTGGGAACAATCACAACCAACCGAAAGATGTGAATCAAGGGGACATGACCCTTGGGAATAGTCACAACCAACCATTATGATCCGTCCAAGGGGTGCAAGGTTAGGAGATGTGAATCAAGGGGGCATGACCCTTGGGAACAGTCACAACCATTCAGAATAGTTGTGTCCATTAGATGTAGTATACATAGAAGTAAACCAGAATGAGAAAGACACTCTGGAATTAGGAAGAATCTGAATTGTGGAGAGACAGGCTCTAGAAAACCTGTGTAATACAATATCTCTAATTATCTATAAAAATTTCTGTTCCATCTTTTCAAATCTGTTCCATTTTGATCTCTTATCAATTTGGTATTAGAGCACTGATTCGGTACCTGTTTCCAACAATGGTGACAACTCGATCTAATTCTGAAAATCCAGACACAATGGAGAGAATTTTGGAGATGCTAATGGAGGACCGACAAAACCGAGATGCAGAACGACAACAACTTGAAACATGTTTTGCGCGCCTAGAAGTCATGTTGGAAAATTTATTCAAGCATTCAGATGATGGCACTCCCAAAGGTTCCGTCAATAAAGAAGAGACACCCAAAAACCACTCCGGCGAAGGAAAAATAGAACGATGGGGAGAATTGGAAATCCCCATATATGATAGGGAATCTGATGCTTATAGTTGGATAAATAAATTGGAACGCTTCTTTCAAATGAGAGATATACTGGAAGAAGAGAAAATTCAAGCAGTTATGGTGGCGCTAGATGGAAAGGCTATCTTGGTTCCAATGGTGGGAGACTTGCAATTCTGATATTGGATGGGGTGATTTCAAAGTTGCCATTCTTGAAAGATTCCAAACTTCAGCCACTCTCAACCCTTTTGCCGCCCTCCTTGCACTTAAACAAGAAGAAACGGTGGAAGAGTATGTTGAGCAATTGGAAAGGTTCGCTGGAGGTGTATCCACAGATTCTCAGAAGTTGGAAGCAATGACATTATGGCCTACGCCTAAGAATGCCACCGGCTTAAGGGGATTCTTAGGCCTTACTGGCTATTACAGGAGGTTTATTCATAATTATGGAAAAATAGCAAGGCCATTGACCAACCTGTTGAAGAAAAATGCTAGAGGCGCAAACTGCCTTCGAACAACTTAAGCAAGCCATGACCAGTTTGCCTACATTAGTAGTACCTGACTTTTCAAAGCCTTTTGTGGTTGAAACTGATGCTTGTGGAACTGGATTCGGAGCAGTTCTAATGCAAGAAGGAAGACCCCTAGCCTTTTGGAGCACTACCATATCCGAAAGAAACCAAAGGAAATCGGTGTATGATCACGAATCGATGGCAGTCGGGAAAGCGATCCAAAAATGGCGACACTACTTGTTGGGAAACCATTTTATTATCAAAACTGACCAAAAAAGTTTGAAATTTTTGACAGAACACAGGATGCTTGGTGAGGAACAATACAAATAGATTTTCAAATGGGCAGGATATGATTTTGAAATACAGTACAAGCCAGGGAAGGAAAATTCTGCCGCCGATGGCCTTTCGAAGAGAAGTTCCTATTGTGCCCTGACAATCTTACAAATTCACGATTTCGAAGAATGGACAAAAGAGATCAAACAAGATGACAAGTTACAGAAAATCATGCAAGACCTGATTATTGATCCCGCATCTCATATGGGCTATACTTTGATGGATTATAAGTTATTTTACATGGAGAAATTAGTGCTATCCAAATCTTCCTCTCGGATTCCAATCATTTTAAAAAAATTTCATTCATCATTGGTAGGACATTCAGTCTGTCAAAGAAACAAAAGTGACAACTTGTCTCCTGGAGGATTGCTATAGCCATTACCCATTCATACTCAAGTATGGACAAATATTTCTATGGATTTTATTGGAGGACAGCCCAAATCCAAGGGGAAGGATACAATCCTGGTGGTGGTTGATAGACTCACTAAATATGTCCACTTCATACCATTAGGACATCCCTTCAACGCTACCGAAGTAGCCACAGTTTTTCTACAGGAAATTGTAAGATTGCATGGATTTTCGTCTTCCATTGTTTCAGATCGTGACCTTTTCTTTTTAAGAAACTTCTGGAAAGCCCTTTTTAAAGCAGCAGGTACACAACTTAAGTTTAGTTCAGCATATCATCCCCAAACTAAGGGATAAACAGAAGTTGTCAACCGATGCTTGGAAGTTTATTTACAATACATAACTGGAACAAAGCCTAAGAAATGGGCCTCTTGTCTTCCATGGGCAGAATTCTGGTTTAACACCAATTATATCGCTTCAAGCAAGATGTCTCCTTTCAAAGATTTGTATGGACATGATCCCCCTCACATTCTCAAGGGATCCACCATTCCTTCTCGCCTTGAAGAAGTCAATAAACTAATAATTGCTCGGGATGGATTATTGGCTACTCTAAGAGAAAATTTGTTGAAGTCTTAAGATATCATGTGAGCAAATACCAACAAACGTCGTCGGGACATAGAATATGTAGTCGGTGATTAGGTGTTCTTGAAGATGCAACCTTACAGGAGAAGATCCTTGGCTAAAAGGATTAATGAAAAACTCTCCCCTCGATTTTATGCTCCTTTCCAGGTGTTTAATAAGGTGGGTACTATTGCTTATAAGTTGGATCTTCCATCTCACATTAAAATTCATCCGGTCTTTCATGTCTCTCTCCTCAAGAAAGCCAGTCCCAACCTTTACCACCTATGTTATCTGAGGATTGGAAATTACAAACTTATTCAGATTCTGTTTTAGATAGTCGTGAATTACAACCGGGCAACGTGAAAGTTTTAATTCAGTGGAAAAATCTCCCTCCCAGTGAAAATAGTTGGGAATCTGTGGCTAAATTACAAGAGATTTTTTCGATTTATCACCTTGAGGACAAGGTGAGTCTTTTAGGCGGGGGTATTGATAAGCATAAGCATAAGCCACCCATCCCCAAGGTGTACACCCGCAAACACCCAAGGGGTGCAAACTACCCAACAATTACAACCCACCCAAAGGGTGTAAACTACTCAATAGTTACGATTCACCCAAAGGGTGCAAGGTCAGAAGATGTGAATCTAGGGGACATGACCCTTGGGAACAATCACAACCAACCGAAAGATGTGAATCAAGAGGACATGACCCTTGGGAACAGTCACAACCAACTATTATGATCTGCCCATGGGGTGCAAGGTTAGGAGATGCGAATCAAGGGGGCATGACCCTTGGGAACAGTCACAACCATTCAGAATAGTTATGTCCATTAGATGTAGTATAAATAGAAGTAAAGCAAAATGGGAAAGACACTCTGGAATTAGGAAGAATCTGAGTTGTGGAGAAACTGGCTCTCGAAAACCTGTGTAATACAATATCTCTAATTATCTATAAAAATTTCTATTTCATCTTTTCAAATCTGTTCCATTTTGATCTGTTCTTATCACATTAATTTTATAAATCTGGTAGAATCTTATGCTTTGAGTTTCAATTCCACGTTTTACTATTCTGTGACTCCTTCCCGAGTTGAAGTAGAATCTGTAGTTTGACTACCATGATTGAGAAGAAGATAGACACACATTTATAGTTTATTGTTAAAAAAATATTGCAATCTTCATCGCTTATTATGTATGTTGCAAGTTAGAAGCAAAACAATCATTTCATCTTCGCGGTGAGCTTTTGAAGTTTGTAGAACATTTCCTAAGACAACATATAGACTGTACCATTTTTTTAATTTTTTATTATTTACATATTATTTGAATTCTAACTTAGTTTTCTTTTGTGTTTCGTTACATAACATCCTTGTTCCAGTCAGTTTCTGCCTTTGCTCCAATAGCAAATCCTATAAATTGTCCTTGGGGACAGAAGGCATTCTCAAATTATCTTGGTGACAATAAATCTGAGTGGGAGGTAAATTAATTGGGGAAACTGCATGTTCGCCTTACTTAACAAGTCTTAATATTTCATTATAATTAGAAGTTGAAATAATGCAGGATTACGATGCCACTCGTTTGGTAACAAAGTTTCCCAATGTTTCTTCCACCATTTTGATTGATCAGGTAAAAATTGTGGTTTTTGTTTATTTTTTAAATACTGGTGAATGATTGATTTAAAGAGTGTCAAAATTTTACCTGCTGGTATCCTGTACAGTTTATTAGATTGTATTTGGTTTTTATGTTTAAGAAATCCAAGCAATATAAAAAAACCAATATGGTCTGTCAGATATTGTACTATTCTTCCTAGGGCATGGTTTCAATTTATAAAATCTTGTACCAACATACTCGTACCAAGTTTTTGCTGGTTTTATCCACTTTTCAGGGAGAAGATGACAAATTTTTGCCTGATCAACTGTTGCCTCACAAGTTTGAAGAGGCTTGTAAAAAGGCCAACGTTCCCCTACTGTTACGTTTCCAACCTGGTTATGACCACCTTTACTACTTTATAGCCACATTCATAGATGATCACATCCGACATCATGCTCAAGCTCTTAGACTTAATTAAGTTATGTGCACTCTGATTATCTATAACTATTTTGTCAACTCTTCTAACTTTACTAAGCTGTTCATTTGCTCGTGGTACCATGGGTTGTACTTGAGTATGGTATGGAACTTCTTTCTTCGTATTACAATGTTTAAAACTAATCCTTTGTCTATGAAATATGTAGTAATTTTTATTGAAAAATTTATTATAGATTATAGTATATTTAATAGTAATGTTTTATTATTAAAATAGTTTTATTAACAAAATAGACTCAGTAAAATGAGAAGGGTAGGCTCCTCCTAGTAGAGTTTACAACAGGTAACCATCGCCTATGAACCCAGTTGTGCTTCGCTTGCATAAGAGTGTCTCCTTTTTTTTGTTTTTTTTTTCTTTCCCTTTAACCGCGTTATATTGTATTGAAGAGGGTGTTGCAATGAAAGAGAATTGAAAAATAAGTGAAAAATGAGACTTGTTATTATTTTATTTCAAAACTGAAAATCATTTCTATTTGGAAAATTGGTCTAAAAAATATATATAGATAAGACATATCTTATGAGATGAAACATTTTATATGAGTGCGATAATTAAATCTAGATTTTATAATCATACATGAAAGATTAAGATTTAATATCATATGATCACTTAAAATGTGATGTGAGTTTCTTACATTAAATCTTGAACGTCTATGTTTAGTTATAAGATTCAGATTTAATACTCATCCTCACAAAGATAATCCTCACAAAGATATGTTGAAAAAAAAAAAGAATCTAAAAACCAATCAATTAAATAATATATTTACAAGATAAACATGAAATTAAAATTTCAAATTGGAGTCAAATATCAATCAAATATAAAAAGACATGGTAGATATTATTTGAAATTTTAATTTTAGAATTTCTACTAACTACCTAAAAGAAGATAAGATATATTTGCAATCTAGTAAAATCAAATCTATAACTAACTATCTAAATCTAATTTAAAAGATATATACACCTATTATATTTATTCTAATTATTATCTGCACCTAATAAAATTTATTTACACCTAATAAAATATTTACAAATATTTACAAGTTCTTAAATAAAAATAAAAATCCATTTATTCCCTCACAATGGTGCAAAAAATTTGTTAGGGTGCAGATAATAAAGGAGAGATTTACAAATATTTACAAGTTCTTAAAGGTCAAGTGTAATTCAATCGTGATATAGTAAGTGAACTATCATTTAGGTCATTTCCCAAAAGAATAAAGGAGAGATTTCATTTAATTATTTAACTAAGAATTAGGTTTTTGTATTTTTGCTTCGTGAAATTCACAAAATAAATAACATAACATAAATTGCAATAAAAATTAAATGACAATAAAATAATTAAGTAGAGATAGAAATACTAGACTTGGATGGTGATATCGATCTTGAAGAATGAATGTCTTGGTTTGGACTTGGAATTTGTTTGATTTGCGGTAACTTCACAAGTCGCTACTCATCTCTCTTGCTCATTCCCAATTCACTAATGGATTCTATCCTGGGGCTCGCATAGTTGCAGATTCTAAACTACTTGCCTGATACCCAATCCCTTGGACATACCGATAGAAGCAATTGACATTAATAGTCGAGAGTTAGCGAGGCATAACCAAGATTATTCTATCCTTAGAGATAATCCCAGTTAAGTACTTGATTCATGTTCGATTTTGAACAAGGTTCGTCAAAGCACAAGTCAATTCCTAAATTCATATATAAGATGATCAATCAAATAAAAATATTAAGTACGAAAACAAATAAATAATTCAAGATGAAGTATTTAATTGATAAAATTAAAGCAAAACAAGGTTCATTCTTTCCTCTCCTAGGTGGAAGGAATTACACTCATAAAAATAATACAATAAAACCTAGAATGTCTAATGGAATAATGGAGGCGTCAAGTAGGTGGAAGTCTATTATATAATTTTAAGAATTGCTTGGGACTTCTACACCTTTACAATGAATGCTTGGGCTCCTATTTATAGAATTATAGCTAGGTTTAATTAAGGAGATAATCACAAGAAATTACAAACAAATAATATCTCTAATTAATTCTACTAATTATATTCTTCTTTAGTTGATTTATCCTTGAAAAATATCTTGCTCTTGATTTTGGGCCTCTGGAGCTCTGGCCAGAATAATCTATTTTGTTGAAAACTATAAAAAATTCATTAAAAATAACAAAAACATAAAATGATGTAGCTCCATGTGGAGCTTGTAGGCCTTGGATCTTCTTCATCAATAAAGTCCTTTGCTTCTTAAAGATCAATGACAACGGAATGGAGAAAAAGAAAAGGTGATTGGAGACACCACTTCAAGGAGAAGATGAGTCAAGAACAAACTCACCACCATAGGATGATGCAATCCTACCCCCCAAGGGCATTGGATAGAAGACTTCAAGAACATTGGGCTAGAGTTGATAAAGAAGGCCCTAGGGTTCTCATAAGCCTTAGTGTAGATTTTTGGCCCATGGACTAAGTATGAACCCACTTATCTTTGTACATATTAGATTAAGGTTTCATTATTTTTGGGCCTTGTATTTAGTGTTCCATAGTGTAGGGAAGGTACCCTAGTAATGTAGGATTTTTCAACCCTTGTATTTTAGGGCACCTAGACTAGTTTTTGTATTAGGGGTAGCTTTGTAATTTCACATGCATTAAGTGCACTATTTGATGTTGTAGAAGCAAAGCTTCATGGTGAATCAAAGGTGATTCAAAGGTGTTTTGATGATAACAATGATGATGACAAAAAGCTCAAAGATCAATCAAAGGAACAACTCAAGTGAATCAAGAACAATTCAAGAGTTCAAGAAAAGAATTAAGAAGAATTCAAGACTCAAGATTCAAGAATGAAGAAAAGACTCAATCAAGATAAGTATTAAAAGGTTTTTCAAAACTTTGAATAACACATGAGTTTTTGACAAAACCTTTACCAAAGAGTTTTTACTCTCTGGTAATCAATTACCAGATTATTGTAATCGATTACCAGTAGCAAAATTGTTTTGAAAAAGTTTTCAAATTGAATTTACAACGTTCCAATTATTTTCAAAAAGTTGTAATCGATTACAATGTTTTGGTAATCAATTACCAGTGCCTTTGAACGTTAAAATTCAAATTCAAATGTGAAAAGTCACATCCTTTCACACAAAAGCTTTGTGTAATCGATTACACTAATTTGGTAATTGATTACCAGTGTTTGTTTCTGAATAAATCAGAAGATGTAACTCTTCAAAAGGTTTTTGACTTTTTCAAATTGGTTTTAAGTTTTTCTAAAAGTTATAACTCTTCTAAATGGTCTTCTTGGCCAGACATGAAGAGTCTATAAAAGCAAGGCTTTGATTTGCTTTTCAATATACTTTTTACATTCATTCAATCAATCCTTTGCAAGCCTTGAATCTCTTTGAACTTCTTCTTCTTCTTTGTACCAAAAGCTTTCTAAAGTTTTCTGGTTTTCCAAACCTTGAAAACTTGTTCTATTCATCTTTTCATTCTCTTCTCCCTTTGCCAAAAAGAATTCGCCAAGGACTAACCGCCTGAATTCTTTTGTGTCTCCCTTCTCCCATGTCAAAGAATTCAAAACGACATAGTCTGAGAATTCTTTTGATTCTTCCCATTCCCTTATACAAAAGTGTTCAAAGGACTAACCGCCTGAGAATTCTTTTGTATCCCCATTCACAAAGTATCAAAGGTTTAACAGCCTGAGATCTTTGTCTTAACACATTGGAGGGTACATCCTTTGTGGTACAAATAGATGGTACATCTACTTGGGTTTGACTGAGAACAAGAGAGGGTACATCTCTTGTGGATCAGTTCTAGTGGAGGGTACATCCACTAGGTTCAAAGAGAACAAGGGAGGGTACATCCCTTGTGGATCTTTGTTTGTAAAAGGATTTTTACAAGGTTGAAAGAAATCTCAAGGACCGCAGGTCGCTTGGGGACTGGATGTAGGCACGGGTTGTTGCCAAACCAGTATAAAAACTCTTGTGTGTTTGTTTCCTTCTTCCCTACTCTTTTACTTTCCGCTGTGCATTTAATTTCCGCTTTTACTTTCTGTTAAGTTTCTCTTCTACTCCTCATTCTCTTAACAATTTAGTAAAAGCCTTAGAAGAGTAATTTTTAATAAGTAAAGGTTTAGGAATAATTAATTCAACCCCCCTTCTTAATTATTCTGAGGCCACTCGATCCAACAGATGTGTGTGTTGGGAGAGAAGTTTAATTGAATTGGGAGAAGCCTAATCCAATTAAATTTTGGTCCAGCCTGAGGGGGAGGTGAGCATTTGCTTGTTACACCTCATTCCCAAATCATATAGTCACGCTTTGTGCATGTCATTCATGCTTTACATGCCTCATGACACCTAAGCACACTTAGTGGAGAATCTTGGACTTGATATTGGATTAGTGGGCTGAACTATAGCTAAAATTCACTAATCATAATTAGTGAAATTTTGACTCCAAATTAGACTCCACAAATTCAAATTCAAATTCTAGTGAAATTGGAATGGAAATTCAAATTTCCTTCCAATTTTGTGTGACACTTAGGCTATAAATAGTGGCCTTGTGTGCGCATTTTTTTAACTTTGATAATTTGATAATTACACTTCAAAGTTCAGACATCATTTGAGGCATAAAATTTCGTGCTCCTTCTCTACTCCTTCCACTCATCTTCTCCTATCTTCAAGCTCTTATTCAAGGCTTCCTATGGTGGTGAGCTTATTCTTGACTCATATTCTCCTTGAAGTGGCATCTCCAATCATCTTTCTTCCTTCTCCATTCCACTGCCATTGATCTTCAAGAAGAAAAGGACTCCATTGATGAAGAAGATCCAAGGCCTACAAGCTCCACATGGAGCTACTTTAGGAAGCCATGGACAAGAGCTTGAAGGTAGGAGAAGATGAGTTGAGGGAGAGGGAGAGAAGGGGCACAAAATTTATGCCTCAAATGAGGTCTGGACTTTGAAGTGTAATTTTTCAAATGATCAAAGTTGAAAAAAATCATACACAAGGCTTCTATTTATAGTCGAAGTGTCACACAAAATTGGAGGGAAATTTAAATTTCTATTGAAATTTCAATTGAATTTGAATTTGAATTTGTGGAGCCAAATTTGGAGCCAAAATTTCACTAATTATTATTAGTGAATTTCAACTATCGTTCAGCCCACTAATCCAATATCAAGTCCAAGATTCTCCACTAAGTGTGTTTAGGTGTCATGAGACATGTAAAGCATGAAGGACAAGCACAAAGTGTGACTATATGATGTGGGAATGAGGTGTAGCAAGCAAATGCTCACCTCCCCCTCAGGCTGCACCAAAATTTAATTGGATTGGGCTTCTCCCAATTCAATTAAACTTCTCTCCCAACACACACATCAAATAGTGCACTTAATGCATGTGAAATTATAAAACTACCCCTAATACAAAAACTAGTCTAGGTGCCCTAGAATACAAGGGCTGAAAAATCCTACATTACTAGGGTACCCTCCCTACACTATGGAGCCCTAAATACAAGGCCCAAAAATAATGAAACCCTAATCTAATTTGTACAAAGATAAATGGGCTCATGAGAACCCTAGGGCCTTCTCTTGCATCTCTGGCACAATCTTCTTGGAGTCTTCTATCCAATACCCTTGGGGGTAGGATTGCATCATAAAATTCGGCCTAAGACAAAGTAAAAACTGAATTTAAAGTTAGTTTGATTCAACACATGGCCTAAAGTTAACCAAAATGTTAAATAAGCGTCACAAAATACATATGAAATTCCAATAAATTTGACGTTTATCAATGTCCTGAATTATTTTTTGCTTTTGGAAAGGCTTCTTGTCATACCCTAATTTCGTCCGGGGACCATTGTTTGATGGCATGCAACCTTTGTTTGACCGCTTCGAGGTACTTGGCACCCTTTGCTACACAATACGTGAAGTTCCGAGACATGCCGGAAATCAAAAGGAAGCATTGTTACGCAATCCGTGAAATTCCGTAACATGCCAGAAATCAAAAGGAAGTATTGTTATGCAATCCGTGAGTTTCCGTAACATTCCGAAAGCTAAAAAAGGAGTAATTACATGACCCGTAAGGTTCCGTAACCTTACGGAAAGAAAACAAGTATTGTTACGAAATTCGTAAAGTTTCGTAACGTTACGGAAAAAGAATCACCAAAAAAGTAAAGGGGGGTGTATTTAGTAAAAAGGGGGTGTAAATAACAATTTGAATCTAGGCCCTTTCGAAGCATTTTGGAGGTTGGGTTGCTTAAGGAGGAAGTAACTGGGCGGCAAGCTCCTCCACATTTTTGAAAAATGATTTCCGGGGCTTCCGTGACTTCCGTAATGCTTCCGTAAAAATTCCGAAAACCTTTGGTAAGCATATTCCACTTAACATTGGTGAAATGGAAGATAAAAAAGATGAAAATCAAATCCAAAACACTTCCGTAAGGCTTCCTTAACTTTTTCGTAAAATACGAAAAGGGGGGTGAACTTAGTAATTCGGGTGCGCTTAGAAATCTTCTTCATTAAGTCTCTGGGCGGCAAAATCGAGTTGAAGTGTTTCCGTAACGCCTCCGTAAGCGATTATGTGGAAATTCTTCATCGTTCTTCGTCGTTCTTCACCGTTCTTCATCCGTTCTTCGTTCTTCAACGGGTAAGTTTTCCAATCTGAGACTTTCAATTCATTTCTTGTTTTGTGTACTTTCAGTTTAATTTCGTTTACTTTCAGTTTTCTTTTCTTTCGTTTTTGACGTGCTTTAGTCATTTACTTAAGTCATTCTCTCGCCTAATAAAAAGATAAAATAAATTTCCACCGATCATTTGATTTGTAATATCCGTTAATTTCTGTTAAAATGAAATCCAACCGTTCGGTCATACCGTAACCACGTTGGAAACCAAAAAGAGGTAAAATAATAATATAATATTCAAAAAAATATCTTTTAGTAAAATAAACCAAAAAAATCAATCGGATGTTTCTCTTTGGGATTTCTCTTTCTTAATTGAATTGACTAATAACTAAAGTGAAACTAAGGCTAAAATCAACTCACAAAGTCAAGCTCGTCCGCAAAAAATCACTAAAAAGGATTTTAAGGTTCGATACCTCAGTTTTTCTCATCAAGTAAAATGGATCATTTTAAGGTCCAACGCCTTAAAAGGACCACCGTCCAAGTAAAAAGAATCGCTTGATTCGCCCTTTAGAAAGAACTACGTAGGTATGATTTCCTCTTCGATGGAGGGTACATAGGAGCAAGAGCCCCGCTTTTGTCGACCTCAAAAAATAAAAAGAAATAAAATTTTAGGTACATAATTTCACACAATTCTAAAATTAAGGTTGTTGTCCTTTGGGACAAATGTGAGAGGTGCTAATACCTTCCTCAAACGTAAATACAACTCCCGAATCTGGAATATTCTTCATGACCGGTTTCCTTCGGTTTTTCCGACGTTTTCCACAAATAAACGTTGGTGACGACTCCGTGCATTTTCCTCCTTTGGAAGACGCACCTGTGAGCCTTGCCTCGCTTGCCCGCAAAAGGGTAGGTTGCGACACTTCCCTTTAAACGCCAAATTCTTCCTAGTGTTCCACAGAGTCAAAGATTAAGTAGACTACATAATTAAGCTTCGTATAAAAAAGTCAAATGAAAAAAATATGTTTTCTTCATTGGCAATAAAAAGATGATCCTAAAGCAAATAAATAAAAGAAAAATATGAGAAAGGAAGGACCTAAATTTTGTCGTTGCCAGAGGTAAAGGGAGTGAGAATGGGATTGAAGCGGGGGCAATTGATGACTTCTTGGGCACGAATGCTAGACCCTTGAAGAGGAAAACCAATTTCTTTAATCCAATACAGTGTCATACGAGGTTGAGTGTTGTGTTCGTTGTTGGCCTCATCTTTTAAATTTTGTTCCTAAACAAGGTAGTGATGCACAATATGAAGATGAATTTGTGAAGGTGTGCTTGTGAGATATTTGTTTGGGGATCAGGGGTAATTATCTTAGGGTCAGTAAACTATTATTTTAGGGGTAGTGTGTTTACTTTGAGAGGGTTTTAGTTTTACAATTCACAGAGACTTGTTTAGGGATTTAGGTGGTGCAAACACGTGAGTAACTTTAGTTTTTAATTAGGATTGTTAGATTAAATTAGAATAAATAATTCGGATTTGGTGGATGTGATCTGATCTCCTTCATATACCTTATATATATATATATATAGGTAAAATTAATTTAGACAGGCAAATAAAAAATTTCACTTTGAATTTCAAACTTCTCTTCCTGCTCATGGTGTTTCAGCATTAGTATTTGAAATGAACGGAGAAGTGGTGTACCTTCTTGATTTGGCCATGAGTTAAATTTTTTGAGTAAAGTCCTAGGAACCTAAAAACAGAAAGGATTTTTTCCCTCTCGCGAGAGAGGACTCGTTCTGGCTTTAAAGAGCCTTGTTTTAGTAGTCTTGCCTTCCTTCTTCCTTTCTTTTTCCAATAGGCTATTTGCATGATAAGCTTATAGAAGTTGGTTAAAACAATATTTCTATTGTGGCGAGCGGCATCATATAAAGATTCAATTGCATTTAGGAGTTATCTTTCCCCATAACTTTTAATTTAATGAGTACGACCCTCGTGCTCGAGAGGTGGATCCAAATTCAGTCGTTTACCTAGAGGCATACTCTTGAGACCTAGGTGGAAAAGAGATCTATTGAAACCCCCTATAAGTATCTGGAGAGACAACTACGGATACAAATTTACTATTAGCAAAAGTGGCTAATAGGGTGAACGAAAATAAGGTTTTGTTACATGGAAGGAAAAAAAATATCCTTCCATGATGCTGTCACAAAAGCAAACCAACTCTACGAGGACCTGCACCCTTTATAAATCAGTTCTTGTCTCTCCAACTTCTTGCACCTACCTGGACCCTGCAAAAATGAGATTGAATTTTAGTACAGGCACGGGTAAGGCTAAGCCATGCTACCGCCTACCCCTCGCTTGAGGTATCTGGCGATAGGTAGTTTCCCTTCTTGGCCGAGAGCATACATAAATAATGTGGTCCCCAAATGTATTCACTAATAGTTAATATTTATATAGGATTTTTTTTATTGTGATGAGTAAGTAAAATATAGAGATCAAGGTTTAGATCAAAACAAACTCTTTGACTAAGACTTGTCGCTTCAACCTAGTAAGCCAGTCCTACTACCTTTTCCGCATGATGGTATGTCTCCCGACAAAGTTAGGTCTTCTCGAAGGAACCTAGGCTTAATATTTTTGTTTTGTTTTCTTCTCTTAGTTTGGTGAATTCATTTATTCATTGTACTCATTGAAGAATGAAGTACCCGAAACACACTAGAAGGGGCGAGGGGTTGAATAGTGTGATGGATAAAACTTGGTCTTTTGAAAACTTTGAAAAACTTTTCTCAAATAGATATCAATGGATGATGGGCTTCGTCCAAGGTGCTTGAAATCACTTTGTGATTAAAAAACCAGTTCACAAATCTTGGACACAATAGTGTTGAAGTAACTTATAAAGAGGAACTAGTTATATAAAAGAAGTAAAGAAAACACCGGTTTTATACTGGTTCACCCAAATTCTTGGGCTACGTCCAGTTCTCCTTCAAACCTTGAATGGTTTAACTAATCAATTGTTTGATTAAAACCAAGTATTCTTTATGCCACTTTTGGCTACAAGGAGTACTCTCTAGGCTACTCCTAGCACTACCCTTAATCTCTCCTTGAGATTAAGATCCAAGTATTCTTTGTCACTAAGCCACTCTTGGTTTTCGCAAAGAATAAATGTTTGATAGAAAATGTATTCTAATCACTCAAAGAGTGTTTGCACAATAAGCTTGAATACAATGAAACTTTCTAACTTAGCAAAGCTAAGATTCACTCAATTCGCCCAAGTTTCTTTCGTCCAGTTAAACTGATAGCTTTAAAACACTTTGTTCATTTTTGTCTCAGATTATTCTCTTGTAATTCGAAAATCTTAACACAAACATCTTCAAGCTTTATATAGACTTTAGAGCTTTGATCCGTTGAGAGATATCAAGTAGCCATTGTCTAATAGCTTGAGCATTTTACATAAGGCCATTACTATACAGAGAAAGTGTGGGAACCACAAACACTTTTTGTAGCATATATTTAGAGAAGTACAACCTGCTAGTGTCATCTTGTGCTCAGAGCTGACTTTCAGTGCACAAATCAAATGTAATGTTAACAACATATGACAAAAATAATTAAGAATGTCAAGACAAGATAATTTAAATCTTCCCTTTTGTGTGCTATGGTACGAATTGCTTACTAAACCTATGAACGTTACTTTCTTGATAATTATTTTCAGTACTTGAGGATCGAGTAACTGTTCCGTTGCTTTCGTACTATGAGCCAAGTGCTAAAGCACTTGTATTCTTAGGGTTGGACACTGAGGCAGTATCATCCAATGACTGATACTTTAGCCATCGTTCAGAGCCTTTCTATTCATGCTTTCTGCTTGTATCCCATAGAGATAGATAAACCTGTAGCTTAAGCATGAAAGGTTAACACATAAAATTTATACTTTTTTATTATCAAAACCTTAGGAATTTAATTGTTTGGTACAATCCTTTATGACTTGGACACAGCCAGACTTAACAAATAATCTAGTGCTCGCATCTGCTTAAAAGCTCTATCAATGAAATTAATTAAATAAAGAAAAAAGGCATCCAACTTTTAACTTTATTGCAACATTATCTCTTTGAATGAGCTTTGTAGCTGTTTTGCTTAAAAAAATCGAGCTAAAGGAGCAAAATGCCAAGATAGCTTGCTAAGCAAGCAACTTGTTATTTAGGCACCACCCTCCATTTCTTTCTCTTCTTTCTTTTTGAATGAGTTCATAAAAACAATTGAAAGAAGCATAGTCTTTAAAGAGCGGGTTGTCTCATCTTTAGCATTTCTACTATTCCTTGCCTCCCCTTTTTAGAGATCTCTTTATTCTCTTCTCAGATTTTCCTCTAAACTTTCATCACCTTGGGTTTCAAATCCTTACGTAATAGGTCTATGATAAGGGTGTGCAGTAGTGGCCCAGAGAATATTATTGTAGCCAGAAGTTGAACCTTTCACTGGTTCGCGAAGAAGAATTGGACATAACTCTGTTCGGGTGAACCAATATAAACTAAGTGTTCATGCTTTTCTCTTAAGCTATTTAATTAGTATTATCTTTAGCTTATATTGACACACTTTATTACACAAGTGTTATCTTGAAAAACCTTTGTAAAAATATTGTTTTATCAATCATTGGAAAACAATGGTTTTGCTTCATCAAAATTGGTTTAATTCATTGGATGACACTATCAGTAACTTGACTTTTGTATATCTATTTGTGAAAAACAACTTCTTGCGAAAAAGATTTCATTTTTATCTAACACATTATTCAACCTTCTTTCTAGTGTGATATTTTTTATTTTAGTTGGTATCAATGGCCTTTTGGGTTGAGTATTCAACAATACAGAGGAAAATATTTAGTGAAACGTCTAGTTACGTAGAAGGGAATGTCCAACCTAGTGGTTCTTTAACATAGGTTGTGTTGTAACTATAGTTGTTTTATGTTTTTCTACTGTAACCATTTTTGGTTAGACAATTATTTGTAGTCTCCTTTATAAAGAGCTATGTATTCTAGGTTTAGAGAGCTTAAGGGTTCTTTGAACCCTTTCATTGTAAATTTTGTTATTCTCAATAAACATAACAATGTTGTGCAATATTTCTCTTCTTCTATCATCTATGCTCCCTTATCTGAATAGAATTTCTCGAATCTTCCAAACAAATTGGTATCTAGAGCTTCTGTTCAAGATTAATTCTGAATCTGTTTCATGGTAGATCAACTCATCAGTGGTCAACCATTCTGTTTGTTATCTGTTCATGTTGCATCTTCTAGATTCTATCAAGAAGATGGTCAACATAATCAAGATTGAAAAATTCACAAGGAAGAATAGCTTTAACCTTTGGCTCATCAAGATGTGAGCCTTATTGAGTAGGGCATCTAGGTTCCTCTCTTTAGTTAATTATCGAAGATTGATAAGTCATTGCTTGAGTTACAAGAGGAAAAGATGCATTCAGTAATTCTTTTATCTTAGCTTGATGAGGTTCTTTATGAAGTTTTTGAAGAATTGAATGTTGTTGGGCTTTGGTTCAAATTGGAGAAACTCTTTATGACGAAATCAATATGCAACAAGTTGCTTCTGAAACAAAGTTTGTTTGGCCTCCGAATGAGGGAAGGTATGTCACTAAAGGAACATCTTGATTAGCTAAACTCTGTTCAAATGGAGCTATGTGACATTGATGTCAAGATGGACGACAAAGATCTAGCATTGATTCTGTTAGCCTCTCTTCCTCCCTCCTATGAGAATTTTGTGAGTTCTCTTAGTGTAGGCAAAGACTCCATTATTTTTGAAGAAGTAAAGTCTAGTCTCTAATCTAGAGAGCTTTGACTAAAGGCATCTAAGAATTGTGATGAAGCCTCTATGTTCGGATCATTAGTGACTGATTCTGCTGAAGGCCAGAATAAGAAGAAAGGAAAAGGTGGCAAGAAAAGCGAAGCTGATTGTTAGTCGATGAATACGACTAACTTTTGTGTATAAAACCTGTGTAAATTGTATCAAACTCCTCCAATTTATGGTTATTTTGTAGTGTTATAAGTACTTTCTGTTAAGTATAGGTAATAAATACTTAGTACTTCCATTTTGTGAGCTTAATAATCATTTTCTCTCAATTTCAGGTTAATTAGGCAAGTTTTGAAGTGTTGTTTTTCACCTTCTCGCTAAGCCAATCTGCTGGCTTAGCGAGCATCCGCTAAGCGCAACACTCATTGGCTAAGCGCGAGGAAGAAGATGAGCTGTACAGGTTCACTGAGCGCACCGCTTCATCTCACTAAGCGCATCGCTTCAGTCCATCCATTCAGCGAGAAAGGCACGCGCTAAGCCGAAATTCACTAATGTGCGCTAAGCGGTTCAGAATTGCGCTAAGCGCATGAGCACGGACAAAGCCACCTATTTAAGCCTGAAATCAGATTTTGTGAGAGGAGTTTGGGCTGAGAGCTGAAGCTTTGCATGTCTAGTGATTCTAGAGAGAGAAAGGTCCAAGTTCCAGAGAGTTTTGAGAGATTTTACTATGTGAAGATCTGCAGAGACCAGAGCTTGAAGAGGAAGTTGTTCTAAGAGCTTGAGATGAGTTTGTGAGTGGTTGTGAGATCCTAGAGGTGAAGGAGACATCCTCACCACTTGTATTTTTGCAATCTTTCATCTTGTTCTTCTCTTTGTTGTAAAGGAGGCTTCCTGGTTATGGAAAGCTAAAATCCTCTGTTGGATCTTCCCTGTAGGTACTTGATGTAAATATCTTTCTATCTATTTAATGATGTTTTGTGTGTTCTCTGTGCTATCTGCTTTTCATTCTAGCATGCCTTTACCTTGATCACGTAGATGCATGGTTTGTTAGGGTCATTCAACAGTGGAAACTGGTCTAATTCTGATGACCTTGATAGGACAGGGCTAAGTTGTTGTACTATCACGAGGAATCGGGGTGCGATAATTTAGTTGTAGTATGTTTGTCTTAATGTGGTCCTGGTTGAGTTTAGTCCAACAAGATGAATATGAGGATGATGCTTGATCAGGATTAGGCTAAACTATCATGAGGAATCGAGGTTTAGCATCTTAGGAGACATCATAGGAACACATGAGCATTGCTAGATAGAAAATATCCTTTTAGCATCAGGCACCTATTATGAAGACCAACGCGTTTTCTACTTGTTTTTACACATCATTTCTCTTGCGTGATTTTCCTTTTTGCGTAGATAGTTTACATACCTGTTCATATTCACACTTAGATTTTCACACCAGACACCTATTCACTGAAATAGCTTACCAAGCAACACAAGTTCCCCGAGAGTTCGATACTCGGTTCTTACCGTTTTATACTACTTGTGCGATCCGGTGCACTTGCCGGAAGCAAACAAGTTTTTGGCGTCGTTGCCGAGGAACTTCTTTTTATTTGGAAAGTTAGATCATTTTTAGGTGTCTATTCTTTATTAGTTATTCTTTGATTTTGTTAATAGTTGTTCTTAATTCATATTTTTCTTCTCTTATTGAATTGGATAACCGCTTTTCTGTTAGTATTCTGCATGTATAGACTCTCCTACAGGTGATCTAGTTATTCTTCAGAAAGACAACCCTTTCACTGTTATATCATGAAGATTATGATCTCTATTCCACTAATGAATTGTGATTTATCCGGAGGAGAGCATCACCAGGACAGTTGTTATTTTTACTTTATAAATAACTTTGACCAGAGAAAGGAACTGGCCATGTACGACTACCATGAGAAAGAAAGAACCCCAGTTCTTGAAAGTATATTGGCAGACTTCATGACATACCAAGCTAGCTCTAAAGGTTACTGTTATTCTATGCAATAGCAAGGAACTCAATTTGAAAGGGACTATTCTTCTGCAGATTATCAAAGGGAGTCACAATGGCAACCTGATCATCACAATGAAGCAGAAGGATTTCTTAATCTGGATGATCTATTAATGCAATTCAGGGATTTGGTAGAGTCAATGCAACAAGCCTTTAGAAGGACTGAAACTCAGATTAGTAAGTTGGTAGATAACATGACTAACGTGGTGGCCAGAAAAGAGGAAGAGCGTGCAGAGATTGAAATGCATCAAGAAAGCATTCTTCAAGTTACCTCAATCCATCATCAATTGACCAATGAAGAAGAAAAGCATGAATTCTCCAGCACCCTGGAATATCCCTGCTTGGCCACTATCGGCTATGTTGGAGGGAAAGATAAAGGTAGATTGGAACTCAGTGTGGAGGATAAAAAAATCTCTTTTGACCTCTTTGAAGCCATGAAACACTTAGATATAGGTGATGCCTATTTTGAGGAAGAAGAGGTGGAGCAGGAAATAGCATTATCAGCTTCAACCATGGTACTACAGTCCCCTTTGGAAAGAGAACCTAGTTATGGGATAGATTGCTTAGTTTGTGATGAAGAGCTTGATGATCCAAAAGACAATTGTGTTGATCATGTGGTTTTTGAAGAATTGGAAAAAATGAGACCAACAGAAAAGCCCAAAGCATAATTAAAGACCCTTCTAGAACATTTAAAGTATGTATTCTTGGAAAATGACGAGACTAAACCTGTTATAATTAGCAACGCTTTGAAGAAAGAAGAAGAGGATCAATTGGTGCAGATTTTAAAACGTCGTAAAGCGGCTATTGGTTGGCATATTTATGTGTAGAAGAAAAGCTTCATGGTGAATCAAAGGTGATTCAAAGGTGTTTTTATGATAACAATGATGATAACAAAAGATGATGACAAAGGTGATGACAAAAAGCTCAAAGATTAATCAAAGAACAACTCAAGTGAATCAAGAACAATTCAAGAGTTCAAGATAGAATCAAGAAGAATTCAAGACTCAAGAAGAAAGTTAAGAGTCAAGAATCAAGATTCAAGGTTCAAGATCTCAAGATTCAAGACTCAAGATTCAAGAATCAAGAGAAGGCTTAATCAAGATAAGTATGAAAAGTTTTTCTCAAAAATTGAGTAGCACATGATTTTTCTCAAAACATGATTACCAAAGAGTTTTTACTCTTTGGTAATCGATTACCAGATTGGTGTAATCGATTACCAGTAGCAAAATTGTTTTGAAAAAGTTTTCAAATTGAATTTACAATGTTCCAATTAATTTCAAAAAGCTGTAATCGATTACAATGTTTTGATAATCGATTACCAGTGCCTTTGAATGTTGAAATTCAAATTCAAAAGTGAAGAGTCACATCCTTTCGCATAAAAGCTTTGTGTAATCGATTACACTAATTTGGTAATCGATTACCAGTGTTTGTTTCTGAATAAATCAAAAGATGTAACTCTTCAAATGGTTTTTGATTTTTTCAAATTGGTTTTAAGTTTTTCTAAAAGTTATAACTCTTCTAAATGGTTGTCTTGACCAGACATGAAGAGTCTATAAAAGCAAGGCTTTGTTTTGCATTTCAATGAACTTGAACAATCAATTCATTACAATCCTTTACAAGCCTTGAATCTCTTTGAACTTCTTCTTCTTCTTTGTGCCAAAAGCTTTCCAAAGTTTTCTGGTTTTCTAAACCTTGAAAACTTGTGCTATTCATTCTTTTCATCTCTTCTCCCTTTGCCAAAAAAGAATTCGCCAAGGACTAACCGCCTGAATTCTTTTTGTGTCTCTCTTCTCCTTTTTCCAAAAGAACAAAGGACTAACCGCCTGAATTCTTTTGTGTCTCCCTTCTCCCTTGTCAAAGAATTCAAAATGACAAAGTCTGAGAATTCTTTTGATTCTTTCCATTCCCTTATACAAAAGTGTTCAAAGGACTAACCGCCTGAGAATTCTTTTGTATCCCCATTCACAAAGTATCAAAGGTTTAACTGCCTGAGATCTTTGTCTTAACACATTGGAGGGTACATCCTTTGTGGTACAAGTAGAGGGTACATCTACTTGGGTTGTTAACTGAGAACAAGATAGGGTACATCTCTTGTGGATAAGTTCTAGTGGAGGGTACATCCACTAGGTTCAAAGAGAACAAGGGAGGGTACATCCCTTGTGGATCTTTGCTTGTAAAAGGATTTTTACAAGGTTGAAAGAAATCTTAAGGACCGCAGGTCGCTTGGGGACTGGATGTAGGCACGGCTTGTTGCCGAACCAGTATAAAAACTCTTGTGTGTTTGTTTCCTTCTTCCCTACTCTTTTACTTTCCGCTGTGCATTTAATTCCCACTTTAACTTTCTGTTATGTTTCTCTTCTACTCCTCATTCTCTTAACAATTTAGTAAAAGCCTTAGAAGAGTAATTTTTTAATTAGTAAAGGTTTAGAAATAATTAATTCACCCCCCCTTCTTAATTATTCTGAGGCCTCTTGATCCAACATTATGATCTAAAAGGGATCAGTCCATCATATTGTATGCACAAAATCAATTTGGAAGCCAATTATAAGCCTGTGCGACAACCTTAGAGAAGGTTGAATCTTATAATGAAGGAAGAAGTATGAAAAGAAGTGCTCAAGTTATTAGAGGCGGGCCTCATGGGTTAGTCCTGTTCAAGTCGTTCCAAAGAAAGGAGGGATGACAGTGGTAAAAAATGATTGAAATGAACTAATTCCTACTGGAACAGTCACATGATGGAGAATGTGTATTGATTATAGGAAGCTTAATGAAGCCACGAGAAAAGACCACTACCCGCTTCCCTTCATGGATCAAATGCTTGAGAGACTTGCAGGGCAATCTTTCTACTATTTTTTGGATGGATACTCGGGTTACAACCAGATTGCAGTAGATCTCCAGGACCAAGAAAAGACAGCTTTCACATGTCCCTTCAGTGTTTTTGCTTATTGCCGCATGCCATTCGGTTTATGTAATGCCCCTGCTACTTTCCAGAGATGTATGATGGCTATTTTTGCTGACATGGTAGAGAAACGTATTGAAGTCTTTATGGATGATTTTTCAGTCTTTGGAGCATCTTTTGGAAATTGCTTAGCAAATTTAGAGAAAGTGTTACAGCACTGTGAAGAATCCAATCTGGTGCTTAATTGGGAAAAATGTCACTTTATGGTTCAAGAAGGCATTGTGTTGGGACACAAGATCTATAAAAAAGGAATTGAGGTGGATAAAGCTAAATTAGATGTTATTGATAAACTTCCACCTCCAGTTAATGTGAAAGGCATACGCAGTTTTTTGGGTCATGCAGGATTTTATCGGCGATTCATTAAAGACTTCTCAAAAATTGCTAAACCCCTAAGCAATCTATTGAACAAGGAGGCTGTGTTTGCATTTAATGAAAAATGTCTAGAAGCCTTTAACACTCTCAAAGCTAAACTGGTTTCTGCTCCTGTGATTACATCACCAGACTGGGGACAAGAGTTTGAATTAATGTGTCATGCAAGTGATTATGTAGTAGGTGCTGTGCTGGGGCAGCGGAAAGGAAGAATGTTCCACACCATCTATTATGCTAGCAAAGTTTTGAATGATGCTCAAATTAACTATGCCATGACTAAAAAAGAATTGCTGGCAATTGTGTTTGCACTTGAGAAATTTCGGTCTTATATGGTAGGATCAAAGATAGTGATTTACACTGATCACACAACAATTAAGTATTTGTTACACAAAGCTGATTCCAAGCCACGATTGATCAGATGGATACTGCTGCTTCAAGAATTTGATTTAGTCATCAAGGACAAGAAAGGTTCTGAAAATGTGGTAGCAGATCAACTATCCTAATTGGTGAATGATGATGTCACGTCAAAGGAGGCTGAAATAAGAGATAAATTTCTTGATGAATCTTTGTTTCTGATTTTAGGGAGACCCTGGTTTGCTGACATGGCTAATTTTAAGGCAGCAGGTGTTATACCTAAAGATCTCAATTGGCAGCAGAGAAAAAGATTCTTCTATGATGCTCGACATTATGTTTGGGATGATCCACACTTGTTCAAAGTAGGTGCAGATAATCTCCTTCAGAGATGTGTGACAAGTGAGGAGGCCAAGGGCATATTGTGGCATTGTCACAATTCACCATGTGGCGGGCATTATGGCGGAGACAAAACAACAGCCAAGGTCTAACTGTCAGGATTTTTTTGGCCAAAACTCTTTAAAGAGGCCCATCATCATGTAGTAAAGTGTGACCAATGTCAGAGAATGGGGGGATTTCCCGAAGAAATGAAATGCCTCTGCAAAACATTATGGAAGTTGAAGTTTTCAATTGTTGGGGTATTGATTTTATGGGTTCATTTCCTTCATCCGCAAGGAATGAATATATTCTGGTAGCTTTTGATTACGTGTCTAAATGGGTGGAAGCTATGGCCATTGCAAGGAATGATGCTAAGATTGTGGTGAAATTTATCAAGAAGAACATTTTTTCTTGATTTGGGGTACCTCAAATCTTGATCAGTGATGGTGGTTCACACTTCTATAATACTCAGCTTCAAAAGGTATTAGGTCAATACCATGTGAATCATAGAGTGGCGTCCCCCTACCATCCGCAAACTAATGGGCAAGTCGAAGTATCTAACAGAGAATTAAAGAAAATACTAGAAAAAATAGTGGCATCAACCAGAAAAGATTGGTCAGCCAAATTGGAAGATGCATTGTGGGCTTACAGAATTGCATACAAAACTCCAATTGGTCTGTCTCCTTTTCAACTGCTGTATGGCAAATCACGTCATTTACTAGTTGAAATGGAACACAAGGCATATTGGGCTCTAAAATTTTTGAACTTTGATGAGAAGGCATCTAGGGAGCACAAAAAGATCCAATTGTTGGAGCTAGAAGAAATGCGATTAACAGCTTATGAATCCTCACGACTTTACAAAGAGAAAGTCAAGACATATCATGATAAGAAATTGTTGAAGAGAGAATTCAAACCGGGACAAGAGGTACTACTTTTTAATTCAAGATTGAAATTATTTCTTGGTAAGCTGAAGTCCAAATGGTCTGGACCCTTTGTTATCAAGAAAGTTCGATCTTATGGTGCAATAGAGCTATATGACCCATAATCTCAAACTCCTGACATAACATGGGTTATAAATGGCCAGAGGTTAAAACTGTACCATGGTGAAGAATTTACAAGGACACATAGCACCATTCATTTGATCACCCATTGAGGTAAAAACGTCAAGCTAATGATGTTAAAGAAGTGCTTCCTGGGAGGCAACCCAGTTTTAATTTATGTTATCTTTGTTTTTGCATGCATTTGATCATTTGGAACTTGCTGTATAATCTGTACTTTGGAGTTTATCAGCCTATCTTTGAATGTAGATATAAGGGTTTCAATTTCTTGGAAAAAGGACAAAAAAAAACATAGAAAACATTTTCTAAAAAACAGTCCTTTCGCTAAACACAAGCCTCGCGCTAAGCGCATCTTTGTTCATGCGCTAAGCCGCGAGTTTCAATCGCTTAGTGCCCAACCCTTGCATCTGAGGCTGATTTGATCCGCTAAGCTGGCCAAGGTTGAGCTAAGCCAACTTCAATTCAATTTGAATTCAGCTAAGCTGCAGCCTGATCGCTAAGCCCATCATACACTTTGGCTAAGCGCGAATCGTTGCCGCTAAGCTCATTTCTTTGTGGCCAAAACTGGGGTTCAATAAGCTAAGCGCCAATCATGGTGGCTAAGCTGAATTCCTTGCGGAAATGTAAGCGCTAAGCGAAAGCCTGACCGCTAAGCGACATCTTATCCTTGGCTAAGCGCGACCCATTGTCGCCAAGCTAAATTCCTTACGGCTAGAACTGAGGTTCATGGAGCTGAGCACCAATCATGGTGGCTAAGCTGACCTTCTTGTGGCTTAAACTCAATTTGATTGAGCTAAGCGCCATTCATGGCAGCTAAGCTCAAATGCTTGCGACAGTCGTAGCATTGAGTGATTCTATTGTCCGCTCAGTGCCCACTCCTCTACACTCAAAATGCATGATTTTAGCTAAGCGGGGCCAGAGCCCGGCTTAGCGAAAGTTGCAGGTTTTTTGATCTACAGATCTCGCTAAGCAATCCGATCCACATTCTAAGCCAAACTTTAAATTTGTAAAAAAAAAAAAGCTTAGCGCAAGGGTTCGCTAAGGGACATGCCTTGAGAAACCAAACGTCTCTCGAATTCGCTTAGCGTATCATTTCGCTAAGCGAGAGAGTTGAAAATAGCTTAGTGAAGTGTAACATCAGTACACTCACACGTGCCCAAGAATTTTTGCATAAACATTACCTTTTCTCTCTCTCAATCTTACATCTGCATGCCCAAGCATTTTCTTATTGCATTATCTCAGTCAAACCAAAGCTTTAATGATACTAGTAAGTTCCCTACTACCTTTTTTCTGCTATTTTGCTAAACTTTAGGTTAGACAACCTTAAATCTAGCTTTAAGAATTATAGGATATTAATATTTTTAGAAGTAGTTAGAGTTTAGGACTCTGTGTAGGTTGTCTTGTGTAAAATATGTTAAGAACTTTGCATGTGGGATATGCCTATTATACGCCTCAATATTGGAAGAAAATGCATTGCGTTTTCAGTGTTTTTTCTGGAAAACGCGATGAACTCGCTTAGCGCACCTGCTACGCTAAGTGAGTTCATCAATATTCATTGAATATTTGTGTTTTTCCGAAGAACTCGTTGAGTGCACTTATTGTGCTAAGCGAGTTTATCTTTTGAGGATGAATATTCATCCTCTTGATACAGTACCTGTGGCTAAGCGAGGATGATTCACTAAGCCCAGGTAACTTAGTCAAAATTTGTGTTGATAACCGCGCACTAAGCCAATCTTCCACAGGCCAAGCGCAATTCATTACGACATTTTCTGAGCTGAATGACCCTGTTCGCTAAGCTCCCATACTTAGTGAAATTTTTATTTTGTTTATTGCCGCTAAGCGGTAGGATATTTTGTGAATGTCTGCTAAGCGAATCCTATCTCGCTAAGCGACCGTTATCTTTCTTTCAACTTGATTTTTGCAATTGTTTGGATCCTTTTTTTGCAGATGGCATCAAGAAAAAGGGCAAGAACCGATGACATCCCTTCATCATCCAACCCAGCTCCTCCGACAGCAGCCATGGAACCAGATGTCCAACACTCACATAATGTAATCCCTATGTTGCAAAGTTTATTCAGGGGGCAGTTGATGATCTTGTATAACCAGTAGGAGTTGGTTCATAATAGGCCAATCATATCTATGAAGCATTTTCTTGAAAAAGTGGCCTGGCCTGAAGCTCAGCTTCCATTGGAGAGATCCCATGAGGTTGTTCCTCCTGAACCCGCACCAGCAAGGATTGAGCCGATACCAGCTGAACCACAACCTCCAGTAGTGGATCCACCTCCTTCTCCTGAGCTTGAAATATTGTCTCCTCCACCAACTCCACCTCGGATAATCATCTCCGAAGAATCATTTGATGAAGCTGCTGCCCCTCTTGATTCACCATCTTGCAACATAGATGATGGTTCTGACTTTTCTGATTGGATAAACTGCTGATCTTTCTGATTTCTCATATGAGGAAGTTGTGGCTCTCATTGATTCTCCAGTTTGGACACTGATTTCCTTTTCAAATTGTTATTATTATTATAATTATGGTTTTAGTAGAATATTTCCTTTATGTCTACATTCACTGCTAGTTTTATTTATTAGTAGTTGATTTGCTCATCCTGAAGCATTTTGAACAATTTAACTTGGTTTTTAATGATATGGCAGTGAAGCACTTTTATCTTTTTGTGAAAATTGGTGTATGAAAATGCATGATTTTGATGGAATTTGTGTTTTTTTTTTCATGAGTTTGAGAAAGTGTGTATGTTAGACAAAGAAAGAACAAGAATGTGAACTTGCATTTGGAATTGTTAGTTAGTAGACAGATTGATTGAGAAAGAAAAGCTTGAACCAAAACTGGTGAGAGTGTGATCTTACACTGTGAGTGAACGACTAGCTATGAGTAATAATCTTTGCATGAATCTCTGAATTTTAGAATGAAATGTATAAATGAGGACATGATGAAGGCTATGATTGTGCATATACAAGCCTTTTGAACAAAAAGCTTACCTTGAATTATAATTGTATCCTCTGCACCCTTTATGAGCTGAATGATATTGTCAAAAATTTGAACCCTGAACTTAAATAATTATCTCTAGATACCTTGTTTAGATTCTAGGAGAGCATATGGTTCAAGGAAAATTTACTCCAACTTTGGGGGAGTGGAACTAATTTGGATGCAAAGAAAGAGATAAAGCATCAGCACACACAACACATAAGTTGTGTGTTAAAAAAAGAAGAAAAGAAAGCAAAAAAGAAAAAGGAAAAGTGTGCTGATGTAATAAGGTCAAAAGCAAATGAAAGTGAAAAGCAAGTGAGCAAGCCAATTGTATTAAAAAGACCATTGGGATAAGTCTAGGATTTGTGCTCTCTTAGAATCCAAATCTTTGAATCCTAGAAAAACCAATGAATTTTTGTAGCCAAGCCTCACTACAAGCCTGGGAAAGTCCTTCTGATTCTTTTTATACATTTCTGACTTTATGGCATGAGATGAAGTGCAAAGATTGGACCTCTTACTAGTTGTTATTAATGAATAGCTTAAACACATACTTGAGTGAAACAGTAGCCGTGAGACTGTGGTTTAAGCTACTTTCCTAGATATCTATCTTATGCTTAACTCCATCTAATTGTTCAGGTTACATTTTCTTCTTCTCTTTGGATAACTTCATACCTTGTGAAAGACAAGTGATGAGGGCATTTTACTTCATTTTGTTATCATGCAATCAGTAATTTTTGCTACATACATTTTTATACATAGTCACTACATGTTATTATCACTTGAGGATAAGTGAGCTGTTCTCTTTTTGCTTGAGGACAAGCAAAACTGTAAATTTGGGGGAGTTGTTAGTCAATGAATACGACTAACTTTTGTGTATAAAACCTGTGTAAATTGTATCAAACTCCTCCAATTTATGGTTATTTTGTAGTGTTATAAGTACTTTCTGTTAAGTATAGGTAATAAATACTTAGTACTTCCATTTTGTGTATTTAATAATCATTTTTCTCAATTTCAGGATAATTAGGCAAGTTTTGAAGTGCTTTTTTTCACCTTCTCGCTAAGCCAATCTGCTGGCTTAGCGAGCATCCGCTAAGCGCAACACTCATTGGCTAAGCGCGAGGAAGAATCTGGAAGAAGATGAGCTGTACAAGTTCGCTGAGCGCACCGCTTCATCATACTATGTGCACCGCTTCAGTCCATCCGCTGAGCGAGAAAGGCACGCGCTAAGCCGAAATTCACTAATGTGCGCTAAGCGGTTCAGAATTCTGCTAAGCGCACAAGCACGAACAAGGCCACCTATTTAAGCCTGAAATCAGATTTTGTGAGAGGAGTTTGGGCTGAGAGATGAAGCTTTGCATGTCTAGTGATTCAAGAGAGAGAAAGGTCCAAGTTCCAGAGAGTTTTGAGAGATTTTACTATGTGAAGATCTGCAGAGACCAGAGCTTGAAGAGGAAGTTGTTCTGAGAGCTTTAGATGAGTTTATGAGTGGTTGTGAGATCCTAGAGGTGAAGGAGACATCCTCACCACTTGTATTTTTGCAATCTTTCATCTTGTTCTTCTCTTTGTTGTAAAGGAGGCTTCCTAGTTATAGAAAGCTAAAATCCTCTGTTGGATCTTCCGTGTAGGTACTTGATGTAAATATCTTTCTATCTATTTAATGATGTTTTGTGTGTTCTCTGTGCTATCTGCTTTTCATTCTAGTATGCCTTTACCTTGATCACATAGATGCATGCTTTGTTAGGGTCATTCAACAGTGGAAACTGGTCTGATTCTGATGACCTTGATAGGACAGGACTAAGTTGTTGTACTATCACGAGGAATTGGGGTGCGATAATTTAGTTGTAGTGTGTTTGTCTTAATGCGGTCTTGGTTGAGTTTAGTCCTATAAGAGGAATCTAAGGACGATGCTTGATCAGGATTAGTGATGTGTCATTATTTTCTCTTATTTCTTACCTTTTTTTGTCACCATTTTAATTACTGATCAGCCTTAATTGTCAAATTAATTATGCAGTTTTATCATTTGGGCCTACTTTACTAATTCCGTGTTTTAATTTAATTTCAGGAGAATTATAAGCAATTGGGTTTGGATCCAGAATTGAGCTAAACCGGCTTGGACTTGAAGAGAGTAGACAATTTTATTTGTCATCCAGTTTTATTTTATTTCATTTTTGGGATGTGTCGCAACCTACCCTTCGGCGGGAGGGCAATGCGAGGGCTCACAGATGCGTCTTCTAAGGGAGAAAGGCGCGCGGAGTCGACAAAACAAGAAATGAATTGAAAGTCTCAGATTCAAAAACTTAGCGGTTGAAGAACGAAGAACGAACGAAGATCGATGAAGAACGGCGGAAAATCTTCACGAAATCGTTCACGGAAACGTCTCGGAAGCATTACAGAAGCACCCCGGCTTGGATTTTCTTCACGAAAACATGTTTTTTCACCCAAAACAGCTGAAATGCATAGCATAGGGGTCAGGGACCCTTTGGAACAGTCCCCCTTGGCCTATTTATAGAAAAAATAGGGAGGAGGTTGCCGCCCAGCTCGCCCAGGCGAGCTAGATTGTTTCCTCTTTCAGCAACCCAGCTTCCAAAATGTTCTGGAAGGGCCTAGAGTCAAAAATTTGAAAACTGCTATTTACACCTCCATCTTGATGAGTTCACCCCCTTTTTCGTAATTTACAAAAAAGTTAGGGAAGCCTTATAGAAGCATATAGGACTTGATTTTCCTCTTTTTTATCTTCCTTTTCACCAATATTAAGTGAATTATGCTTACCCAAGGTTTTCAGAAATTTTACGGAAGCATTACAGAAGCCTTACGGAAGAATATAGGACTTGATTTTATTCTTTTTTTCTCTTCCTTCTCACCCATCTTAAGTGAAATATGCTTATTTAGGGTTATGGGAGTTTTATGGAAGAATTACGGGAGCCTTGGAAGCCATTTTTCAACAAAAGGAGGGAGGTGCTTGCCGCCCAGCTCACCCAGGTGAGCTAGTTGCTTAGCCAGGAAGAAAGAAAAGGTCCACAATCCTCTAGATGGGCCCAGATTTGAAATTTTTTATTTGCTCCCCCATTTTACTAAATACACCCCCTTTTGTGTTTTTCTGCCGATTTCTTTCCGAAACCTCCCAAAACTTTATGGGTTCCACGACGATGGGTGTTTTTCTTTTGAAAAGTTGTGAAACTTTATGGATTACGCAACGATGCTTGCTTTTCCTTTCGGAATGTTGCGAAACTTTATGGATTACGCAACAATGCTTGTTTTGAGGGTCCTGAAGGGAACAAACAAGGTTCGAAAGTCGACCACAAGTGTCCCTGGATGAAATTAGGGTATGACACCCCTAATTATATGCCGCCTACCATGCACATGCCGAATGAGAACGCTAATCGTGCCGTTCCCGTTATCATTGAGGGTCAGCAACCCTAGCCTATGGGAGGTGCCTGTGAAGAACCACGGGAGCTCCTTAACCCTGCCCCTCTACAACTGCTACATTTCTTAGTAGGGGGGCCGCCTCCAGCAGTGGAAGAGACAGAAAAACTTGATCTCATCGAAGAGAGATTAAGGGCTATCAAAGGGTTCATTGATTACCCTTTCGCCGACATGACAAAATTTTGTTTGGCACCTGATGTTGTCATCCCTCCAAAGTTCAAGGTACCAGATTTTGATAAATACTAGGGGACCACTTGCTCCAAAAATCACCTGAAGATGTATTGTCAAAAAATGGGGGCATACTCCAGAGACGAGAAACTGCTGATGCATTTCTTCCAAGAAAGCTTGGCCGAGGCGGTGGTCATCTGGTATACCAATTTGGAAGTTTCTCACGTCCGCTCATGGAAAGACTTGATTACTGCCTTCATTAGGCAATACCAATACAATACTGACATGGCTCCCGACATAACCTAGCTGTAGAATATGACCAAGCGGGAGCATGAGTCATTTAAGGAGTATGCCTAACGGTGGAGGGACTTGGCAACGCAAGTGGCACCCCCCATGGTAGAAAGAGAGATGATCATAATGATAGTGGACACGTGGCAGTCAGTCAATACGACAAACTTTTGTGTAAAAAAACTGTTGTAAATTGTATATGACTCCTCCCATTTATGGTTCTTTTTGTAATATTGTAATTACTTTTTGATAATTTGGGTAATAGGTACCTTGTATCCCAGTTCTGTGTATTTAATGATCATTCCACTTCAATTTCAGGTAAAACAGGCAAGATTGGTGAAGTGCAAATTTCATGAACTCGTTAAGCCACTTATCTTCTGGCTAAGCGCATCATTCGCTAAGCGCCCAATCTGGTGGCTAAGTGCATGGACAATTCTGGAAGAAGGTTGAGCTATATAGAGGCGCTGAGCGAAGGCCAACTTGCTAAGCACACCATCTTCACCTTCAGGCTAAGTGATTGTGATTGGCGCTAAGCCAAAAGTCACTTACGTGCGCTAAGCGAGCTCATCTTTTGCTAAGCGCATGTCCACTGACGCTTTTCTTTGGGATTTTTCTTAATTGAATTGACTAATAAAAAAAGTGAAACTGAGGCTAAAATCAACTCACAAATCAATCTTTGTCCATAAAAATCACCTAAAAACCATTTTAAGGTCCAATGCCTTAAATGGTCCTTTTTGCTTTTATTGGTTAACGTGGACTTTTGAAAGCCTAAAGTCAACATGTAACTTTGTCACTACTTTCAAAAACCAAGAGATCATTAATGGTCCAATGCCTTAAAATGTTTCTCTCCTTTCAAAAGAATCAAAAGATCGTTTAAATAGTCCAACACCTTAAAACGACCTTTTGTTCGGTCACAATATATCTTGCAAAAAAAAAAAACAACTTAACCAACGTTCAGTTCTCAAAAAACTACATAGGTTTGATTTCCTTATCACAATTGAGGAATACGTAGGAGCGAGGGAAACACCCTTGTCGACCACAAAAAGATATAAAATACAAAATGCATAAAAACGTAAAAGGAAAAATAAAACAAATTGAAGTCATATTTGCACACTTGATTAAAGGCTGCCGTCCCTTGTGACGGACGCGTGGGGTGCTAATACCTTCCCCGTGCGTAAATACAACTCCCGAACCTTTCACACTTAAATTTTGTAGACCACACCTTTTCCGGTTTTTTTGATGTTTTCCTCGAATAAATGTTGGTGGCGACTCCGTGCATTTTCCTTTCTTGGAAGATGCACCCGTGAGGCTCACGTCGCCCTCTCGCCGAAGGGTAGGTTGTGATAGTTGGCGACTCCACTGGGGATGGTTTTTAGAGAGTTAGGCCAATCAATTAGTGTGCATTCCTTACCACGACTTCTCCTTTGTTCTTTTTTTTCCTTTTTTTCCATTATGTTCTTGTATATATAAACTCTTTGATGCTTT